>NC_083408.1:35239735-35604735 GCF_020745735.1 Hemiscyllium ocellatum
GGTGGCTATTCTCTTCCTTGACCTAAACTTCAGAAAGGCTAAATGGAAATCTTTTTTCTCTTTTTGCCTTGCTGATATGAGTAATGGATCTTGTTGTGGTTCTGTTTGCCTTCACAGGAGGCTCCCAAGCACTGAGGATGTCACCTAGACAGGGGGCAAAACATCTGCAACACAAATTCCCAGCTTGGCAAACAGAACCACAACAATGAGCACCCGAGCTACAAATCTTCTCACAAACTTTGGTTGGGGGTGTGTTTTGAGTGTGTGTGTGTGTATATGTGTATTTTCCTGTTTTCACCTATTTTATTGACAGGCCTGGAAATGTGCAATTCCAGGGTACGGCTTCAGTGACTAGATTGTGTAGCTATATTTCCAAACAAAGTGAAAACTAGGCTTGGCCAAATTCAAATCAACAGCACTTTCATTTTTAAAGCTTTTTAAATTACTGAACTATCACAGTAAAATGATCAAAGACACTTTGATACTTGAGCTTCGTTAGATTGGGGTGCATTAGAGGATAGAAACACAGCTGGAAAGTGCAGAAATCAAGAGGAGTGTTGGTTTTAAACAGGTTTGAACACAAAGAAATGAATTTTAACATCCAAGCATTGCAAGCACATTGATAAAACCCAAAAGGCTAGGGCTAGATAAATTGGAACATATGGAGCCCAAAACACTCATGTGAGGTATCCCATGCATGCTGGCAACACTAACTGTATACACTCTGATTTTACATTAGTGAGCCAGTAATACAGGCTGCTTGAACGCTGGAGGTGAGTTGGGTATTTCCCAGGTTTTGTTCCTTGGCCTGAACTGTCCAAGTGAGGACCAATGCCTGTCCTTATTCCTAAATGCTCCCCAACTCGGTTACATTTAGTATAACTGAACATAAGAGGGCTAACTAAGCATATGAAAACTGTTGAAAAGGCCTGTCCCAAACAACCCTGAGGCATTGTGTGCTGCAATGCAGGCATATTCCACCCCAGCTCAAAACCACTTGACATTCTGGGAGAGCCAGAACCAGATTTAAAAACTGGAACAAAGCAGAAAAATCTGGAAAACTTTTCTCTCAAACCCCCAGGAGATCTCATGGGTGAGGACCAGCCTGGATACCCTAACCAGAAGTGGATTCTTAAAAAGAAAAAAAAAAGCTATGTTGACCTAGAAATAGCATACAAGTTACAGCTGTAAGTCCACCTTGAGTAGGTTAGTGCTCCATATGAACCACTTCTCCAACATAACTTCCAATTCTTTTCTGTCTCACACTTCTGGCTTTGCCTTAACCAACCCTGTGGTGTTGAGTGCCACTTTCTAGCTGAGCTCTGATGTGAAATGAATCCACCCCTGCTGCAAGCTAACAATCAGATCCACAACTATTGATTCTCAGCAGCAGCACGACATAACCAGATTCCTGGTGTTTCTACCTTCCTATCCTTGCAGCTGAGAGACTGTGTGTGCCCATGCTAAGATGTTGTGTGAATGTATTCCAAATGGTGTACTTGGATTAGCCAGTGCTTTTTTTTTGTAATCACTGTTTCTTGGGCTTGGCTGTAGTGGGGAAGTGTGTGTCAATGATTAGATTTCACCCTTTTTCATTGTAAATAAAAGAATTTCTCTGGTGTTTCCTAAGTGAGGAATGGGATGCTGTTGTACAGCCATCCTGCTGTTGATGCAGACGCAAGAGCATGGTTTCTTGTGACTTGGCTGTTAGTATAATTTTGAATGGAGCTGTGGAATATGTCAGGGTCACTCAACCTGTGCATCTTTGGCTTTTGCTTTCACGTTTATTTGGAATCCTGTATATTGCAATTGGTGTGAAGATAGTATTTTAATATTTGTACAAAGTTAATTTAAGTTTAATTGTCTTATGTATATAACTGCATTTCTAAATAAATTTACTCTAAGTGGTTTGATGATCAATTGTTTAATTTTTTTATTGCCCACCCCTAATTAAAAGTCAATCACATTACTGTGGGTCTGTAACCACATGAAAGCCAGACCAGATAAGGATGGTTCATTTCCTTCTCAAAGGACAATAGTCAAGTTGTAGAGGGAGTAGGGTGTCATGAGGATGGAAAGAAATGGAGGAAAATGATCAAATGAATGAGAATAGATAATTAGAAGAGTGCACTTTGTAGTTACACAAGACATTGTATGATTGATACTCATGATAAAAGATGTTAATGAAACATCCCAAAATATGATTTAATAAGGGCAAATTTGTGCATCAGTTATCAGCACTATCATTTTCGCTGTGGCATGTTGACATTATTACTGTTACTTTCCCATATTTACCACTGATCTCTTACCTGTTCTGGTCATTACTACAAAAGGAAAACGATCCTGTTACCAGCAATCAAAGCCCCCCCGCTGTTTTAAAAGCCCAGTCCAGTATCTGTTACTTATCCATGCAATCCAAACTGAATCAGATGAACTAGCTGAACAGTTTGGGAAATTTAAGTTTGCTTTTCAACACTACAGAAGCATGAGTGTAAATGAGTAGTGTTTTACATTGTATTTTCTGTGGGCAGAGCCTGATTCAGCTGAAACAATGGACTCTACCTCAAATGGGAGATCACAGCAGTTCATTTTGCGACTAGCACTTGTGGACCTGGCAATGCTTTAAAGAGTGCCCATATCTAAAAAGTTAAATTACCAGACTCATTTTCAGTCATTATGTTGATATAAGAGTATGTGGTTGAGTTCTTTTATTCATTCACAGGACAAGGGTGTCTTTGACTAGTCCAGCATTTACTATTGCTCAGAGGGTAGTTAAGAGTCAACCATGTTGCTGAGCCTGGAATCACAGGATAGTAATTTCCTTCCCTAAAGGACCTTAGTGAACCAGGTGAGTTTTTCTTGATGACCAGTAATGAATTAATGGTCATTAGACTCAATTCCAGAATTTTTTTAAAAAATTGGATTCAAATAGCACTGTCTCCCATGATAGATTCAAATCCAGATCTCTGGCTTAACAGGTCAGTGATGATAGCACTAGGCCACTGTCTCCCAGAGGCATTATGATAAATGTCATTACAAAGGTGGCAGCAGAATAGGACACTCCACCTAGAGCTCATCCACTCTGCCGTTCTGATCTTCCTGTGCTTTCTCTTATTTTCTACTTCTGACTCCCAGCTCCGGTGACAATTCCTGGCCTCCCCAGGCAGAGCAGCCTCCCGGTGTTGGACTGGACACGTCCTGACCCAGTGTGGTACAACAGGATCCTCCTGTAACCTTCTGGCATGGTGTGTCACCATCGCAGGCTGCAAGCTAGGTGCCAGCCTTGTCTGTTCTAGTGAACTTTTATTTGTGTATTGTCTAAATCTTTAACCAAATGCCTTGGTACTTTTGTATCTAAGTCAGCACTCTAATTGGCAAGGTATAAATGTTTCATTATACTCTGAATATATATAACAATAAAGGCTGTTCAATTCTACAAAATCAGGTGATCTGCCTTATCAAACATTTTTTGGTTACTTCATTCTCAGATGTTCCAAGAGTTTTTACTTAACACACAGTTTCAATACAAAAATGCCTTATTCCCTTTAAAAAGTGAATCACTATCATATTGACTGCTGCATTATGATAATGCTAGAACAAATAATGTAACTGGAAGGCTATATAGATACTTCTGACCTGTAGGACTACTGCTCTGTTGTCAGCAGTGTACAAAGGTGTATATACATTACATCCCATCTCTGTACAGACCATATTCCTACACACTACCAATTCTGGTCTCTTGTGCATCCTCAAAATTTTAAATAACCATGAGCTGAAGCCACAACTGCCATCTGAGACCCAGATTCAGGAATTTCCTGCACACCTCTCCAGTCTCCTTAGAATCCGATATTGAAACACACAAGGAGGAGATATTAAGTCACAGAAAGTGGGTAAACTTTATTTGCTCCCATGCCTATAAATTAAGTGCAACATTTTGCTAAAGGTACTATAAAATCAAAACATTTCTCCTCCATTTTCACAATTTATGTGCATTAGGAAAAGCTACACAGTCTAGGCTATTTTCTAAAACAAAAAGCAGAAAGGTCTTTCATGTTTATTATGGGGTCTTGGTAGTTTAGGTGCTCCATATTGGACTTAATAGGGACCAAAAATTCAGTAGAGAATTCTGTACTCTGATGTGGAGAGAATTTGAAAGATACTACTTCATAGAATCTGGAGGCAAACTGTATACGTGCATTCAAGGGAAAGTTGGTTAAGTACATGGGAAAGAAAGCAATAAGGTATGCAAGTAGAATTAGAGTAAGTGAAGTATAACAGGAGAGATTGAGACTAAGTGCTCCTTTATATAAAAAGTAGAAATTAAAAAAAGGGTGCCTGTAGGAGGTATGAATAAATGTGGACAGCTTTTATCTAGTTGTATTATTAGGTTTAAAATATCTTCAAACCAGACCACCAAAAAGGACTAGTTGTTAAGGGTTATGATTTGGAGATGCTGGTGTTGGACTGGGGTATACAAAGTTAAAAATCACACAACACCAGGTTATAGTCCAACAGGTTTAATTGGAAGCACAATAGCTTTAGGAGCCTTCATCAGGTGATATGTCACTCCGAAAGCTAGTGTGCTTCCAATTAAACCTGTTGGACTATAACCTGATGTTGAGATTTTTAACTTTCAGGGTTAAGTAGACATGACAATGAGCAATTGAAGTAATAATTGAAAAGTACACGAAAAGTAGGCCTAATGCAAGCTGTTTTGGCTGGGGGGAAATTTGCCTGACCGTGACCATTAGTGGGAACCATCCACTAATGCGATCTTATAGGGCTACCTGGACATGTCTCCCACCTATTTGAGGACTGGAAAAGTATTGAAGTTATTATGAAATGGGAATCAGCACATATCCAGAATATCATCAATATTAGGGCCTCAGTTCCACTTGGACTTTCAGGATTGGAGTGGATTTGAGAGACCGTAGCCATGGACTTCAAACTATCGGGCTGGTGTTCACACAACTCATACCATGGAATCTAAGATTGAGCTTGGAGTATTAGCTGTCACCTAGGAGTTTGCGACAGCAGAAGACAGTGAGACTCGTTTGTTAAAGATGTCTGAATAGTTTGGCCAATAGCTTCACTCATTAGATATGCAGTTCATGCAAAACAAAGTTGATTAAGCTAATAAATTAGCTATATATACACTGCAACACATTTCTTCTTGTAAGCAATTTGATCAAACCTTAAAGAACCTGTTAAGTATTTTCAGCCTAACAGTACACCACTTAAAAGAGAAAGCTCATGTGAAGCACAAACATATCAGAAGTCTGAACCCCAATTAACACAGCCAAGGGTGCATGGAGGAATCAACTCCATCATCTCCCCTTGATTTTGCTGGGCATACGATAGCATCAGAAAGCACCAAGATTCACAAATCTGCTATGTTCAGTGCCTCACGGGACACCTGAAATGCTTTAGACAGTCTCAAACAGGCCTGTTGAATGCACAAGATGGATGGCCATTAGACCTTTGGTGTAGACAGATAAAGACTTGCATTTGTATCATACCCTTGACAAAGTCAGAATGCCCTCAAAATCTAGGAATTCCCTAAGAGCACTGTAGATACACTGCATTAATGGACATCAGCAGTTCAAAGTGGCAACTCACCAAGGGTAACTAGAAATTGGTGATGAATGCTGGCCCAGCCAGCAAAATCTACATCTGAAAAGTAGAGTTTGACAGCCAATTTATTTTGAACTGTTTTAACAAACAATAGGCATCTTGTGCATCTCAGTTCACAATTAAATTATATGTCCAACTAATCTTCACATCTGCAGAAACACTAATGCAAACACTAGAGATCTGAAATGTAAATGCTGGAAAGCTCAGATCAGACATCTGTGGAGAGAGAAATTTCATATTTCCAGTCTTGAGTTTAATCAAGATTAAAAGTCCAATGGGTCTTGAGCAAGTGAAAGATATAGGTGGGGTGGATGAGACAAGAGCAGCAAAAGGTCTGAAATAAAATGGACAGGAGAAATTAAATGACAAAACATATCTCTTGTCTGCTTTTGTACCATGATATGTCCTAGTTGCAATGGCTGCATTTAAAGTACAGCTAGACAAGCAGTAAAAGGAAGAGGGGGAGAAAACAAGAGAAACAAAAACAAGCAATCTTTAAAGTGCATTGGTTAAGGAATTAATACCGTTCAAACAGCAGCAGGAAATATACTGCTCTTCAATAATAGTACCATGACATCTTTTACATTCATTCAAGACTAGACAAACTTGGTTGAAAATCTTATTCTGAAAGTTAACAATCTTACAGCACAGAACGCTCTCTGTCCTACTCTGGACTGTAATTCTGTATTATGTGCTCAAGTTTCTGGAGATTTCAACTGTGAACTTCAGGCTCAGACATGAAATCTATCCACTAACTCCCTACGACTCTGTTGCTCATTTCAGATTAATTGGAAATCCTTAAAAACAGCATTGTTATTAGTCTTTGTTAGATGGCACTGGGGGAAACTCGGCATCACCCTTATTGGTCCCATTAAGTGGTGAGGCTGTGGAACCTATCATAAAGAGTGGTTTGGTGTCAAGGAGGGCAGGGTGAAGAGGATGGAATAAGGAAAGGCAAAAAGAAAAATGAATGACAAAAAAGCTAGATTGAGGATAAAAGGAGACACAGGAAAACATTTAAAATTTTGACAATATACCACCTATAATTAAGATTTCATAAATGTCAGTGTTAAAAATAGATTGGAAGTCATTAACAAATTTCAATTGTTTAAAAGGACACACTGTTAATCCTCCAAACAGACCCTACCACCAGGGATATATTTCCCTCCCCTCCCTATTAGCATTCCGGAAAGACCACTCCCTCGTCAGGTCCACACCCCCCACCAACCCAACCTCCACTCCCGGCACCTTCCCCTGCAACCGCAAGAAATGCAAAACATGCGCCCACACCTCCCCTCTAATTTCCCTCCAAGACCCCAAAGGGATCCTTCCATATCCGTCAAAATTCATCTGCACCTCCACATTTACTGCACCCGATGTGGCCTCCTCTGCATTGGGGAGACAGGCCACCTACTTGCGGAACGTTTCAGAGAACACCTCTGGGACACCTTCACCAACCAACCCAACCGCTCTGTGGCTGAACACTTTAACTCCCCCTCTCATTCCACCAAGGACATGCAGGTCCTTGGCCGCCTCCATTGCCAGACCATGGCAACACGATGCCTGGAGGAAGAGCGTCTCATCTTCCGCCTAGGAACCCTCCAACCACAAGGGATGAATGCAGATTTCTCCAGCTTCCTCATTTCCCCTCCCCCCACCTTATCTCA
This sequence comes from Hemiscyllium ocellatum, assembly GCF_020745735.1. NCBI lineage: Eukaryota > Metazoa > Chordata > Chondrichthyes > Orectolobiformes > Hemiscylliidae > Hemiscyllium > Hemiscyllium ocellatum. The sequence goes on from NC_083408.1 coordinate 35,247,037, forward strand.
GTTCCAACCCCCGGACTCAGCACCACCTTCTTGACTTGCAACCTTCTTCCCAACCTCTCCACCCTATCACCCTCACCTTAACGTCCTTCCACCTATCGCATTCCCAACGCCCCTCCCCCAGGTCCCTCCTCCCTACCTTTTATCTTAGCCTGCTTGGCACACCCTCCTCATTTCTGAAGGAGGGCTTATGCACGAAACGCCGATTGTCCTGCTCCTTGGATGCTGCGCTTTTCCAGCAACACATTTTTCAGCTCTGATCTCCAGCATCTGCAGTCCTCACTTTTTCCACACTGTTAATTACACCTTGTTTAAAAGTCAATTAATGCACAAATTATAAAAGCAGGGCAAAGTTGGGGTCCCATTTGAGAGAATAAATTGAAAAGTGTGAATTTCCAGAACTTGCAATGCATTTTTAAAAAATTCCCTTGAATTTACTAGCTGCTTTGAACATTAAGAAAAGAGGGTGCATCAATATCATGGTCTGGTATTTATAGCAATATCTAACCCATTATTTTGTGAGGATATCAAAAAAACATAGAAAGTTAGTGAATTGTTACAAACCAGATCAATGTATTTACCAAGGTCAAGGAAATGGGGAAAATGTTGTATGATTTATTAACTCAGTAAACTTCTGGCAGTAAGCAGCTGGACTTCACAGACCTGAAAGGTCCTGAGATTTAATCCAGAGTTTGCAAAACGTTAGTTGAAACATAAACACTTATTTAATATAATATACACTTGGGTGTAATCACTGCAACAATAAAATTAAAAGCATACATGGGCACCTTTATTCAAAACAAGAATAAAAATAGGATCCTGAAACAGTAGCATTTTAAAAAGTCTTACATTCACTAATCATGGGGCATTAATGTGAAAGCATCATTATACAGAATTTCATAATCTGGTTCAATGACTTCTGTCACTGTCTGTCGCAGATCACTCAGTGTAGAGACAGAGGATGCATCTCCTGTATTCAGAATCTTTTCAAAGAAATTGTTCCATAACTCCAGATACAGCAACTCCATTCTGTAAAAATATAAACACTCCAATGAATACATCACCTTTCACAAGTTTCACATTCTAAACTGCTTTGAAGCCAGTTAAGTATTTGAACAAGAGCAAGATAGAGAAATATGGGATCCACTGAATTAATCACTAGCCAAGCTGTTTCAGTGGTAATGGTCGAGATATTAGGATAGCAAGAGGGAACTGCCCTACTCTTTTGAAATACTTTTATTAAATTCACCTAAGGAAACACACAGGACTTCAGATTAGCATCTCATCAGAAAGGTGTCACTTCAGACAAAGGTAGTACTGCTCTATTTTCCATTGCAGTGTCAGCACAGATTAAGGTTTTAACCTATAACCTTCTGCCTCACGAGGTGAAAGCAATACTCAGTTGAAACCATTTTGCATTAAAGTATTTCTAGGAACAGGGTATTAGCTCTGCTAAAAATTACATCCATTTGTCAAATAAAGTGGATGGACTGCTAAACAAACATGAGCTAAAACAATTTAAATCACCAATGAAGAATGTCACATATTGGTGTGGTGGAAGGGGTTAAAAAAAAGATTTAAATTCCCAGTGCTTGAAATTCCTGTGTTATATAGGTGTTAAAGGGAAGGGTTGGTGTTTCTGCTTTAGCCAAGTAGTCACCAAGCTTCTTATACACTTAGCTTGTGAGCAATTGCATTGGCAGGCATCAGGTCAGCTCTTTGGCCATTTGATCCAAATGTTAGAAGTAGCATTAGGAATTCCTGGAGTGTAGGGTGGTATGAGAGCATACCAAAAGAAAACTAAAGATGGACCACAAAGTGCTTGCAGCAAAATGCCCAGCCCATTTTAAACTAGAACTGCTCAATTTATAGGTCATTAGTAATAGACTCAACTTGCCAGCAACACAAACTAAACTCATTTTATTTTCCATTCCATTTAGAAACAGTGTACAGTACAAAAAAATTAAAATACCTGGAGGATGTAGGTCCAAGAGTCCACAGTGAACCCTGTTTGCTGGCATCTATCTCACCTCCAAACAACAGAAAATGCACAGTGTTTGCAATCCCAAGGAGATCAACCTGCAATAGCCAATGTGAGGATTGAAATTAGAGCATAGACCAGACAGTTGGCTATTAACAATGACAGTTTGTAAGTAGCTGCCTAGTTTCTACATCTATAAGTTGAAGCATTTATTTTGAGCTGCAAAGTTAAGGCATCAGTAAACACCTCTTATAGTTACTATAAAGATATTCAGCTTTATCTAACTAGTTTTTTGCAGATACATTTTCAATCTTGGGTTGTTGATGCTCTCAGGTGGTTGGAACTGACACCATGTTGTTGATAATGCCATGAGGTTTGAATCACTGTGTTTGGTCGTGAACCAAGGCTGCTCTTAAACTACACCGTCACTAATAGTAGGCAACATCTTTGTCTCCGCCTGAAGTCTGACTATTGTCTGACAATTCGCAACTTCAATTAAAATTTTTATTTACATGCTACTGTAGATAACACAAAAGTTTGCATCAGAGCTTTTAGTACAATTAGTCCATCTCTTCTGAGTCTGGACACAGAGACTGATGTCAATGTTAAAATTATTTTAATCTCACCACTAATTTAATACTTTTGCATTAAACTACACAGAGCAACTTATCCAAGAGACTGGTTCTTCACCTGTGAACAGAATTAGCTAATTATTCAAATCACTACTTTTCAGGTGGGTCTTGAACCTGGACCTCCTACAAAAGCCCACTTCCTTTTTTTTTAAAAAAAAGCTCTTACTTTAATTTTATTTTACTAATCTATTTTTCTAATCAATCTGTTCAGAGATATTGTTACACCTCTTAAGCAGGTGGGACTTGAATCCAGGCCTCTTGGCCCACGGTAGGGAACTCTTAACACTGCGCTACAAGAGGGCTCAGGATTTACCAGGATGCTGCCCGAATGAGAGTGTATTAACTATAAAAGAGACATTGGACAGATTTGGATCGCTCTGTCTGAAGACAATTAGTTACATCTAGACTCTCAATTTCGGTATTTGGCAGAGAAGTCATCATCTCACCCTGTTCAAAATGGATCCAGACTAAAGAATGAATAGCAAGTAACTGTATTAAAATTTAATGATGATGCAACTAAACTTTAAACCAAGTTTAACTGATTATAGCTTTGAAAAGGATGGAATATGCTGAAGGTGGGAGATAGTTAGCTATAAATCAGTCCTAAAAGAGGATCACTGTATCCAAAACACAGGTGAGATGTTTGAGGATTGGAGGGTTGCTCATGTTGCCTGTACAAGAAGGGTGATAGGGGTATTAGATTAGATTACTTACAGTGTGGAAACAGGCCCTTCGGCCCAACAAGTCCACACCGACCCACCAAAGCGAAACCCACCCATACCCCTACCCTTACATTTGCCCCTTACCTAACACTACGGACAATTTAGCATGGCCAATTCACCTGACCTGCACATCTTTGGACTGTGGGAGGAAACTGGAGCACCCGGAGGAAACCCACAAGGACACGGGGAGAACGTGCAAACTCCACACAGTCAGTCGCCTGAAGCGGGAATTGAACCCGGGTCTCTGGCGCTGTGAGGCAGCAGTGCTAACCACTGTGCCACCGTGCCGCCCACATATTCTGGGTAACTGCAGACCAGTGAACCTGATGTCAGTGGTGGAAGAGTTGCTGAAAAAGATACGGAGATAAAAAAATCTCTTTATATTTGGAAAAGAATGGGCTTATCAGTGATAGGCAACATGGTTTTGTGCAGGGGAGATCGTGCCTTACCGACAGAGTTCTTTGAGGAAGTGACTAAGTTGATAAATGAAGGAAGAGCTGTAGATGTTATATACATGAACTTTAATAAGACGTTTGATTAGTTTACCAGGGAAACCTTATGGAAAACCACATGGTGTGCAGGGTGTTTAGCTAGGTGGATAAAGAACTGGTTGAGCAACAGGAGACAGTAGTAGTTGAAGGGAGTTTCTCAAAATGGAGAAAAGGTGACCAGTGGTGTTCCACAGGGATCAGTGCTGGGGCCACTGTTGTTTGTAATATGCATAAGTTATCTGGAAGAGGGTACTGTTGGTATGATCAGCAAGTTTGCAGATGACACGAAGATTAAAGTAGCAGAAAGCATAGGGGACTGTCAAAGAATACAGGAGAGTATAGATAGACTGGAGAGTTGGGTGGAGAAGTGGCAGATGGAATTCAATCCATGCAAATATGGAGGTGATGAATTTTGGGAAGTCTAATTCTAGAGCGAATTATACAGTAAACAGAAGAGCCTTGGGAAAAGTTGATGAGCAGACAGATCTGGGAGTGCAGATCCATTGTACCCTGAAGGTTGCTGCACAGGTGAATAGAGTGTTCAAGGAGGCATATGGTATGCTTGCCTTCTTTGGATGGGGTATTGAGCATAAGAGCTGGCCAGTCATATTAAAATTGTACAAGACATTGGTTTGGCCGCATTTAGAGTACTGTATATAGTTCTGGTCGCCACATTAACAAAAGGATGTGGACACTTTGGAGAGGGTGCAGAGAAGGTTTACGAGGGTGTTGCCTGATATGGAAGGTGCTACCTATGAAGAGAAGTTGTGTAGGTTAGGATTGTTTTCATTAGAAAAAAGGAGTTTGAGGGGGAAACCTGATTGAGGTCTACAAAATCATGAAGGGTATAGATAGGGTAGATAGAGATAAGCTTTTTCCCAGGGTGAAGGTTTCAATAATGAGGGGTCACACTTAAAGGTGAGAGGTGAAAAAATTAAAATGGTCAATAAAACATGCAAAAATCAATGAGTGTTCCACACATTTTGGCTACAAAGGCTGTAAAGACTCCGAGCTCACTCCCAAGATGGTCTCTTGGGCAAATGTCATTTATATCTCTAAAATAAATGCATATTAACATATTGTTAGATAACAGATACATTTTTAATGCTCAAGATTTGTGTAAATATATGTAGCTCAGATGTGGGTTATCGTGGTTCTGGGTACGTTCACAGAGCTGGGAAGTTAATTTGCAGACATTTTGTCCCGTCCAGGTGACATCTTCAGTGCTTTGGAGCACTCTGCGACACTGCTGTACTGTCTCGTCTAGAATTTATTTGGTTCAATTTCTGCTGCTTCTAGTTGTTCGTTGTAGTGGCTGATATACTGCACAAATCACTATACAGGGCAAACAGACAACCATCTAGCAATCTGCATCCATGAACACAACTAGCCACTAAATGCCATGACCTATGCCTCTAGTAGCCAGACATCCAGATGACAAGGACCACATATTTGACTGGGACAACACAACAATCATAGGATAAGCTAAACAAAAGTTAGCCAGAGAATTTCTAGCAGCATGGCAGTCAGCCACTGACCCCATCGACAAGCACATTGACCTAGATCCAATAGACCGGCCACTACAACGAACAACCGGAACAGACAATCGGAAGCAGCAGAAACGGAACCAAATAAATTCCAGAAGACAGTACAGCAGTGCTTTACAGGAGTCTCCAAAACAAAATCGATCTGCAAATTGACCTCCCAGCTTGGTGAACATGACATTTTTAATGCTGTACAGACCACTGGTTAGTTAACCTCAGCCAGATTGAACAATACACAAAGATATACATAATGACATTGTTACGCTTCAACAGTTTCACTTATGAAAAATGCAATGACTAAGCCAGTTTCTATCAGATCACACCAGGCCTAATTTAGGCTATGTAGGCTGGTGAAATGTCACTTGTCGCTAGAGATGGTTTGAGTCTGTGAAATTTCTTACCAGGACATTTCAGAGGATACCAAAAATCAACCACATTAGTAGATTTGGAGTCACAAGCCAAACTGGGTATGTTTGGCAGGTTTCCTCCTTTAACAACATGAGTGAGCCAGATGGGTTTTCAGGGCAATCCTGCAGTTTAAGATCATAAGATCTTGTAGACATAGGCCATTCAACCCATCAAGTCTACTTGTCGTTCAATGAGATCGTGGCTGATCTGATAACCCTCAATTCCACTTTCATGCCTTTTCCTCAGAACCTTCAAGTTCCTTCCGAATTAAAAATCTCTCACCCTGGTCTCACAATGTCACACGAGGAGGAGGAAACAATCTTTCTGCTTCTACCCTATCAAGTCCCCTAAGAATTGTGTATGTTTCAATACCATCACCTCTTATTCTTCTAAACTTCAAATCAGTACAGACCCAATCTACTCAACCTCTCCTAAAAGTTTCTCCATATCCCATTTTAACCCAGTGAAAATTTTTGGGAGTGCCTCTAATGAGTATATTTTTCCTTAGGTAAGGAGCCCAAATCTACCTTGTATAGTTTAAGCAAAGCGTTCTCATTTTTATACTCAATAAAAAGGGCTCCATATCCCTTTTGCAATTACCTGATTAAAATAAAAACTAGTTTACAAGTTTAATGTATGAATATCCCTGCATTGTACTTTCTACAGGATTTCTCTATTTAACATTCATCTCTTCTATTTTTTTCTGTCAAAGAGCATCATAACATTTTCCCCACAACATATTCCCATCTGCCAGATTTTTGCCCACTCACTTAACCTTGTCTATATCCACTTGTCTTCCCATCTGTGTAACCACTACACTGCCACTCCCCTTCTATCAGGGATTGCCCATACATGGAAAATTTAGTTTTTAAAACATTCATGCATTTACAGAATGCAAATGCTATACATAAGGCCAGTGTTGATCATCCATCATGACTGACCCTAGGGAAGGTGATGGTGCCATAAGTTGTAGTCCTTGCAATGTATGAAATGAAGCAAACAAAATGCACACAACAAAAACATACAAACAGCAATGCAATGCTCAATATTTACCCTTTTTCAAGTGATACTCAATTATTACCACTCAAATGGAGTTTGAGCAAATGCTTCTGGATGATAAATTAGTCATGCAGATGTAAAGTGCCCTGGTTTAATTTAACAAGTAGCATTTCACTAGTCGGGAACAACACATTAACCTTTCAAAAAGAGAAAGGTGAAAGTGTAGAAAAGCAGTCCATAATCACCATTTACTGGTATTTGGAGTACAAAATGGGGTACCCTATTTTATCAAAGTTGACTTAACTTGATTGGTCTTTGTGGCTTGCTAGATAAAGTAAGCTGTTAATGAATTGTCGCTGTATATCACTATATTATAGATTAGATTACTTATTTACAGTGTGGAAACAGGCCCTTCGGCCCAACAAGTCCACCCAGACCCATTCCTATACATTTACCCCTTCACCTAACACTACGGGCAATTTAGCATGGCCAATTCACCTAATCTGCACATTTTTGGGCTGTGGGAGGAAACTCACACAGACACTGGGAGAAATGTGCAAACTCCACACAGACAGTTGCTTGAGGCAGGAATTGGACCTGGGTCTCTGGCACTGTGAGGCAGCAGTGCTAACCACTGTGCCGCCACATTAGAAGTTGAGGAGTGGAAAAGGAAAGAAAAACATTGGTGAAAAAATAAAAAGCTCATGTATTAACTCCAAAGCAGAATAAACCTACACCAGATCAACCCTGCTGAGCAAGGTAATCATTGTGCACTAGACAGTACAAGTCAGATAGTGTTTATTAAATAGCAGAGAAAGTGGTAATACATTGTGTATTCGATCAATCTCAATTACTGCCCGAATAGCAGTTTACCTGGTAGGCATTAGTGCACCCAAACAGGAGCTCTTTATTTGATAGCGATTGCATTGTAGGAAACTTCATAAACGTGACGACACCAGACTGCAGCTTCAGGTCCAAGCTGTGGGCAAAATCCGTGAGCTTTACTAAACCGTCACCACTGGGGCATGCAGAGCCTTCATAAAACCTAAGGAATGAAGACAGATGAACCAAGTTAAATGGTCAAATCTCAAAAAGGTTGTATATAGCGCAAAGCTTTGTGCAATTTTTTCTTTCCCTTTCCACTCATTGTTGTATCTAATTATGACAATGATATATAGTTAGAATTCATTAACAGCTTACTTTTACCAAAAAAAAATTAACAGTTGGTTAGTCAACCTTACAGAATGGAGTACTCCATTTTGTACTCTAAATACCTGTAGATGATTATGAGCTGCTTTTCTATATTGTCACCTTCCTCTTTTTCCAAGGGTAGTATGTCAATAACCCAATGTACTAATTAAGAGATGGATGGAAACGTAGACCATTATATTTTGACAAACAACACTAATACAATCAGCTTAGCATTACAAACTCAGCACTCAATTAAATCAGGGGTTCAGTGCAAGTAATTTGCACAACAGCACAATAAAGATTTGGAGTGCATAGGTTTGTTTCGTCAGGCTTGGCCTTCTCAAACTAAAATGTCCAAAAGGTAATCATAGCTGAAAATGTGTTGCTGGAAAAGCGCAGCAGGTCAGGCAGCATCCAAGGAACAGGAAATTCAATGTTTCAGGCATAAGCCCTTCTTCAGGAATGAAAGGATTCCTGAAGAAGGGCTTATGCCCGAAACATCGAATTTCCTGTTCCTTGGATGCTGCCTGACTTGCTGCGCTTTTCCAGCAACACATTTTCAGCTCTGATCTCCAGCATCTGCAGACCTCACTTTCTTCCCAAAAGGTAATCATAACCATGGCCAGCTTCAGAGGCTGAGTAGCACAGGCAAAATTAGTTTAATCCACATTCGAACGGGATACCCAAGACACAAAAGTAATGCGCTCAATCTTTTCTACAACTGGCTCTGCTCAACAGGAACTGGCCTAACAGCTCAGCAAATTACTACATCAAAAGTAATACAATGTCTATGTGTTTATTTGACATTGCTAGCCTATCCCCCAGTGTACCACTCAAGGAGAGTGCGATGCAGCAATCTAGACCTGACATCATACGAGAATCAACATTCACTAAAATTATGAACCCAGCAACCTATGCAGTTGAGTTTAATTTTAACACCCGATATGCTCACATAGATGGTGTTGTCACTGAATCCCTATGAGGCCCTGATCTTGCAAATATCTTTGGTGGGCTCATTTAAAAAAAAAGGTTAGATGCAATGATGTTTAAACTTTCACCCCATGCTAATTTTCAATATGTAGATGATTTACCTGCTATATTTGGATCTACAGCTACATATCTAAAGTTTCCATCCATTCTTAATAGGCTTCAAGCTGCACTCAAATTCACCTTCGAAACGGAGCCGACATATGAAACCCCTTTCTACAATATCCTAGTTGAGAAATCCGACAGGGATTTGCTGGTTGCTGGTCTACTTTCATTATTCAGTTTGTGCATTGCTGACAACCAATTTAAGATGACTGGTCAAGTTGCAGGGTGACACATTTGCAGATACCAGAAGCTACATATTAATACACAGAACCTTGTATTTTGCATACAGACAGACCAAAAGAACACATATACAGAACAATCTCGGTTATCCGATCGTCAATTATCTGAATTTTAGATTACTTGAACAAGATCGAAGATCCCTGTAAATGCATTGCAATTGAAGTAGGAAAATTCTATTCCTCATCCATTTAATGCATCATTTTGTAAATTTGAAAAGGAATTATAGATGCAAGTATACTTTAATAAATAATTAGCTTCAAATATAGACTCAAGACGTGACATTAGAGTCAAGTCTACACATTTTATAAAAAGGCTTTCCAATACTTATTCTCCCTGAGGACAAAGGTTTGTGACCGTGAACACACAAGAACATCATATGTGTAAGCCTGAGCTGCGTGCTCTAGCAGCGAGATTCCCTCTCAACATGACTCGCACCGTTTTGCGAACCCAACACTTATTTTCCTCAGCTCAGTCTCCAGAGCGTTAAGTCAAAAAACATGCTTGCACTTTTCTTCTGTTGCTTTTTCTTTCCATTATCGCATGACAACTCTTTTCTTTCCCCAAACAAGAAGTAGCTCAGTCTTTCAGATGACAAGAAAATGTAAGGTAACTTTTATTTGAGGAGGGAAGAGCAAACCGTAGTGATTTGCTAATAAACAGGAGGAAAACTTGAAGGGGACGGGGGAACGACATTATGCCCCTAAACAAACATAGATGAGACAGGACAGAAACTGAAGTCAGTGAAAAAAAATCATCCTCCCGCTCTCGTGCTCCCCTGTATTTTGCATCTTTAAGGGTTTGGTGGTCACTGAAAAGGGATGGGTAACACTTGGTTAGTCTGGACGGAGGGACAGCACTGAACAAAAAGATGCTGGCTGCTGTCGAGGACTGGGATAAAACAGGAAAATGTCAGCAAAAAGTTTCAGACTGCAGTAAAATTCTAGCCAAAAAGTGATTTTATTTGTAAAATATCATGAATCTTCGAGCAACATAGAGTGTTTGTACACATTTTAGCAATTGAATAAAATAAAAAAACTCTGTAAACATGCTTTTTCATGTAATTATGTTCAGTATGGCTTCTTTTGTTTACGATCGGTTATCTGAACAAAATACCCCAGCCGTCTTGTTCAGATAATAGAGGTTGTTCATTAATGTAATGTAATGAAGCTGATACATGTCTTCTTGAGCTGAAGCAGATGTAAAGTAACTGTAATTCTCTGGTTCGGTTTTCTAGGCAATCAGAATCAACTTGTGAGCTTTAAATTTGGAATGAAGGGCTTATGCCCGAAAACGTCAACTCTCCTACTTCTCGGATGCTGCCTGACCTGCTCTACTTTTCCAGCGCCTGCTTGATTGGCACCGTATCTATCCCTCCACCATCATTGATATTCTGTAGCTGTGTACCGTCTTTAAGATGAACTGCAGAAATTAACCGAAGTTACTCAGACATCACCTTCCAAACCTCTGACTGGTTCCACTTGAAGAAAAAAAAACTTAGAAGAAAACCACCACCCACAAGTTTACCTTCAAGTTGTATGTTATTTTGACTTGGAAAAATGTCACAGCTCCTTATTATTTTAGTTTCAAAAATTTGAAACTACTCTCTCGTTGTATTTGGGGTCTACCTAGAACAGTTGTAGTGTTTCAAGAAATCAGGTCACCATTTTCAAGGGCAACTAGGGACAGGCAAAAAAAAAATGCTGGCCCACTCAAGCAATGCTCAGACCTCATATGAATATTAAAAGAAGTTCTTTTGTCAACCAATTTCCTCTCATACAGCATATTGTTTTCTCTTGAAATTCTTACAAATTTCCTTAATGAGTGCAAGACAAAACATATTTACAAAATGGGTTTATTCCAGCAATGCTCAATATTAAATTAATGGGACACAGCAGCAAGGTCAAATACAATGGCTAAAGTTGTGAAAATGCCATGGATGACTGAAGCATTAGTTTATTGACACAGGAAATTGCAAATGAATCTCAACATAACTGAACTGACCACTGCATTATAATCCTCTGGAGATATATTGCACAACAACTATACTTAAAGTTCAAAAGCAATTCTCTGTGGTATTCAGTCCTTCGATCAACAATGGCAGCTTACTCTTTGCTATTACCAAAGTCTCATTCCTTTTTTCCATTATGGAAAAATGTAGAGATATTAGAGTAGATGGTAGTGGTGGTTTCCTTCATTGTTCGAAGCCTCAATCTATGCTGACTCTTACTAGGCATATTTCAGCATTAGACAGGTATAATGCTTTGCACAGACTGAGGCAAAATTCCAATTCTAAACTCCTGAAAATTGAACACTAGCTCCAACCTATTGCTCAAATTATCCCAGGGTCATGCAAGAAAGGCAATTTACTGCTGAAAGCTTTGCAAATCATTTTAAACTAACCTGTCATCCATGAGGAGTGTTTCTGGTGCTATGCCCCCATGAACAATTTCAGCTGTGTGCATCAGTTCCACTAAAGCCAGTAAGTCAAGTGTCAGAAACACCACCAGTGCTTCTGGCACAGTTTCCCACATCTGAGACAGACCCTATAAAAAGGGAAAACAAAAGGTGAACAGCTACTGGTATGCAAAGACAATTAAGACTTGACTGGTATGGATTAGGCTTTATCATTATGAGTTAAAGACTCAAAAAAAATCCCCAGAATAATTTGAACAAAAAGAATCAAGAAATACTAGCAACCTTACTATTCACTAATGTGACATTCCAAAATGCTAACCAGTAACAAACTATAATGTCACCTCTAACATGCAACCATTGTACTAAAACAAATTGCATTCTATTGTGTCCTATAGATAAACAACTAGGGATCACTGGAATTTTCTATTAAGTCTTCATTCTCTCCTTGCCACTTAAAATATATAAAAAGGTTAAATCAGCATATGGTTCTGATGTTCTGGCTGCCCGTTAGTTCCTTACCTAAATAGCCAACATTCAGACAGTAAATTAATAAATATGCTGCAGTCATGTCAAGAACACAACTGGTGAGATGGATATGTGCTTAAGGATAATGCCTAGACCCACAGGTTCAATTTGCATTCTGACGGAGATGGGCTTGAGATTTGCCTCCTCACCTTGCCCAAGACTGGAAGGCAAACCACCATGGACAAAAAATGCCAGGGAAATCAGTTTCAGGATGAAGCATTAGCAGACAATGGGTCTGCTTTCATGCAGGATACTCATGAAAATGGAAACCACCAAACCTTGGACTGTTCTGATTTATTACACGAAACATTTAGAAATGAGAGTTACCAGATTGGGACTGGACAGTCAGAGTCGTCTTTTCCTGTCCCACCTCAATTAAGCTACAATAATAGCTGCGTCACTAGGACGGTGAAAGTTAGACAGGTCTTCCTCAACCATCTCAATGAATGAATTCATCCCCGATGTTGTACTGATTAAGTCATTGACCACAGTTGTCAGATAATTACTTTTTATGAAGAGATAAACAGGATTAGGTCATGCAGCCCCTGGAGCCTGCTCTGCCATTCAATGTGATCATGGCTGATCTATGGCCTACTTCATAAGCCTGCTTTTGGTCTTTATCCCTAGAGACCTCTGCTTAATAAAAATTTGTCTATGTCAGCATTAAACTTAACTGATTTCAGATTGACAGCTGCTTAAGGAAGAGAGAGAGTTCCAAACCTCCATTACAGAGTGTAAAAGTGCTTTCCAAGAACTCTCTTGAGTAACCTAAATTCTTAAACTATGCCCCCAGGGCTAGAATCTTCAAAGGGTGGAAATAATTTATCTTTGTCTACTGTCTTTTCCTTAATATCCTGAATGCTTTGATCAGAACCCTCCTTCAACCTTATAAATGCTAAAGAATAAAAGGACTAATTTGTCCAAACTCTCCTCATACCTGGACTTCAGGGTTTCAGTTATCATCTTTGTAAATCTGCATTGAACAACATTGTTCAAAAGGAACACAGCCCATTGGCTTTCTCCACTATGAAGAGAGATCTATGAATCAGTTATCATATCCTCTAATTTCTCTAAAAGTAATGATGGTAAGCAAGATGGGAAAATAGCTAAAGAAAGAACAACCAGTATGAGCTGGAGCAAGTTATTCACCACTACCCCAATGCAACAGGTTTTATATTTCTCAGTGTTTTTCTCACCTGTAGAGTTTCACAGTTCTTGCCCTGATCCACTGTCACACATCCATTCTCAAACAAGTAGCAGCTGTGATTTTGACTGAAGTAATTATTAAACTTGGAACCGAGCCGCATCTTAAGTTGCTGATTGATGTAGAAGTCCCAAGGCACTGCATGTGAATGCACCTGTTTGAGGGAAAATGATAAGGGGTCAGTGAAGATGTCTGCCTAATATTATAAGTACTTCAAATAGGAGCGACTTGTAAAATTCCAGCAATTATCCAAAACTTTGTCCTTTTCCTAATGTACACAATGTCCCACTCACCTATTACCTGCCCACTTATAGACTCTGATCAGCAATGCTGATTTCAAAACCCTATCTGGGTATTCAATTCCATCCATAATCTCATAGCCAACCAGTTCCTACCAGATAACAGAGATCTCTGCACTCCTCTAAATCGCTGTTTATGCATACATGACTTCCTTCACTTCACCAGTCGAAAGCATAAGTTCAGTTGCTTAAAGCCCAAGCTCAAATCCCCTAAGATAATTCTTATAGCCAACCTAAAGTCAACCAAGCTTTTGGTCACCAGCACATTAAGTCCTTATGTGGCTCAGGTGTACAATCATGAGGGCATTTGTGGTGCCTGATACCCAGGTTCAAGCCCCACTTACTCCAGAGGTGAGCAATAACAGGTTGATTAGAAAAGATCTGGGAATATTGGAACAGTAGTGGCAATTTGATTTCTGCCCATCAGTTAGAGACCCAAACATATCTAATATCTCTGAAATCTCGAGGAGCACCTTCTGCTTTAAAAGGCCTATATAAATTCAAGTTGCAAAGGGGAATGTTGTTTTTGAACTGAATCAGGATGTGCGTACTCAAGCTAGATATTTCCAATACTAATACCTTCTTCATTCTAAATACCATCCTCCTCCTCCTCTTTTCCTCTCCTCTCACCCACAAAAATCCCACATAACCTGGCCAAGCTCAAATTAGCTGAAATCCACCAATTCCATTGTTAAAATTCTAGGCCTCATGGTGTACACTTTAGAAGCCTTTTCCAGTTGAAGAGCTCTACCTCTTACGTTACCATCACTAGTCAGGTGTGTTCACAGTCATAAATCTATTGATTTACAAAATTTTGTCTGCTAAAGGAAAGGATTATTGTACATTTGCATTTTCAAAACCTTTGAAAACATTCATGGAAACTATAGTCCACTATTATCTTTACTGCTGTTCAGTCTTGGCAACCTCAAGATAGCCTCTGCAAACTGCTCAAATATCAATTCTAAAGGATAACTGATCCCCAAAACATTAATTTTGCTTTCTCTCCACAGATGCCACTAGACCTGCATGGTTTCTCCACCAATTTCAGTTTTGTGAAAATGCCACAGATTTCCGAAAGTTGCCAGAGACAGTCTTGCTACTGTGAAGTTAGCTCAAGCTGACCCTCAGTAAAGTCACGAGAAGGACAACAAAATCCATAACCATTTTTCAAGCATCAGGAAAAGTCACGCGTACATACACTAAAGCAGGATTCAAGGAACAAAACCTTGAAAGTCTTCACTTTGGCAATCAGACTTTATTCCTCGGAGTACATTTTAAAAACCCACTCAATGGAATTTTAATTTTATTTCCTACATTGGGGTGTTATTCCAAAGCCAGCCATTTATAGTATATCAAATATCTCACCCTTCTGGCAATTAGTTTGGCTCATTCATGTAGTGTTTATGTCACTAGCAAGGGAAGCACTTACTATCAGTATGCAATTTCATTGAGTATGATGTGGTATCTTGTTGAATCAGCAGTGTTTATGGTGTAGGTATTCCCACAGCACTGTCAGAAAGGGAGTTCCAAGATTTCCTGTGTCAGCAAAGGAACATCAATATTTTCAACCAGGATGCTGTGTGTCATGGAGAGATTTGCACAGCATCGCCACATGCAAGCTAACCTCATCCTTCTAGGTGGTTGTGGTTACAGGTGTATTGAAGCAGCTTTGCAAATTGGTTGAATGTAATTTGTAAATCATGTACTGTAGCCACTGTGTGCAGGAGTGAATGCATATTTAAAGTATGATGGGGGACAACTTAAGCTTTTTCCTGAACTGTATTGAGCTAAGCATTGTTCAAGGTGCACGCATTCAGACAAATGGAAAGTGTTCCACACCTCTGATGTTCTGTTGTGCATAGCCAAGTGCAAACAGGCTAAATAGGGGTGCAGCAGGACCCGGTTTTCAATTGACAGCCAAATATCAGAAAAGCATTGAAATATTTCAGACATTTATTACATATTTGAATGAACATTTTTTTCCCCAGCAACTAGAGATTTGATACAACAGGACAGGCATTGGAATTTTGACCCATTTATCACCTTCAACGGAGATCTACAGGTAGATTGGGGAGCATCCACATCCTAAGACTGGTTGGTAATGCACCACAGGATTGTTTTGCTTTGTACAAATACAAATTTTAGGTTAACTAGACAACATCCTCAGACTCAGCTGTTAAAGAGGGCTTAGCCCCAAGATGCTTGCATACACTTCCATCAAACCAATTATAGTAAAAAGGATAATGCTCCCACTTCAAACACTGCGCAAGTCTAATATGACTCCATGATCCATACTTACACAGCAAATAAAAACGGACTGCTGGACCAGTTGCAGGTTTTCATTTTACCAGAATAGGTCTTTAAAGAATTTCCAATATATCAATATTGATGTATTAAATTGAGTGTATAGACTGAAAAAGATGGATCACAAACATTCATCTCTAATATCCATTAAGATCCTCTCCAGCAAAAGAGCTTCCAAAATGGCCACACTTTAGTGCTGATCAACAACAAAACTAAACAGCAACAGCTTGTATCAGGTATTTTTGTTACCCAAACCTGCAAAACACCTGACACTGCTGGAAAGAAAGGACGTTGTTTTTAATATATTGACAAGATACCTACCTTAATAATAGCTCTGGACAAGCTCAATCTTGGATTGGTTCCATAGAAAACACGGTACTGCTCATGTACTGCTGCTAGTTTGATATTAAAAGTTTGTGAACCTGTAGAAATAAAATGCATTTACTGGCTATAGTACCATTCACAATCTCAAGAGCCATTTCTTTTTTTAAAAATGACTAATGAAGTATTTTTAATATTGGCAACATGGCTACTAATTCACATACAAGTTTGCACAAACAACACAGATGTACACGATCAGTGAACTTGTTTTGAGGTGCTGGTTGATGGATCAAGATTAGCTAGGGCCCCAGGGAAGACTACTGCTCTTCTCCAAAACAATGAAAAGTAATCAGTTATGTCAACATACTGGCAGATGAAGCCTGAGTTTTAACAAGCTATCTAAAAACAGATGCTTCAGACAGTGCAACATTTAACAGAGGCTGACACTCCAGCACTACCTTCTCTTGAATGGTACTTGAACCCACTAGCTTTTGGCTCAGGTGAGTGTCATCATTTGAGTTACAACAAACAGGAAAAGTAAAACAGATAGTAACGGAGGTACATTGATTTAGGATTACTAAATCAAATACCTTTATTAAAAAAAACACTTTGGCAGCTGGCCAAAAAGCCCATTAAACACGAGATATGTTGCCGCAGCATTCAATACTAGAGATTTGGGTTAGCCTTTGCTCTTATTCCTCAATATTTCAATAATATCATTTGACAGAATTTAAATATAATTTTTGACAAATTACAGCAAAGGAGGAAACACATTCAAAATGGAACAATTATATTTAATGTGACCTACAAAATTCTCCTTAAAAAACTAAAAGAATCGTTAGACCAAAAGTTAAAAACCAAGCTTCAGCCAAAAATAATTTAAACAGCAAATTTTAAGAGGTTGAAGATGGTACAACTTTGTTCCATTTTCATACAATCAATAACTGCATTAATTACACCAAGATACATTCTGATTTCCCCCATTAAAAGGGCAATGCTTTCAAGTTGTATGAAGTACTACTATGAAATGAACTAGTACAAGGAATCTGGTTTGTAACCCTGTCAATGCAGAAGTAGCAAGAATTAAAATACTTAAGAATTTACAAATAAGTACACAAATCATTTTAAAGAGTAAAATGCTTTGAACTAGGCTAGTCCAGCCAGCAGCATACAGACCTCAATGTACCTTACCAAGGAGTCCAATGTGGCCTACTGAGCTGCTGTTCAAATGCAGTAAAATAAAACTGGAAAAATTGGCAAGGATACTAGGGGCCACTTTTCTTCTGCATTTGCTACTGATGGGCTTACTGGAGTTGGTGGTGATGGTGTTCAGTAGAAGCAGGAGAAAAGAGAAATGAGATGTAGCCTGTGGGCAGAAGGACAGGAGTTGGCTAACCTGAGGGGATCATCAGGGAGGTTATGACTTGCATTTATACAAACAGCACAGACCAGGGCAAATGAAGCATTAGAAGAGGTGCATTGCTATCTTAACTGGTCCAAACCCTTCCCAGTGTATGTGAGGGAGCAGGACCAGACATAGGGAGGTTGGGTGGGAACTCATTCTGCATTGCCCCCGTCTGCTCATTAAGACACTCCAAAGGTTAGGGGCAGGGTACATTTTAATATTTAGATGGGGTACCTTAAGGTGACAGATTTTGCTTGATTACATTCATGCTTCATTCCATTAAAAAATGTTAGATAAAAGACAAACTTGTTGTTTATTTCAAAGAAAATCCTAGCCCAGATCTCTGTAAACAAAATTGCACAAGCTACTGTTGCTGGCTGCAAAGGTTTCCATCATAGTTGTGTGCAGACCAAAATATTGAAATCCTTTTACGATGACCTGGTGGCTTTCAGTACCATGTAAGTTCCAGGCTGGGGGACACAAGAAAACCTACCAGTTGCAGTAAGTCCAACAATTCAAGTCTTGTGCTGAACTGCTGGGAACCTACATAAATGATATTCACTGACAAGGACATTGCAGTTCCTTTGATGTACTCTAACAAAGCTCACGTGTTGCATGACAACAACTTGGATACTTATTAACCTAAAAATGTGTTGCTGGAAAAGCGCAGCAGGTCAGGCAGCATCAAAGGAGCAGGAGACTCGACATTTCGGGCATAAGCCCTTCTTCCTTTGTTTTAAGCTCTGATCTCCAGTCCTCACTTTCTTCTACTTATTAACCTACTCTACTTCATTTTTCAGATTTACACTTCCATGGATCCTCACTAGCTGATGTGTCACACCTTTAGAGTTTTGTTGCAAATGAGTATAGAAACCTTCATTGTCATGACTACAGTTCTGGAGAGCAAAGTTAACAGCTTAGCCCAAGGTTTATAGCAGTTAAAAGTTTCTCTAGACTGGTACCTGGAAAAATTCAGCTCACATTCACTCATCCTAAAATGAAGAATTTTTAAAACTTTCAGTAGCACAAATGAGAACATCTACTCCAAGTAACAAGTGGTTACCCATTACAAATCAGACTAAGACGAAATCTATAGTTAAAAGCCAATAAAATATAAACACAACTAGCTATATATAATGATGTGAATACAGTATTGAAGATTCATTGCATGGAATTCCCAATTTTCTCTGCAGACATCCAACATAAAATTGTTTGACTAAAGCCAACACTTACCCAACATCAGCTGTGAAACCACTTTTTGTCAGACTGGCCCCATTACAATTTTGAACTCATTAAATTTATGCTTCTTTTCCAAGCCACTTGTATCAAAGTACCACCTGGTGATTTGAACGCAGCAACATATACGGTTTCTTACCTAGAGTAAGCTCAAGTCCATCTTCAAATGTAGGTACTGGGCCATTCTGAACATGGAACTCTGGGAACGAACTCAATGGCACGGGTAGGGACGAAAGCAATTGTTTCCTGATTTCTAGATCCCATGGATTATCTGGAATTCATTAAAACGGATCTTTCAGGAACAAGGAACACAAGCATATTTGGATCTGTATAATAGTGCAGCAATTCAGAGCCAAGGGTACGCTGTAATGTTTACTGAATATTTAAACATTAATTTGGGAGACAACAGGATAGACAAATTACATCAACTTGGAGACTAACATTTACAACTCAAACAGAAAATGCAACTGTACCAGCGTCAAAGCAATATAGGCAGCCATGTCCTAGTGGAGACTGGAGGCTCTGGTTATTGTAATGAAGAGGAACTTATACTATCAAAACAATGGTTCAAGCTTAAAGCCTAGAAAGTACTAGATGAGTATTAAAGCAACACAACATTCTTGATTTTAAGATCACTAGATAACAACTGCAAGTCGATCTCATCTGCCAGATAAGACAAATTTGAGCTTTATTCATTTGATACTTAAATCAAAATCAGAGAAATTAACTGTTTCTGGAATATGTTATGTGCAAAATTGTTCTGAAGATGTGGGTGTACTGTACCTTTAAGAGAGTTAAAAGTTAGCAGTGACAGCACCAAGTGTTCTCAATAAGACAAAATGTAACATTTGGTTCAGAACAGATAGCACTGGCTGAGTTGCTAGGAGACAAAAAAAAAATTTGAATTTGGCCTGTTTAAACTATAGCCTGAAAATACCAAATTTGAATGGAGTTTATTTACAATCTTAAAAGCCAATGACACAACCTGATGTTTTGGGAGTGTAAGACCAGAGGGGGAAAAAAAAGGAACAATTGGGAGGAGAACTGCCAAACCAATGACATCAGCACACTGCCCAGAAAAATAGCTCTCTTAAAAAGGTACCTTTATTGATCAGTGACCGGTGAAACAGAATCCCCAAGAAAAAGGAAGACAGGAATACAGAGAAAACTGAAAGCTGCCTGGTTTTGAAGTAAGTAGTTTTGTTTTGTAAATCTTAATCAGGGGTTTTATCAGACTAGTATTATAGAAGGGAAAGTAAAAGATAGGTTAAGAGGACGGAGTTATAAATGGTTGTTGGTTAATTATTCTCTGTTATACGGTAAGAAATAAAGTTGTTAACTATTTAAAGTAAAAGTTCTTGGCCTCTCGAATTTCCACAGATTACTGCATGGGATAAAGTTTCTCTATGTTGAGGGTTTTAAATTTAGCAGGAGAGTTTACTCTGCGTCATAACAGTTTGAGGACTCCAGTCTGGGATTTGAACTGGTTTAGACAGATTTGAATAGATTCAGGGTATGAAAATTCCCAGATTTAAAACACTTGCAGGTTAGTGTCCTAGATCTTTAAATAAAACATAGATGAGGCAAATTGTTTAGTTTCGGTGTCCTGTGGCAGATTAAATTAGAAATGAGAGAAATGGCTCTTAAAATTGCTAAAGATGTTCTAGGATTGGAGGAAGATTCTCAAATTTGCCAAGAAAGTTTAGAAGGAACGAAAAAGGCCATACTTTTAGAATTAGTAAATATGTTAGGTTTGGGTTTAAGGACAAAAGTAAAGCTAAAATTGTAAGGGAGTTACTCAAACCCAGGTGCATCAGAGAAACAGACAAGTGCAGTACAGGTAGTAAAACAAATTGCAATTGAGGAAAATGGAGTACAATGATAGAGAGGGAGGGAGAGAGAGGGAAAAAAAAAAGAGAGAAGGTTCTTAGCTGAGAAGAGAAAAGAAAGGGAGAGACAAAGAATTTAAACTCGAGAGGTTGTAACTTAGTCAGCACTAAAGTAAAGTAACAGGATAGATATATATACATCAAAACGCTGCCACATTTTGGTGAGAAAGATGTCGAAGCTTTCGTTATTTCATTTGAAAAATTGACTAGGCAGATGGAATGGTCCAAAGATTTATAGGTAATGCTAGTTCAGACTGAGCTGGCAGGCAGAGCTAGGTGAGGTATTTGCTGCGCTGTCAGATGAAGTATCAAGAGATTATGAAGGAGGTTAAACATGCTATGACAAATGCTTATGAATTGGTACCAGAAACATATCGACTGCGATTCAGAAACAGAGGAGGAACCAGGTCAGCCTTATGTTGAGTTGAGTTCGAAAGAATTAAACAGTCATTTTGATCAATGGGTGCACACTTTGAAAATAGATGACTTTTGAGGCTCTAAGATATTTATCTGCTGGAGGAGTTTAGAAAGAGATGGTAAGAACTCATGTGAAGCAACAGAAAGTTCAGGAAGTGAGAAGAGCATCAGAATTAGCAGATGAGTACATATTGGTGCATAAGACGAGCTTCTGGCCAGAATTTCATCCTGTGAGGGTTCGTAGTTAGGAGAAGGGGAGATCCTACACTAGACAGAAGTGGGTACTGCAGATGCTAGAAATCAAAGTCTAGATTAGAGTGGAGCTGGAAAAGCACAGCAGGTAAGACAGCATCCGAGGAGCAGGAATATCGATGTTTCGGGGCTTTTCCACAACACCCCATGTTGTGGAGAAGCCCAAGGAAGACCAAGAAACTGAGGAGTTAAGCAGGAGAGTTTACCCCATACAATAACAAAGTGATCTGACTTCAGTGGAAAGAATAATACTAACAAAACTTTGGCCAAGCCCACAAATGTCTGTCTCAGCTTTGATTATTAAATACAATTAAAATAAACATTACTGCATATTTAAAGCAACTAGAACTACACGTCAACCATATCTCCTGCAGTTGCCTCATTTGGCACAGAGCCTTCCAAAAGGATTCCAAGCTGGAAGCTGAAGAAAGCCAAAGAACATAGCTACAGACTATAGAATCATCTGCCAGGTTGAATTTATATTGCAAGGGTGGGTAAGTGGGTTGCAGTCAATGTTCACAGGACTCTGTTGAGAAAGGAGCCTCAAAATATTTCAGGATCCATGGGATTTTAGTAAGATTAAAACAGAAATAATGGAAAAGTATTATGTCTGACCTCTATTTGGAGGCCAGGGACATACTGGTCCCAACCTGCCTTGTTCAGCAAGACCCACTTTGGGAGAGCACATACATCGAATTTAATCAACAAGCACTGTGGGGCGCTGTTAACTACTAAAAATATATCATTGGTTCATAGATGTGAATTACAAACTACATAGAATAATGAAGTTTGCAAAGCAATACAATGGGAGAAATAAAGGATTTCAATAAATGACACTGATTTTCTAAAAGCAGACTTGCATTTTAATTATAAATATAGCTGTAAAACATATTCCTATTGAGTTGAATGACTTGACTGAAATCAATTTCAAATCAGTGACAGGTTCTCAAAGCATAATTGTCGCAGACAATGTAAACACTCAGCCTTGGCCAGAGCTAAGGGATCAGCGAGCTTGAGGTGCTTAACCTCCACAAAATAAAGCAAAAAAATAATAAAATCTTACCTTCTAGTCAGACATCAAGAAAAAAAATTCAATAAGTGATCCATTCCTGGGCATAATGCTTTTCATTACATCATTTATTTTGTTTTGTAAACAAATATTTGGAAGTCTTAGAAATAGTCACAACATCCAAATACAAAAAATAATATATGGAAAATTTCCAAAACTATAATTATATAGTTAATTGTAGCACCTCATACTATGTCTCTTTAAATAATCAGATCGTATTTGTAGTACCTGCTTGGATTCAACACTAATCATCACCAGCTATCCTCCAAATCACAATCCACCCTTAGCAATTAACACAAAAAGTCAATCTAGTTTAGTCACACTGTCAAGAATAGTAACTGAACAGTTGTCTTGCTGACTTGGTTATGTTATATCTAACTATGAAAGACTAAATACAGACAGCAAGTCATACCTGAGGTGGAGTTCATACTGTTGGTCTCACAAGAGTTCAAGTGGCCCAGTTCAAGTTTCTCCAAGACATTCAAGTCACTCATAGTTCCAAGTCCTCCCATGGAAGAAGAGGAAACCGCAGAAGAGGAGGTGGTAGCAGCAGAGGACAGACCATCTTCACTTGCTTCCTGAATTGGACTGTGGTACAAACTAATACTCAAATATTGTCCCATCATTTACAACAGAGAAGACTAAAATTACCCAGCACATGTAAATTTCAACTGTCAAGTTTCAAATAAGAATCATATCAAACACGTGAAGGAACATTACCACAGTGGGATTAATTACAGAACATTCATGAAAATTCACAAACGTAGGATTATATTGATTCCAATCCATACTGATCCCCTGTCTCACTCTATCTTTTGGCTGTGGTAAGGAAATTATTGGAGAAGATTCTTAGGGAAAAGATTTACTCACATCTGGAAAAGTTTGGACTTATTAGCAACAGCCAGAATGGCTTTATCAATGGAAAGCTGCATCTCACAAACTTGATTGAGTTTTTTTTGAGGAAGTGACAAAGATGGTGAATGAAGGCAGGGCACTGGATGTTAAAGACATTGCTAAAGATCACAAAAGGCCCTCATGGCAGGCTAATACAACAGATGAAGTCACGCGAGTTCCAGAGTGAGCCGGTAAGATGGATACAAAACTGATTTAGTCATAGTAGATAGTAGCGGTGCAGGGGTGCTTTTCTGACTGGAGATCTGTAACTAGTGGTGTCCCGCATGGATCAGTGCAGAAACCTCTTGTTTGTAGCATATTTAACTAAGATTGTGGCCAACACAAAGATTGGGGGAGCTGCGGAAAGTGAGAATAACCAAACGATATAACAGGATATAGATAGATTAGAGGCTTGGGTGGAGAAATAGCAGATGAATTTAATCCAGACAAATGCAAGGTAGCATATTTTGGAAGATCTGGTTACCATACTGCCAGAGTGATGAGGAAGCTTTGGAAGGGGTACATGAACAGGATGTGACCTTTTTGGAGGATAGTATCTATTAGGAGAGATTGGGCAAACTTGGTTGGTTTTCACTTGAATTTCAAAGGATGAGGGGCAACCTAACAAAATTATGAAAGGCATCAATAGAATGGACAGTCGAAGTCTGTTTCCCAGGGTAGAAAAAAGTTAACTCTAGGAGCCGTAGATTTAAGGTTCTAAAAAAAGGTAAGTTTACTGGCAACAAGTATTTTTTAAATAGCGGGTGGTAAGTGTCTGGGTTGCGTTGCCAGAGATGGTGGTGAATGAGGTGGTTACAACAGCAACACTTAAGATGCAGATATCCGAATAGGCAGGGAATAGAGAGATACCGAACGCTTAGAGGCAAAAGACTTTTTTTAAAAAAGTTTTGAAAGGTGTCATGTGTTGGCACAGTCTTAGTGGGCCAAAGGGCCTGTTCATGTGCTACTGTTCTTTGAGTGTATGGCAAACTATGCTCATTCTTTTCCTACCCTCATCACCCCATTTCTGAAACCAACCCCAAGACCGGCTGTCTCTCCACTCTCTAGAGAGATATACACTAGCTTCACAAGATGATCCATTAAGCCTTCACTGCCTGTCTACAAGGGACTAGAGCAAAGATCACAGGCCATTCCTGACCTTATTACATGGTCAACAGAGCTGAACTTCTTGGGTGAGGTGACAGTGACTGTCTCCGACTTCAAGGCAGAAGAGGATTTGAGCTATAGGAAGAGATTGAAAGGCTGGGACTGTTTTCCCTGGAGCCTTAGAGACTGAGGGGCGGCCTTGGAGGTTTATAAAATGAGATTCTTCCTTATTGAAGATGGTCATTATCTGCAACTTACCACACCAATCCTAGATATTGTCTAGGCCTTGCTACATTTGGATATGGACTGCTTTAGTATTTGAGTCTGAAATGGTTCACTGGAATGGGGGAAGTCCATACAATAGGGCATAGGTTTTGGGAGAGAGGGGACAGATTTAAAAGGAACCTAAGGAGCTACCTTTTCAGGAAGGTGGTGCATGTGTGGAATGAGCTGCCAAGAGGAAATGGTGGAGGCTGGTACAATTACAACATTTAAAAAGCATCTGGATGGGAATATAAATAGGAAGGGTTGAGAGCGATATGGGCTAAATGGGATCAGATTAATTTAGGATATCCGGTCAGCATGGATGAGATGGACCAAATGGTCTCTTTCCGTGCTGTATATATCTACGACCCTAATTGATCCTAACATGACATCCAGGAGTCATATCAAAACTGGAGTCAAAGGGAGTCAAGAAGAAACCTCCCTACTGCTGGAGTCATACCTAGAATAAAGAATGATGATCTCAGTCATTGGATGATCATCTCAATCTCAGAACATCACTGCAACAGTAGTTTCCTAGGATAATGAGCTACACCCAAACATCTTCAGTTATCTTATCAATAACGTTCCTTTCACCACAAGGTCAGAAGTGGGGACATTCACTAAAAACTGCACAATGTTCAGACCCATTTGAGACTCAAATACTGAAAGAGTCCATATCCAAATGTAGCAAGGGGTAAATAACATCTGGGGTTGGTGTGGTAAGTTGTAGATGATGACCATCTTCAAATGAAAAAAAAGCCACCCCTTGACATTCAATAACACTGCTTAGCTCTCCACTGTCATCTTGGGAGTGCCATCTTGCCATTCGAAAGCTGAACTGGACCAGCCATATAAATATTGTGGCTATAACAGATCAGAAACCAGCAGGGTGTACTATGTGGCAAGTAACTCATCACCTATCAAAATGCCTGACTTCTGCCTGGTAGATAATTGACAGGAATGTGATGGCAGCCTCTTCATTTGTCTGAATGTGTGCCACCCCAGATTTCAAGGAGCTCAACACAATCTGGGATAAAGATCAACCTGCTTGATTGGCATTCATTTGCCATCTTCAACATTCACTCCTTCACCAGTGGCAGTGAGCACCATCTATAAAGTGTACTGCAACAACTTGCTCAGGTTCTTTTTCACAGATCCTTCTATAACCACAATCCCTCCCACCTAAAGAACCAGGGCAACGGATACGGGAGAACACCACCACCACGACCTGGAAGTTTAATCAAGTCACACACTATTCTGACTTGGAATTATATCACCACCCCATCACAGCTTTGAGGTCAAAATCCACAGAGTTCCCAACAGCAGTTTGGCTGCCCACATATCCAAGGACTGCAGCAGATCAGTAAAAACAGCACACATCACCTTTTTCAGGGTAATTAAGAACAGACATTCAATTCTGGTCTAGCCAACAAAGCCCACAACTCAAGCATGTTTATTTCCTATCCAACAGTTCTGACGGCCCAAATCAATATTGGTGCTTGTCCTCCACAAAAGCAATAGTCCTAATTACACACACCTACAATTTCTATAATTCATTTATTCTCCATGTCTTCAATCACCTACTCCTAGGTTTGAGATGATCTGTTTAATTCACGCACATTTCTTTTATATAAATCATCTTTCCCCATTCTTTTGCAGCTCCAAAAAGAATGTGAAGCATCAAGATAATCAGTTATTTAAAAATACATCAACCAGATATGAAGTACTGGCAATTTATAAATTCAACAAATAAGCCTTTTAAAAATATGATAACTCCTGTAAGAAGGGGGTTAAAGAGAAGCTCCATCTTCAACTGTGTATTGTCAGTTGATGTGAACTTCCTTTAACAGTGATTCTCTGGCTCATCCCAAATTTCAGCCCATTAGTTTCCAAGCAGCTGCCTTGTACAATAAGCAATTACCATAAGACCACAAGACACAGGAGTGGAAGTAAGGCCATTCGGCCCATCGAGTCCACTCCGCCATTCAATCATGGCTGATGGGCATTTCAACTCCACTTACCTGCATTCTCCCCGTAGCCCTTAATTCCTCGTGACATCAAGAATCTATCAATCTCTGCCTTGAAGACATTTAGCGTCCCGGCCTCCACTGCACTCTGTGGCAATGAATTCCACAGGTCCACCACTCTCTGGCTGAAGAAATGTCTCCACATCTCTGTTCTGAATTGACCTCCTCTAATTTTAAGGCTGTACCCAATTCTCATGAACAAGCAGAACAGGAAACTGGAGAGGGATTTTCAGTTGCGAGTAAAATTAGTTCTTGAATGAGGATGGTAAAAGTAAAGCTTCTTTTATATAGTAAGGGACTAGCTTGGAGAATTTGAACGAAAGGGAGAGGCTGGGATAGTTTTTCCTGGAGTGGAGACCGAGGGGTGACCTTATAGAGGTATATAAAATCACGAGGGGCATGGACAAGATAAACAAATAAGGTCTTTTCCCTGGGTGGGGAAAGAGTCCAGAACTAGAGGACATAGGTGTAGGGCAAGAGGGGGAAAAGATATAAAAGGGTCCTAAAGGGCAACTTTTTCCACATGGAGGGGATGTGTGTATGAAATGAGCTGCCAGAGGAAGTGGTGGAGGCTGGTACAATTGCAACATTTAAAAAGGCACCTTGATGGGTATATGAATAGGAATATTCAAAGGGATATGGGCCAAGTGCTGGCAAATGGGACTAGATTAGGACAGGATGGACGAGTTGGACTGAAGGGTCGATTTCCATGCTGTACACATCTATGACTACAGTCAGATGTACAGGATGGAAACAGACCCTTTGAACAAGCTCATCCATAATGACCAGATATCCGAAATTAATCTAGTCTCAGCACATGGCCCATATCCCTCTAAACCCTTCCTACGACCTCCGAACTCCTATACTCAATGCTTTGTTCAGTTAAGGAAAGTATACAAAATGCCTTTACTATCCTATCTACCTGTGACTCTACTTTCTAGGAATTATGAACCTACATCCCAAGGTTTCTTTATTCAGCAACACTCCCTAGGCCTTCCCATTAAGTGTATAAGCTCTGCTCTGATTTATTTTTCGAAAATGCAGTACCTCACATTTATCAGAATTAAGCTCACCTGCCATTCCTCAGCTCATTGGCCCATCTAATCAAGATCTCGTTATACTGAAGAAACCTCCTTCGCTGTTCACTGCACCTCCAATTTTGGTGTCATCTGCAAACTTACTAACTGTACCTCCTATGTCCACATCCAAATCATTTATATAAATGCCAAAAAGCTGTGGACCAGCACCGATCGTTGTGGCATACCACTGGTCACAGCCCTCCAGTCTGAAAAGCAACCTTCCACCACTACCACACTGTCTTCTACCTTCAAGCCTGTTCTGTACCCAAATGGCTAGTTCCTCCTGTGAACGAGATCAAACCTTGCCAATCAGTCTACCATGAGGACTTATTGAATGCCTTACTGAAGTCCATATAGATCACATCCACCATTCTGCCTCAATGCTCTTCATTACTTCATCAAAAAAATCAAGTTTGAGAGACAGGATTTCCTGCGCACAAAGCCATGCTGACTATCCCTAATCAGTCCTTACCTTTCCAAATACATGTAAATCCTGCCCCTCAGGATTCCCTCAAACAACTTGCCCATCACAGATGTCAGGCTCACTGGTCTAAAATTCCCTGGCTTTTTCCTACCATCTTTCTTAAATAGTGGCACCATGTTAGCCAACCTCCTGTCTTCCGGCACCTCACCAGTGACTATGATACAAATATCTCAGCTGGGCCCAGCAAACACTTCCTCACTTCCCACAGAGACCTAGGGTACACCTGATCAGGTCCCGGAGATTTATCCAATTTTATGCATTTTAGGAAATTCAGCACCAGATCCTCTGTAATCTATTTCCCCACATTCTACATCTTCCAAGTCCTTCTCCACAATAAACACTGATGCAAAATACTAGTTTAGTATTTACCCCATCTCCTGTGGTTCCACACAGAGGCTGCGTTGGTGATCTTTAAGAGTTTCTATTCTCTCCCAGTTACCCCTTTGTCCTTAATATATTTATAAAATCCTTTTGGATTCTCCTTAACCCTATTTGCCAAAGCTATGTCACCTTTTTGCCCTCCCGATTTCCCTCAGGTACTTTTGAATAACAAGGCTACATATTCCACAGATCTTGTTTGGATTAGAATTTCAATGTAGTCTAACAAAAGGGTAGCAAAAAATCATTTATCACAAAAATTTCTTACCTCAGTTTCTTCGTATGTAGAGGTTGGTCAAACAAGGACTCCTTGATGGGAGATAGAGAACTCAGAGCATTTTTACTACCATCTATACAGTTTTGCTTGATTGAGTTCTCCTGGTCATCAGTTAGTGTATTTCTGTGGAAAGGGGTCGAGACCAAATGTGCCCCTCTGCTAAAGTCACAGGTGTTTTCGGGATAAGGGCCAAGGGTCTTGTTTGGGTAATCACTACTCACAAAGTGATCTTCATTCAGGGGCTCAATCCCATCTAAATCATCCTTAAAAACATAATAGGACACAGCCAAGTTTACTATTTAACCACATTCACATCCAACAGAATATTAATTTATGCCACGAAAAAAGTGCAGAGAAATTATAAATTAATATTTAAGTTTGGTACAGTAATAGCTGTAGTTAAACAGAGAAAAACATGCAAATTTCAACAGAAAATACTATTGCGTGTTTTAGACCAGTACCAGCTATTACAATTCTTAAAAAGGGAAAGCAAAGCAAGGATGAATCACTCAGTATCAAATCAATTACTCTCAGAAAATTTTGAAAAAGGCTTCAGTCTCAATTCACCAGGAAAAGTGTTTCTAAACAGCTATCTTCAAAACTCCAAAGTTCTGAGTTCATTCATGGGTGATTATAGCATAAAGTGCAAAGTACAAAACAGGACTCAGCCGATCTACCTACAGAAAGCATAGGTATAAGTTATAATAGAATCATCCTGCCTAAAATGAAGGTCATTTGGTGCACAGTATTACCTCTTTGAAAGAGCTGGCTAATGCATCAAAGCCTGCTCGCTCTCAAATGGTTGTAAGCACATCAATTCCTTATGAGAAAAATACACAATTTCTTTCTCTAACCTTTTAAACACTGCATGTCTGATCTAAGACATTGCTCTCTCCTGACCTTTGCCAATTGTCTTTAATTGTGACCTCTGGTGATTTAAACTGCTCAAACACCCAATAACTTTCCCTGCTCCAAACAACAGAACAGTTCTAGCTTCTGCAAATAATTCCAGCCCCTTATTCTTCTGATTGCATTAATAGCAAACTCAGTTCTTACATGGTGAATTACAAATTTATATAGAATTTCTACAGGATTATAACTTACACATGCAGCAGAACAGATCCCTTCAGCCAGAACATGCTGTGATGGTACAAGAATTCCTGAACGTCGCCATTGAGTATTGAGCTTTAAGTAACTTGCTGATGGCCTTGGTGGGGGGAAAAAAAATAAAACTGACCAACAATCCAAAACAAAGGTTTGTGTAGAGGAAATTCAAAAGCTATAATTTGAATTAATTGCTTCAATCCACATTTCAGCTCAGTAAATGCAAAAGGAAATTCTCTAATGATTAAAATGTTCCCCAAGAAGAAAAGTCCAAGTTTAAATTCCTGATCTATATGGATCAGCTTATCTCAATCACTAAGGCAGTAGCAATGCTATAATTCCCTTGTGTTCTTGGTTAGGGAGGATTAGGAGGTGGAACTACCTAAAGTATTTGCGTACAATTCCTGCTGAAGACAGAGTCTCCAGTGCAATGCAAAGCAAATAACAGTCTATCTGCAGTCACTGTCAAGGTTCACTATGAATAGTGACCACTTGAGCAAGTTAGAGTCTCCCGTGCCTTTCTTGGAATTACAAGATAACACCACATGAGAAAGATTAAGTTAACAAGGTGAAATACTATACTTTCAACATTCAGGGTGCCGATTTATATTTCAAACAGCGAAAGTAATTATGGACAGAGGGAACTGAGAAAAAGGTTCAATATTCATTGTTCAATAGGATTGGTGAGATGATTCCTGCACTAGTCAGATTGAAGCTTCCACTGGTTTCCAAGAGGCACATGTTTGCTGATTTAATTGATTAGTCAGACATATTTTATATTCAAAGTCATAGTTTATAGCAACTGAAGGAAAAATAAACTGCCTTTCTTCAAGCTTACAAGTGGCTTTTACAGCAGAGAAAGGCAAAGAAGATCTTTGTTAATGGTAATTGGTCACTAATCAACAAACCAATTTGCTACTTGTTACCAGCAGCCAAAGTTCAACCCTTCAGCTCCATTTCATCTGTAACTACTGGTGCAATCCACAGCTGATGTTACAATGCTCACAATGAGCATTAAGTTGTTTTCATTTAAAATGCAATAATATTTGTAAACCGTGGTTTTAAAAGGGTTCTTTTCTCATGTAAGTTTGCATTGGTCTTTAAACAAAAGCACCACTTTGCTCAGCATTCCCCTTGATCCACTCCTCCTTGCTTACACCAAACAAGTGGCAAGTGGGGAGGTTCCAACAAACAAGATCATTAGTGCCAAGTAAAGTGATTTTGCAATATGTTTGCCTCTAATAATGATTTAGAAAATGAGACACCATTAGATGGGTAATTATTAGGAAGTGTAATTAAGTTGTGACATCTCCGAACACAAATCAAGATTGGGAAAAAATTGACCATTATGGCATTGCTCAAGCAAAAGTTCACTTTCAGCAGCTGTCATCGATAAAAGGTTAGCAGTGAATGTGCTCTGTCAGAACTGTGCTGGAAGAGTTTAAAACATAAGCTGCAAATATGCCACTCTAGTTTCTTTTAAAAGGCGAAGATGACAGTTCCTATTACAATTTTGCTATATCATCTAGTCAGACTCACTTATTCTGGATTTCTGCTTCTGCAGTCTCATCAAAAATGCTGAAAGCAGCTGATGCAGGTGGCAAGCCCAAGAATGGGGGCATCAGGGCTGAGACTGAACTTAGATGGCTGTTGTCAGCTAGAAAACAAATAAATCATTTCAGTATGGTACATGCTATTACCAGGTTAATTGGTACATTCTACATGCTATTCTACAATCAACAGCCAAGGCACCAGAGGTTCTTCAACAATATGTTCAGCAAGACATATACAATCATCAGCAATGCAAGATCTGAATTTTAATGTAAATAAATGTTGAGAATCCCAAGAGTCAAAAGTATCATCATCCTATTCCAAAACAGAATATTCTCCAGTATGGAGCCCATTTATAATCGACGAGGGGTCCAAAAGGTAAAACAAAATCCTCATCCCATATTACTTCAGGTCAGACATATTTAAAAGGATAATTTATGGATTACAGTCCAGCACCACTGAAAAATCATATCATTACTAAAATTGGGCAAACCTCAAATCATCTCCCTTACCACATTTCATAAACTGTGCTTCATATTCCAGGTCTTCCTTATTGCAATCACGAGATCCCGAATCCAGATTATCGAATGGATTTTTATCACTCATTTGGGAGCAAGTAACAAGGTCTGAGGACATGTGATTTATGGTATCTGTAATAGGAAAGTAGGAATGCTATTGAGTTAAAAGGTTTCACATTTGGAAAAAGTAGCGTTTGAACAAAGTAAATTCAATACGCTGTAGCCTTTGAATTACAGCGATTTCCAAATATTGTATACAACAATATAAGAGTCGGAGTATTATTTCTACATGAACTTTGGTGTCACAACCATCATAGTGGCTGTAATAAGAACCCTTGGACTTTTAACCAATAGCAATCTGTTTCTTTCAGAAAAGAAAGCAATTCATTGGCTGTAACTTGTTTTGGGGTGACTAGCAAAATGAGCCAGACACTGCCCACACCAAGCTCAGCAAATTTCTAATGAGCAAAAGAAAAATACCACTTTGTTTTTGAAAATTTTTAAATACAATACAGAATGGTTTATGCCAAGATGGAAGAGCATTAGCAAAGAGCATTAGCAAAGAGGCACTGACAGACAAGAAAACATGCAGAACACAAAGAAAAGGCATTAAAATAAAGAGATTGAGATATCAAAGAAATAAGGAACAAATTCATAGATGCCACAGATACAAGTCTATTGGTCACCTCCTGTAAACAAATTCTCCATGTTTTAAGAACAGTTACAACTTTAACTCAGGTCAAATAAGACCAATGTGGTCCCCTTACCATATATAGGGGTTGATGTTCTGCCCCTCCAGCTGGCTCCATCATTCAACAGGATCATGGCAGATCCAACATTCGTCACGTCCACTTTACTGAGTTTTCCCTGTAACTCTCAATCCCTCCACTGATTAAGAATTTATCGATTTCAGCTTTAAACATAGACAAGGATTCTGGCCCCACAGCTTTATATGGTAAGGGATTCCAAAGACACTCAACCCTGAGAAGATATACCTCCTTATCTGAGTCTTAAACAGGCACTCTTACTTCAAGACTGTATTCTCTGGACTACTCATCTGAGAGAGGAAACATCCTCTCAGCATTCACTCTGTCAAGCCCCTTAAGAATCTGATATATGTTTCTGTAAGATCACCTCTCTTTCTTCTAAACTCCAGTGAACAGAATCCCAACCTGTTAGCCTTTGATCAAAAGCAATTCCTCCATACAAGGGATCACACTAGTGAACCTTTCTGAACTGCCTCCAACGAAATGATATCTTTCCATAAAGGGAATCAAAACTTCTCTCACTTCAGATGTAGCATCATAGATCTTGGAAAATTTTAGTAAGACTTCCTACTCCTATATGTCAACATCCATTAGTCTTCCCTGGTTACTTGCTGTGCCTGTGTGCTAGCTTTGTTTCATGCACAAGTATACCCAAATCCCTTTGTGTTGCAACTTTCTGCAGTTTTACATTTAAATAACTTTATATTTTGTTCTCTCTTTCAAAGGGAACAACTTTACATTCTCGCACATTGTACTTTGCTTGCCAATTTTTTGTCCACTTACATAACCTATCAATCTCTCTCTAAACTGCTTGTAATCCACCTACAACTTGCTTTTCCACCCATATTTGTATCACCTGAAAATTTGGCTATGGCACATGCATATCATTGTCTTGGCGGAAGACAATGATATGCAATAGTAATCAGTTGCAGTCCCAGCACTGATCTGTGGAACCCCACTGCTTACTGGTCACTAACTTGAGAAAGAACCACCACTTTCTGTTCCTGCCAATTAGCCAATTCTCTATCCATGCCAATACACCATCCTCAACACCATGGGCTCTTATGATTTAATCTTTGATGAGGCACTTTGTCAAATGCCTTCTGAAAGTCCAAATACAATATATCTATTGGTTCCTCTCTTGCCACTCTGCTGAGACCTTTTCAAAAAACTCAAAATTAGCCTGGTATTATTTCCCTTTCATGAAGCTATGCTGCGTGATTAGATCATCATTTTCCAAATGTCATTACTTCCTTAATAACTCACTCCAACTTTTTTTCAACTGATATTATGCTAATCAGCCTATAAATACCTCCTTTTCACCTTCCTCCCTTATTTAAAAAGGGGTGTTACATTGGCAGTTTTCTAATCCTCTGGGCACTTCTCCAGAATCAAAGAATTTTTGGAAAATTACAACCAAAGCAAAATATCTTTGACTTCCTTGCCATTTCTTTTTCTGCATAACTATCTCCTAGATTCATGTCCTAAGGAGTCTATGTTCACTTTGACCTTTCTTTGTCCCTTTTTATATATTTAAAGAAGCTTGTCAGTTTTTATATTCCTTGCCAACTTGCCCTCGTAGTTTATTTTCTCTGCCTTTACTATCTTTTTAGACCTCCTTTGCTTGACACTGAACTTATCCCAGTCTTCAGGGTATTCACTGACTTGACTCCTTATATGTTTTTACTTTCAACTTTATACACCATACCTTCCTTTGTTAGCCATGATAATTGATAGGAAAACAAAGAAATGACAATTTAAATCATTGATGCAAGTTATTATTTCTAATTGGGAAGAGGATCACATGTCAGACATCCAAGAAGAAATTAGTATTGAATCACATGTAGGGACTTAATTAATGCAAGTTAACAGCAATGACAAAAATGACTGCATGACTGACAAAACCCCGTACCAAATGGCTTCCAAGACTAGATATTAAAGGTAGGTGAGAATATTCCAGAAGCAAAACCCTCCAAAATTGTCAATTGTGAACCATATTATTTAGATTGAATATCATTCGATTGTTTAAGTAGAATGGAACAAGTTTATCTAATACCAATGATCTAATCTAGTGGTGGACAATTAAGATCTACAAATAAGAATTGAGTGGCTTTCAGTTTTCAGTTGACCAGACAGCAAGCATGGATTTTAAAATGATGTCATATCTGATCAAATTTTGATATGTGACTGAAATATTGGACTGGAGAATAACTAGGCGTGTTATTTGTATGAATGTCCAGCAGACATGTGAAATTGACCTTCCCTTAAAAGAATAATTATTAAAACAGAGGACCATGGCACGAAAGGTAAATTTTTGCCCAGATTAGGCAATTATGAATTTATTTCCATTTATTCACTCCCATTCTTAACCCAATGACAGACTTGCCCTTTCTTTTTCTTTTTACACTCTACCCAGAGAAAAAAACATTACGATTCCCAGTTCTGAAGAAAGGTAACAGTCCTTTGGCAAAAGGTCAATTTAGCTTCTCTTTCCACAGATACTGGAAATCACAGCAAGGTCTGGCAGTATTCCCTCGGTCTTTACTTTTTGACTAAGTGGAAGGAGAGAGAGTTGGAATAACAGACAGAACCACTTATTGGCAGGACAAAACTAACAGCATCTTAACCAG
Organism: Hemiscyllium ocellatum; assembly: GCF_020745735.1. Lineage (NCBI taxonomy): Eukaryota > Metazoa > Chordata > Chondrichthyes > Orectolobiformes > Hemiscylliidae > Hemiscyllium > Hemiscyllium ocellatum. Next base: position 35,282,750 of record NC_083408.1, read on the forward strand.
GGATTTTTGCTCGAGCCTTAAATATTTATTTTATTTATTTGATCAACTAAGGCATTAGTAGAGAGCCAACATATCAGAGCTTCCTATTGACTTAAACAGGGGACATGTTAAATAATGCAGATTGAAGCATAAAATGTCAAATTAATTTCAATATAGGCAAATGAATGAGGTTAAACAAATTCTGCATCACCACTGAACCATTCGAATGCTTCTTATGTACCCTCCTGCTCCCAGAATAGTAAATGCATTATACAGAAAATGGTGAGTGCATGTGGATCAAGAGGTAGATTGAAAGTTTTTCTCTATCATTACCATGTCAGAGAGCACCATAGCAACAGATTTCCAGTAAAAAAAAACATTGTACTAATTAAAGAAATCAATATACTGAGAATGATAAAATGAACAACACAGTTTAATGTTTCATGTTTAACAAACTTATTAACTACCTATGGGACTAGGAGTGTATTGGCTGATCAAATATTGTGTTGATTATGTGGACCTGTTGATCAATGTAAAAAAAAACAAACTAATTAACAGAAACATAATGAGAGTGGTATACATACTGTTTTACTTTATTTACAGCATAAAATCACTTAAATAATGCAACTTTGCCTTAAATAAAGCTTCCCAGAGAGTCGACACTCTCAACCTCAATCGACTCAAGAGATCGCGACAATAGAGTAAACTTCTGGTATTTCAGGGAGATACTTTTTGCCAGTTTAATTGAGTGTCAGTCATAACAAAGTTTGCTGTAGGATTAGTGTTAGTGTTAATCAGGGGAATTATTATCTCTTCCATTTAAAGATCCAGTGTGATTTTTCTTATTCCTGCTCTGGGTGTGATTAGAAAACAAAGTTCCATCCACTCTTGGAGCAACCTGACATCATGCTCATCACCTCCACATAAATATCTGAAAACCAGCCTGCAGATCTGGAATGAACTGAACGTTTTAATAAAAATGTAATTTTATGATTTCATACCCACAAAGAACAAAATAATGCTTTCAGATGAGCTCCTTGCATCCAGCAAATTACGATGATGTTTCAAATAGGTCTACATTCAAATCCTGATCAGAGTGAATGTTCAATCCGATGCACAGCTGATATTGGCCAATCCAGTACAATAGTGAAAGAGATTAACTGCCAAAGCTTTTTATCTTACACTTATCAGAAAACAAGAATACTTAGTTTCAAACAATGTTCACTTCTACTATAGGAGCCACAGGTGCTAATTGGAAAATGTATGTCAAGGAGAAAAGAATGTGCCTTGCAAGCTCTGGGGTAATTCCAGAAAAGAGCAAAGTTAGAATATGCATCTTTTGTTCGCATGCAATGTCATTTCTGACAATTGTAAATAGGCTACATTAAAGTCGACTAAACATTTCAAAGACATTTCAATAAGCCAGTAAAATACAAATGAACTTCCCTATGGACTCAATGTATGCCTAACTTCATAAGAAACTCAGGCACAATAGACCCATTGGCTGCAGAATCTAGGAATCAGGGTAAAGCTCTCCACTGGTTGGAGTCAAACCTGGCACAAAAAAATGATGGCTGTGGCTGCTGAAGGTCAGTAATCTCAGTACAAGTTCATTAGGGTAGAGCCCTAGGCTCAAACATCTTCACTGACCTTCAATGCTGCTTCAATGGCCTCTCTCTACCATAAGGTCAGAATTGTGGATGTTCACCAATGATTGCACAACGTTCAGCAGTTTTCATAACTCCTTGGATACTGAAGCAGCCCATGTTCAAATGCAACAAGATCTGGACAAGTTTCAGGCTGACAAGTGACAAGTAACATTCATGCTACACAAATGCCAATGATGACAATCTCAAATAACAGATGGACAATGACATTCAAAATGGTATAACCATCACTGAACTTCCCACTATCTAAGTATTGGGGGTGGGGGTGGGGGGTCTACCTTTGACCAGCAGCTCAACAGGACTCACCACTTACATGCAGGTTCAACAACTGATCACTGGCTAGGAATACTGCATCAAGTAACTCACCTCCTGCTGACTCCCCAAAGTTTGACCACTATCTACAAGTCTTAAGTCAGGAATGTGATGAAATACTCCCCACTTGCCTGGATGGATGCAGCTCCAATAACACTCAAAGCTTGACACCATCTATGGCAGAGTAGCCCACTTGACTGGCACCACATCCTCAAGCTTCCACTCCACCACCACCAATTCTCATAAGCAGTGTGTATTACCTACAGGATGTAGAAATTCAAAGATCCTGAAAGAGCATTTTCCGAACCCATGATCACCTCCATCTAGAAAGAAAAAGGGCAGCAGATACATAGGATTACCAGCACCTGCAAATTCCCCTTCAAGCCACTCACCATTCTGACTTGGAAACATATTGGCATTCCTTCATTGTGACCAAGTCAAAAATCCCTCCTTATGGGCATTGAGACTCACTTGGATTGCATTGAGAAGCAGGACCTTGTTAAAAAAACCCTAATTTCAGATTTGTGATTTGGTGCTGCAATTCACTGGAATCTCTTTTAAACACAAGTCAGAAGGGCCCAGCAAGTAGTAGTATGAGCCTGCTGTGCAAAGGTAGCAAGTGAGAAACTTTATGTTTTAAAACACTGCGGCCAAAAGCAACTAGCAATTTAGAGTGCCAACAGGTTGAGCCTGTATTGAAGGCCAAAATCAGCACCTGATTAGTTTGAAGCAAGAAAAATAAAAAAAACCTAATGGAAGACTTGCAGAATGAGGGAGTTGAGTGTTCAGTTAGAAAGTTTCAATGCTAGTTAAGGGTAGTTTCAGTACGGAGATGTTAAAATATCTGATGAACTGCAGCTAGTCCTGTTGCAGAAGCAGATGATTTTCTGCCTACTTGAAGGAAGCTACTTACCAGCATAGGTTTAATAGTAAAAAGACAGGACTTGTTTAGAAATATTTGCCACAGAAAACACGGTTGAAAGAGGGCATCCAGATTTAAAGTTGCCAAAGATCACCTTACTGCTCTACTTAATGGAAATGCTGCATAAGAATCTAAAGTTTAAACCTTCCATGGTGTATCAATCTAAGATTACTTACCCCAAGGAACATTTGCTCATCATAGCATTCAAATCAACATTTTTCAAATCTCTCCTCTCCCCAGCTCATCCCAGATCCAAACCTTCAACTTGGCACTACCCTCTTGACCTGTCCTACCTGCTATCTTCCTTTCAAACCATCTGCTCCACCCTCCCCATCGACCTCTCATGGGACAGGCAATAGAAATTTATATGGAGGACCCAAAGAATGCAACACCAAAATGAACCGTAGAATCAACTATGTAACTGCCATAGAAAGATCACGAAGCAGCAAAAGAAAGTTCCCAGTTTGGATAAACGAAGGTTATGAAGAACCTGGTCCTTCATTCCATTAACTCCACCAGGAACTGGTTGTTGACTGCTGCCTTCAATTCAAAACAAAAGATAATTCCTAATTTTAATTACTGAGCTTCAAGAGAACCAGGATCTCAAACTAAGATCAGGTTATCACCAGGCACATCCATTTGCCACTGGTTTCTTCAAAATGGCCTTCAATTCTAGTGGAATAGGAGATAACAGCAGGTCTTCCTTCAAGCTAACATGCCTAGCATCAAAGCTATGAGCTACTGATATGCACCATCATGAAGACACCTTAAGCATATACACAAAGATCAAAAATACCCATTCAACTCATGGTTACTAAGCAAAATGGGAGATTGAATATTTGGGAAGGTACTGAAAACAGATTTCACCGGCAACATGCAGAAGCAAGTCAAAATGACGAATGCAAAAACCTCAGAACTACCTGAACTCCCAAGGAAAATCTGCAGATATATGGCAGAGTCTGCAGATTACTCAGTGGATTTATCAGCCATCTCAGAATGGATTGAGCCAGAGAAGCAGCAAGTCATCTTTTAACTAGAGGGACTGCTCAAGAGCCTGCTCGTGTATCCAAAATTAATTTATACAATATTTTGTTTAAAATAAGTGATTTTTTTTGTTGCAAGTCACTCAGCTACGATGCACATTTCACACATACACATGGTACAATCCTTCAACTTGTCATTTTATTCAGGTTCAGAGATGTCCAAAGGAAGCTATTGTACCTGTTGCCATGACAACCTTACAGTCATATCTTCTCCAGGATGTAAGTGCTGTAGCGTGGAGAGGATTGCCACTTTCTGGTCGAACTGGAAAAGACTCTTTGGTAAGCAAAATATAGTTGACTGCATCTCTGGAGTGATTTACCTGTTACAAGGTTATGCATATGATTCAAGACTGTTGGGAAGACCAGGTCTGACTCCTTCAAGGTCGTTAGTTACTCTCAACTAGTCCATGTGACACCACAATAGGTGGCTCTTATGGCACTCAATCAGCAATGACACCATCAGATCCATATACAAGTTTTGGAACATAGTTCCAGATTTAATCACTGATTTGCAAAATCATTTCACTTAAAGTGTGTTCAAGAACGCAATCTCTATTCTCAGTGAGGATATTTTGTACAATGCAAGGACTCATTCTCTGCAAACAAAAAGCAATAGGTTCAGCCTGTGCCTTTGCTTTTTGAATTGTCCAGAAGCACAAGGTGTCTATTGTCACCCATTGCATTCTCTTTGGTTGGCAAGTCTACTCTGATAGGAGTAATCAGTACCCTTTCACAACCCCCTCCTTCCCACCCCCAAAATAAACTGTTGTGAATAGTTTGAAAGTTGGTATTCTTACGATGGTTCTGATTAGCATAAGATGAAAAGCTGCAAAGTCCCCCTCAGCATTATTCTGTACAAGTCAGTAGTTTGTATGCAAATTGTAATTTGATACAAAGACTAGGTAATAAGACAAAACAATGACTTGTTACCTGTGCAATCTGACAGATTCGCATTTTTCAGTCTTGACTCAATTTCATTCAATCTGAAAAACAGTGGGTTATCAAGTGAATTCCAACTTTTACAGACAACACCAGAACCTAAGGAAAAGAAAATCAGCACCTTTCTAATATGATTAGGTGAACATGTTTCAAGAAAGGAAAAAGGAAGAGTTGGCAAATTGCTATTATCACTACTCCAAACTTGGCTTGAAAGTCAGTGGATATCTAGCCCAAACACATCTAAAATTTTTGAAGAAATGTCATTTGATAATGACAAGTCACAGCAAACCGTAAACACCACAGTTTAGATTACAACAGCTGCCACCGAAGGTCAAGGACTGCAGGTACTCGCTAACACCACTTCAAGCTATAACTGTCTTGATTAAATTGCCTTTTATTTACTGTCATGAGGCCAAAACCTTGGTAACTCCAAATATTAAGTAAATAAATAAATTTCACTAAGTCTCTAAAAGAGACTTGCTTGGAGAGTTTGGTCACCATGGATAGATGTACATCTAATAATTACTTGGGGTGAGTAATGAGGTTGGATAATTTTCCCAACATTCTTAGTGAGTGTGCCTTGGTAGAGCAGCAGCAGGAAAACTAATATTTTTGCAGAAAACAAACCAACCTTTGTGGGTGGGTGGAGGGCAGTAAAAGGAGAGAGGCAGGCAGACAGACAATATGGTGGGAAGGAGTAGAAACAGAGACCAAGATTTGAAAGAGGGAAGCAGAGCAGGTAAAGAGATGGGGTGAAAATAAGATCAAGGAGGAACAATTTCAGGAAATAAAAACTGACTGGTATAATCCCTCATACTAATTCACACCTCAATTAAAACACAAGCTTTGTTTCTTTGCAATATCTACTGCCACTGTTGATGCATCAAATCTTTTATTATTTGATCACACCTAGCTTCCACCCTATTACAGGCCTTCTCCTTTGTTCTTTGTGCCCTCTATCCCCAGTTTTAAAAAATCATTTTTGTTCTTCTTCAGTTTGAAAAGACCATTGACTTGAAAATGCTAACTCTCATTTCTCTCCACCAACATTACTGCCAGACAGAGTTCATCCACAATGTTATGCTCATATTTCAGATTTCTACCATCCATATTATTTTGCTCTTTTCTTTGGACCTTCATTGTTTAGATTATCTTGTAAAACTCATTTTAGGTCAAAAGGTGCATGACCTAGCAATTGAAGACTTTGAAATCCATTTATTTAACTTTAATTGGAACATTTGCAGATGATGCCCATACAAGCAAATTGGAAACTCTGCTTTCTATTCCAGCATCCGAGTGGTTAGTAAACTTGTATTGCAAGATGACATACATTTAATTCTGGAGTATCTGTCCAATATTTCTATTCTGTCTGCTGCTACTCCACCAACTCCCTAATTGGGTCAATAATTTACCTTCAACTCAGACTATATGTGATGAGACTTTACTAAATGTCTTACAGAACTCCACCTGCAGAATTGGGAATGTTGTCAGAACTGTAGAGCAGGTGGTCAGTATTGGGCCATTGTGTAAAGCAAATACACTTGCAGCATCTGCAAAATTTCTTTTTCTATCAAACAGGTATTTGTACTTGCTATTCTGAGAACAAGGAAAGACGACAGGGAGGATAGTTACAATGCAGACCATTGCTATCCTTCCCAGACAGTTTTTTGAGCTATGTGGTAAGTGTACACTCATCTATAAGATTACACAACACCAGGTTATAATCTAACTGGCTTGTCTGGAAGCAATAGCTTTCAGAGCACTGCTCCTTCAATACCTGATAAAGGAGTAGCGCTCCAAAAGGTAGTGCTTCCAAATAAACCTGTTAGACTATAACTTGGCATTGAGAGATATTTAACTTTGTACACCCCTGTCCAACACCTGCACCTCTACAACACACCTACAACATAATAGTATCTTCCCCAGACAAGAACAAGCAGACTCAAGGGTGAGCTGCCCATGCATTATCAAGGTAACGGATATAACATGGCAATTGGAAAGAAATTTGCAATGTTAGAGGGTAAATCCAGCTGTAATAGTTACTTTAAAACAAGAGTAAAAAATGAGGTCTGCAGATGCTGGAGATCACAGCTGAAAATGTGATGCTGGTTAAAGCACAGCAGGTTAGGCAGCATCTCAGGAATAGGGAATTCGACGTTTCGAGCATAAGCCCTTCAACAGGAATGGATGATGAAGGGCTTATGCTCGAAACGTCGAATTCCCTATTCCTGAGATGCTGCCAAACCTGCTGTGCTTTAACCAGTAACACATTTTCAACTTTAAAAACAAGAAACATAGTCAGGAACAGATTTATAAGAAACACATGCAGCATAAACATAAACAAAGCAGGGTTGGAGAATATAGCAAATAATAAGGTAAAGGAAGACACTGATGACATGGGAATATGTAAATGTTACAGTACAGGAGCCCAAAAAGGCGTTGAAACATAAATGAGGAAATCAATTGAATTGAAACATCTTAACAGCAATTTGGTGTCCTTAACAAAACATGAACTACAGGAAATCTTGCATGGGGGAATCCAAGCACAGGAGGAAAACTGAAACATGGTTACAGGAAAATCAGAACTGGGATTTAAACATTGCAGGATGTAACAGTCAAAACAAAAAAATGGAAATAGGGAACATGGAATCTATCTACTTGTTCAAGATGAAAATTAAGGATATCCTCAAGAGAAAGCAGTTTCTGGAAGAGGAGAAATGGAAGGGACTTGGGCACTAATGACAACTGCTACTTTCATACCACATGAAATGACCAGAAGCCATAGATTTAAAGGTAAGGAGCAGGTGGTTTACAGGAAGTGCAAGGAACCTTTGTTTAAAGCCAAACGGTGTTGGGAACCTAGAAGTCACTACCTGTACAGTTGGTAGAGACAGAAACTGGAACAACATTTTAGTAGTGTTTCGATCCGCATTTGCAACGTCAAGGCTATGGGAAGAGTGCTAGAAAATGGGATTAGAATGGTTTTTCTGTGGTTGTGTTCAACTGGTGCAGACTCCATGGGCCAAAGACCTCTGCGTCTTTTTGATATAGCAATGCTGATACCAGTGTTTCATTACTGTCTACATAGCCAGCTGCGGCCCAAAGCTAAACCAAAGTTAATGAAAAAGCCTCCCAACAACAAACTGGTCTCTATGAATTCAGAGCATGGAGGACTCCATTCCACTTAACATAAAAGCAGCTTATGTACAGGAAGTTCATAACCGCAAGGAATAAACCATAGTTCATAAATTTGAAATAAAATCTGGACATGTAGCAGTTTCAGGATTGCTACAATAGGAACTAAAATTAGGAGAAAGAATTTTTGGTTTTAAAGATCGCCAACATAAACTTAAGCAAAATTGCATTTATAGTTAACAGAACAGACATTTAAATTCAGTTATTCAAAATCAGTTATTAAATTCAAATCTGAGATTTGAAACAGTTGGAAGTTTTTAAACAAAGAATAGAACATGTACACTTCATTTTGGAATTTAATCTTCAACTTTTTAAAAACATAACACTGTTGGGGGAAAAAAAGCAGAGTCCAAACATATAGCATTTCTGTGCAAATGCTAGAAGTAATAAGTAACCAATTATAATTGAGCAATACATGTAATATGTGTTACAAGAAAATTCAGACTTCACTGATGTCAAACTCTTTCAAAGAAATAGGTTTGACTTTAGACAGAATGATGCAAACAGAAAGTAAAAGGCAATAAAGGCCTAGAGAAGCTTAAGAAATGCAAAAATGTTTTTAAATATAGAATGAGCAAGGGAATAACTCAGGGAAGATGAAGGACCATGAGGAACCACAGACATAACTAGAGAGAGAAAACCGGGAAGATGGTGCACAGTCTACAATGAATACTGTGCCAGTCCTGTTCCATTGTGAAGAAATTAATAAAAAAGGGGAGATACTAATGGGTTTAACAGCCTGAAGTTGATGAATCCATGGGAACAGATGATATTTATCCCAGCTATTGAGGGAGGCATGGAAGGAGATATCAGAGGCAGTGGCAGAAGTTTTCAAATCCTCTCTGGCTAAATGACGAGCCAGGGGAGGTCTGATAACATCTCAATTTTTAAAAAAAAAGAAAGAGAGAGATAAATCAAACAGTTATAGGCCCGTCTAAATCTCAGTGCTGTGAAGCTATTAGAAAGAATGGGGAGTGATTATATATATGCATGTGAGAAGATATGGATTAGTTAGAAATTAGCCTATCATAATCATACAGCATGGAAACAGACCCTTCAATCCAACCAGTCTATGCTGGCTATATTCCCAAACTAAACCAGTCCCACCTGTCTGCATTCAGCCTGTATCCTTTCAAACATTTCTTATTCATGTACTTACCTAAATGTCATTTAAACAGTGTAACTGTATCTGCATCCACCACTTCCTCTGGAAGTTCATGTTAAAAAATGCCCCTCATGATTTTTTTTTTAAAAAAAAGTCTTGCTCCTCTCACCTTAAAAACATACTCCACCCAAGAAAAAACACACCTGCCATTCACCTGTCTATCCCCTTCATCATTTTATAAACCTTTAGGGTCACCCTGCAACCCCCTAAACTCCAGTGAAAAAGTCCCAGCGTATCCAATCTCTCCTTACAATTCAAACCCACCAATCCTGGCAAAATCCTGGTAAATCTCTCTTGAATCCTCTCCAGCTGAATATCTTTACTACAGGGCAACCAGGACTGGACACTACCTCAGAGGCCTTGCCAACATCTTGTACAACCTCAATAATGACATCCCAATACAATGATTAAGCAATGAAGGCAAGTATGCTAAACACCTCAACCACCCGATCTATGTCATGCAAACTTGAAAGAATTACGTACCTGAAACTCTGTCTCACTGCCCAAGGCCCTACTTTTAAATTATGCAAGTTTGGTCTTTGTTTTATTAAAATGTGGTACTTTACATTTCACCAAAATTAAACTCCATTTGTCACTCTTCAGCCCATTGACCCAATTCATCATGATCTATTTGTAATCTTAGATAACCTTCTTCATTGTCCACTAGATCATCAACCTTGATGTCATCTAACTTACTTAACATGCTTTCCATATGCTCATAAAATAATTTGTATAAAATGACAAACAAGAGCAGACCCAGCACCAATCCTTGTGGAACACTGCTGGTCACAGGTTTCCAGTCTGAAAAATAACCTTCCACCACCACACTGTCTCACACAGTTAAGCCAATTTTGTATCCAACTGGCAAGCTTATCCTAAATCTCAGGTGATCTAACTTTACTAATTTGTCTGAGATATGGAACCTTGTCAAAGGCTTATTAAAGTCCAAGCGAACAATGTCTACCACTCATTAATCTTCTTGCTTATTTCAAAAACTCCATATTTGAGAGACATGATTTTGCTCATACAAAACTAGATTGACTATCCCTATTCATTCTTTGCCTCTCCAAATGCATATAAACCTGCCTTTCAGAATCATTTCCCACAATTTATTCACCACTGGCGTCAGAGGTCTATAGTTCCCAGGCTTCTTACATCCCTTCTGAAAGTCACATTAGCCACTCTCCAGTCATTTGACACCTCACGTATATTTATAAGTGATAAAGTATTTCTGCATGGGACCCTGCAACTTCTTCCCTATCTTCGCACAAAGTCATGGGATACATTAGATAAAAGGTCCCAGAGATTTATCCACGTTTATATTTTTGTAGACTTCCAGCACTTCCCCATCTGTAATAGGAACTATTCTCAAAACATCAATATTTATTTGAGTTCTCTAGCCTCTATTTCTTTCTCCACAATAAAAACTGATGTAAATTATTAATTTAATATCTGTCCCATCTCTTGAGGTTCAACAAGATCTCTTTGATCTTTAAAAGGGCCCTACTCTCTAGTGTTGCCGTCTTGCTCTTAAAATGTACTTGTAGAATTTAATTGGGATTAATCTTAGCCTTGGCAAATAAGGTTCTCATTCTCTGTCTTCCTAATCTCTCTCCCAAGAATGCCCTACACTCTTTAACCTGCTCAATATTCATTTAAATCCAGTTGTTTACATCTAATATAGTATATATATTTAAATCTTGACTAGAACATTATATTTATTCATCCATTGTTAGTCACTTTCCCACCTTATCTTTATAATCCTGGATTCCATCACTGATCAAAAGTTACTCTCCCATCTTTGAACATACATAATCACCTAGTCTCCACAGTCTTCTACATTAAGGAATGCCTACATATTCATTATCCTTCAAGAAACAATTTCTCCTCATCTCAATCTTAAATGGCATTCTCTGGTCCTAGATCCTCCCACAGCCAGAAACAACCTTTCCACATCTACACTGTAAGAGCCCTGAGGAATCATGTAAGTTTCAATAAAGGTCCCCTCTCATTATTCTAAAACTCTAATGGATACAAACTAACCTCTTTGCACAAGAAAATCCCTCCATACCTAGAACCAGACTAACAAACGTAAAAGGAAATTGGAGAAAAAAATTCCACAGACAAATTCGCAGCAAGGGGGAATGAATGTACATATCATCAGAAAATAAAGGGACAGAACATAGGAGTCTGTAAGTTAGCTCACTGAGCTTGAAGGTTTATTTCCAGATGTTTCGTCACCATACTAGGTATCATCAGAGAGTCTCTGGTGAAGCGCTGGTGGTATGTCGCGCCTTGGCCACCAAAAGACATGACCCGCTATCGCTAGTTTCCAAACGTACAGACAAAGGACGACACTTACTGGGACAACACATACATCCTAGGATAAGTGAAACAAAGACATGTACAAGAATTCTTAGAAGTATGGCATTCTAACCAGAACTCAATTAATAATCACATCGACTTAGATCCTATCTACCTTCCCTTGTGAAAAAGAACCAGCAATGACATTGTCCACCTTAAGAAACCAAGACTAATAAATAGAGAGGCAGAACATACCACTAGCGCTTCACCAGAGACTCTCACTGACGTTACTTTGTATGGTGACAAAACATCTGAAAACAAACCTTCAAGCTGAGTGAACTGACTTATCAACCTGAGCTACAAAATCTTAAAAATCGCTAATAGGAGTCGCAGCCATCAGCTCTGTCATTCCATGGTTAATCATGGACTTCAAAAACCATTTACCCATGCTATTTCTATATTCCTTAATGCCTTTAGTATCTAGAAAACTATTAATCTGTCTTAAACTACTCAGACTGAACACTTGGAAAAGATGGGAAAAGGCACATGGTTTCCATCCACACCGCAAGAGATTTACTAGTCTTCAAACTGAGTAGCAGGATCTATGCATTATGAGATATTAGTGGAGCTAGAGTAAAGAATAGAACTCTAGTTAAATCATACATAAACTTTCCAGGTGAACCAACTGCAAAGCTGGTTGATAACTAGGTGAGGTGAGAAGTAATTCAGTGACAATTTTACAAATTATTTCTAATGTCAAGCAATAGGAAATGGATCAGCTAAGTAAGGATGAGATTCATAATAACTCTTGGAAACCTAAACCAAAAAACAGAAGGTCTATTGCAAGAAAACAACAACAAGCAGTAAGCTCAAGCTGGCATGATCTTATTGACAGTTTAAATGTGCGGGATTGGTAGCTCATCCATCATCTTGACAAGACTTTACTGAAGCTATTGAAGAAACAATTCCAGCAATGGAATGGTATTCCATTCTTGCTTCACAAATTAATTGCAGTAAGAAAAATGACAAGGAACGTAAAATGCAAAGTATTTACCCATTTCTATCAGAATCTTCACCATTCCTTTCTGATAGATTGATGTCTGTGCCAAATTCCCTAGTGGTGATCACTGAGCATGACAGAGGGTCATGAATTGCTTCATTCTGAAAGCAAGAATAAACAGGATATTTCAAACAATTTTTATTGTGGACTAAGACCACTTATGTAGCCAACCTAGATTTGATACCAGAAGCAAATACAATGCTGGAGACATTCAGGTCTAGCAGCACCTGGGAGAAAGAGCTAATATTGATTCTGGTATGACTCTTTCATAAAGTAGTTCTGAAAAATCTGGAAACTTGAATTCTGAAGCCTACAAGACTCAAAACAGCATCTTTTTCTCTCTACAGATCCTGCCAGACCTGTTGAGTTTCGCCAGCATTTTTTTGCTCTTTTCAAAATTTCCAGCACAACAGCAGCGTTTTGGCTATATACTACCAGGAGTCTACGATAAAAGGTAGGACTTGTACTTTTACAAACAAAGTGAACGTACATATTAAGCTGGATGACTGACCTCCAATCGTAATCAACTTATGTGCCAAGTATAACTCCATCCAGCTGAGAAATTGCCCCCGATACCCACTGATTCCAATTTTGCTAGGGCTCCTTCTTGCCACACTTAAGTGAGGCATTGATGTTAAGGTTTGTCCCTCTTAACTCACCTCTGGAATCCAGCTGTTTTGGCCATATTTGAATCAAGGCTATAATGAGGTCAGTAGCTAAATGGCCTGGCAGAACCCAAACTGGGATTCAATGAACAGGCTATTGCTGAGCATATGAGACTTGATGGCACTGTTGATGCCACCTTCCACCTACTTGGCACTCCTGGCTAAGGAGTGCTGCAAATGGTTCAGCCTTCTCTTTTGCAATGTGTTGGGCTCTTCCACCATTGGAGGATGGGGATATTTATGGCACCTCCTCCTCTGTTGAATTGTTTGGTTGTCCACTACAATTTACAACTGGATTTGACAGGACTGCAGAGCCTAGATCTGATCCATTGGTTGAGAGATTGCTTATATTGTCTGACATGCAAGAAGTCAGAGTTAAACCTTAAATTTACACAATTCTACACAAATAAATTGGAAAGTTAGACAATGTAGTGCAATTTCCAGTTAAAGAACATCTGGCCAAGTTAAAAGTTGCATCTTATTTCAGTTGTGTAGCAAGGGTATACATTATGCAAATCATTGTCACTTGTATATGTGAGCTGCATGTTTTTTCCCTGCAGCCCTTAATAAATTTCCCTGACCAGACAGTCTTCCTTTTTCACAGACAGCAGTGCCAATTGTTGAGTGGAGAGTTCAACGAGACACAATCTTGCAAGCATTCACAAGGCTATATCAAATGTTTCAATAGTCCAAATTGGTGCACATTGTCTTTCAAAAAAAAAAGATTGATACATATCAGTTGTAAAGAGAAACTTTTCTTACTAAAGAATAAGTACCTCTGCATCATAAGTCAGACTTCCCAACGTTGCTACATTCATCACCATAGTATGGTTCACAAACAGTACCAGACACATTTGGGTGGATCCAATTATTTTAGTTTATCAAAATGCCAAATTGTTTCTCCATTATCAGTTTAAAAAAAACAGATATACAGACTTTTACACCCACAACCTACCTCTTTTGAAAGCACATAGTTTAAACTCTTCAGGAAGACATACATCTAGGAAATTTGACCATTGCAAGCCTGTTACACATCCGGAAGAAGTAGTGTCCAATCTGACCCATAGCTGAGCAACAGGATCCCATTGCAAATAAAGCAGTCTATATTTATTTTCCTCTGTTTTTGATACCAAACAAAAACTTAACAATTGTTGCTCATAAGCGAGCACAGGGTTTAAATGAATTTAAAATAAAATTTGTAGGGTGATCTAGGGATTTGTAGGGCCTTGAGTGATGTAAACAATCATACTGACATTCACTGTTCACACAAATAATGGGAAATGCCATGTCAAAAAGCATTCTGGGAAGCATAATGAAATGTTGTGGTTTTGTCTTGTATTATTCATTTAGGTTTTCCACAGGTTGTGCCACTCGCCTGACAATACAATGCGGGAATATAATGTTACAAGTCTATCATACCTCAAAGCATTTGGTTCTATGACATTAATTTTTTGAAAAAAAAACAAGGTCACAAATTAAATCTCATTTTTCTTGATCAGCATTTACCCAACTCATTATCTACTTGACAGTGGTTCCTGGTACAAAATGGCTACCACATTAACCTTCAGTCACTGACAAAGAATTACTTGCAATCAAAGTGCTGAAACTGGATTGTTAATAGTACTTGAGGAGTATATCCATTATAAGCCAAGTATGCAATGTTTTCTGCCATTAATAGCATACTGGATTAGTTAGTTCAACTTTTAATTCACCAGTTAATGTTCAATGATATTCAAATTAGTTATTAGCTGGATGTATTAGTAAAACTTAAAAATCAGGAAATGTCTATCTCTACAGTCAACAGACCTGTAGGGTTTCTGGTTGGCTATGCTCCCGCTGCTCCTTCATTCTCAATTCTGCCATGTGGATTAATTGCTCCACCTCCTCCTTTTCTTGCTTTAACTTCAACAATTTCTCTTCTTGTTCTGTATAAAACATACAACATAGTCACAACTATTCTACTGCCAACTATAGGGCTGCAACCAAGTCTGACTCTCAGAAGCATTTCAGTACACCATCAAAAAGGAAAGTGACCAGGTCAGAACATATTCCTTTCATCTGAAAAACTGCAAAATTAGGTTGTACGGAGTTATGCGATTGATTGATTATTTGGGCTTGATGCAACAGAAGTGGGGACAGAACCTGCCACATTCAATTCCTTCCAAAGCCTTAGAACAAAATCACAATTAAGTTGTCTTATGCAGTTACAGTACTGAAGTTTAAGCCAGAGGGACTGAGGTCCACAAACAGATGGAAAGGCAGCAAGTGTTATTTTTCAAGTTGTAAGCAAATTAGTAGGCACTAATTTTGGTGGTATCCAATTCTTCATGTTATTGCAAGGTTAAAGTTGTTCGGACTCCATATAAATCAGGCTTTTCACATTATACTGACGAGACTACAATATCCAAAGTTACCTGAAGGACCACCAATTTTAAAATTAACAAACAGGATCCCAGTCAGACTGTCAAAACAGAGATAGCAGTCACAAGTAATTCAGTTACATACTTTTAAAAATGTATTTCCAAAAAAAAAAGGTTAGTGGTTACTATTGCAATAATTAAGCAGCATCTGACTGCACTTAAATGTGGGTATGATAGGTTATGGACCACGTGTAGGAAAACAAGATTCGTGTAGTTTGTTTCCATGTTGTATGACTATGTCTCTCTAAAGTGTATGAAATAAATGACACTGAAGAATGCTACACTTTGATACTAATCAATCTTGATGATCATATTCTCCTTTGTTAATAGTGATAGAACTGAAAATTTAAAATGGCCGGACAACACCAGCTGTCAAGAATGAAATCCATGAATAAGTGGTTTAACATTCTACAG
The DNA here is from genome assembly GCF_020745735.1 of Hemiscyllium ocellatum. NCBI lineage: Eukaryota > Metazoa > Chordata > Chondrichthyes > Orectolobiformes > Hemiscylliidae > Hemiscyllium > Hemiscyllium ocellatum. The sequence continues at coordinate 35,298,835 of NC_083408.1, forward strand.
AAACCCAAATATTGACAACTATGAGCAAACACACATCTCACTCCTCTTCACCAACACAACCTATTTCCTTGCATATTGGCTTTGTAGGAATAAAAGGTGAATTATTAGGAGTTAGCTATATAGAAAATAACAGGCAAAAGTCATCAGGCATTAAAAGAACAGATTGAGAAAAAAATGATTCATATAATTTTAAAAACTTTATAACTTGATCATAGAACAGGGAACAATCATTCCAATAGGTATATGGTCAAGTGTTGATTCTAAATCAGTAGCATAATAAGAAGACACAATATCTCTTTCCAACAAAATTAGTGATTGCAGAGTATTTATATAGTTATAACTTTGCAGCAAGTTAATTTCCATTTAGATCAAAATGCTTAACAATGAACAAATACTATGTTTTTTATTTTATTGCACAATTTCTTTATTCCTTCATGAGATATAGGCTTTGCTGAGAGAGTCAACATTTATTGCCCAACCCAAATTGCCTTCAAGGAGGTGGAAATTAGCTGCCTTCATGAACTGCTTCACAATTTGTCATCACCCCGCTCAGTGCTGTTGGTAAGCTGCTGCAAGATTTTGGGTCAGTGACACAGAAGGAACAACAATATAATTACAAGTCAGAATGAGGAGTGGTTTGGAACAGAGACATGTCCTTGCCTTTCTTGATGGTAGTGGTCTTATTTGGAAGGTGCTGTCCCAGAAGTCTTGGTGAATTTCTGCCTGGATTAAGTTGAACGACCAGGTAGCTGGTTAAAGCTCCACTTCAGTACTGAACATAAAATCTGCACTGATTCACCAATGAAACACAACTGCATTAGTCAGCAGAGCCAACTTTCAGCTAAGACATGAAACTCTCAACCAACATAGTATCTGATCTTGAATCTTATTGCTCTTAAGATACTTTGTATATTAACTGGTTGTCAATGGCATAGAACCAACTAGATTAGTGCAAGTTCTTTTTCTGATATGTTCAGCAAATTGAGAATTAAGGCTGTCAAAACATCTGTACCTTTCATGTGAGCTTTGTATTTCTTTTTGAATTCTTCTGCTCTAAGTTCTTCAAAAGAGAATTCACGCAGTCCAGCATAGATCTGGTCTTTTGAATACATAGATACTTCCTTATTTTCATTGCAATTTTGAACCTGTACTCTAGTCAATGGATTCAATTCTTTACTGGGTTTCCGAGCACTCAACACTGGGGTAAACAAGGGCTCAATTTTACGAGGTGTCCTGCAACACATCAAAAGGAAATATTATATTGGAGGTCGCTGATTTACAAACATCTGACTTACAAAACTATCCCATACAGAGATGTAATTTTAAAGATCTGACATACTAACATTTCGTGTACTTACAAATGGCTACTTTACAATATGTTCTGACTTGTCTACAAACTGCCTCATGAATGGATTCAAGAACTCTCTTAACCAGAAGATTGACTGTACCAACATTTGGATTTTAACTCCTTCATGGAAGGAAAATGATTTTTGAACAAAACATTTTAAAAGTAACTTTTAAAATGGAAACCTTAAATATATCCCACCCTTGCTTATAGGCTGTTCAACTGAATGTCCCAGAGTAGTACAACAATTCCACAATCTAATTAAATTCAAATCAACTAGAATCCATTTTAGGCTGTGGATTTTTTTTTCTTGAAATGGAAATGGCTACTGTGACTAAGCTACTCTTAACAAGGTTACGCGATCCTTGTTTTTTTTTCCCCCAGAGAGGTTGTAAATGACAGACTCCAAAAAGTGTGGAGGTTGAATAGTTTTAGGGCCAATTTGATAATAGCTAACAGACATTGCCTCAGGAAGAGGCTTTAAAGTTAAAAAACACTTGTACAAGGGTGTGGTCAGTTCTCCCAGCTCAGCTTTTCTGTTTTTCTTAAACAGAACTACTCTGGGACATACATTCAGTGGGCGGCACGGTGGCACAGTGGTTAGCACTGCTGCCTCACAGCGCCCGAGATCCGGGTTCAATTCCTGACTCAGGCGACTGACTGCGTGGAGTTTGCACGTTCTCCCCGTGTCTGCGTGGGTTTCCTCCAGGTGCTCCGGTTTCCTCCACAGTCCAAAGATGTGCGGGTAAGGTGAATTGGCCATGCTAAATTGCCCGTAGTGTTCAGGTAAGGGGTATAGGGTGGGTTGCGCTTCGGCGGGTCGGTGTGGACTTGTTGAGCCGAAGGACCTGTTTCCACACTAAGTAATCTAAAAAAGTGTGAAGTCCAGGCTGGTATTCTCTGATGTCTATCTTGTAAGATCTTGTTTGATTTTACCTTTTGGTGTCAAGTGGTGTTTATGGGGATTGTCGCAAATATTTGGAACAGCATCATTAAGTTGGGATGATCTGTTGGGCTTTTCAGATAAGTTATTCAGTATTCTGTTGTTTGCATTTCATTCAGTAATCTTGTAAAGAAATTCTATTTTGTTTAAAATTAAATGCTTTGAACGGCTGGTTCTTTCCTGGAATCCGCTTTACACCTGCTTAAAACAACTAGCAAAGTTAGGGTCCAAACTACTTTCTTGCAACATATTGCAGGGAGATCTGGCTGGTCCATAACACTACACAGCCAGGTAAAACCAAAAGGAGCGCTTGTAATCAAATTGTTAAAAAAAGTAATATGTTGTGAAAGCTTATCATCTTACACTCAGCAAAGAAAAACCAAAATTTGTACTCAAAAAATTAAAAAGAGAAAAGGGCTTTAGAAATTTATACACAAGGTTCGTAAGTTGTAAGGGAGGTCACACATCCTTTGGACAAATGACAGTGCTGTCAAGTAGAGATGGTGTGCCCCAGCAATTAGCTAATTGAATCAAACACCATGCTCCTTCCATTGTATGTGATAGGCAGAGTGCAAAGCATACTCAACCAGTCTGCAATAGCAAAAACCAAAACAAAAAACGTTTGTCATTAGATATATTCCATGATTAGCAGCATTTGCATAACAATCCTGGGAGTCTTTATAGAAGAAAATAAAGAAAAGATTGAGCTCATAATGAGGCTCATTTACATTTGCTTGAAGCAATATACGTTAACATAGTCCTATTCTCTGCAAATGAAAACAGGACATAACCAAGCCTTGCGTCTTTAAACTACTGGGGAACACAATTTCTTTCTTCATGAAAGTGTCATTGCAGAGTTGACTTGTTAACTATCAACATCCGTTTCTCCCACGGTAAAATTTGAGATGTTTTGCAATTTAGAATTCTTGCAATATCCTGATGAGTGCAAGACGAAAAGTTTTGCAGTATGTTCCTTTTTTAAAAAAAAATTCCTTGAATAGGATTAGAGAAGTTGTTTATGGATTGAAAGGTTGTCAGAGAGTTTTAGAATAAATCATTCCATAATGCTGTAGATTGCAAAATTAAAAAGGTTACAACTTGCTCCTATTTGGAAGGAATAAGTTTGTCTAAACTAAAAATACTTAATTTACTTTATCCATTATTACCTTTGAAGAGCAAATCCAATTTACTTTTCCCTTTTAAAGTTCTGTAGAAAATATTATTATTTTAAAATTTCTAGCTAGCTTTTACCCATACTTTAATTTCTCTTAAAACAAGATGTGCCTTTATAATTGAACAGAATGTTTGACCTGCCACTAATGGAAATGTACACTTTTTCTTTCAAATTGACAGTCTATAGTCTTTTCCCTAGAGTCTCTCACTCCATGAAATGCATGGAGTATTGAGAAAAATCTGCTTAAATGTCTATCCCTGCTACAGACCAAGCCCTGGCCTAACTTCCCCAATCTCTTTAGATAGCTGTTTTCATTATTTCAATTGTCCTTACTCAAGCAAAAAAACAACTTCAGACCCATTTTTCTTTTTCTCAACATGAATGCAAGATTGAATCATTACAATCAGCACTACTTAGGGGCACCTTCATAAGTCAGTCATTAATTAATCCTATTATCTCATTACATTCCCTGACTGTTTTTGGTTGGCTCTTGTCCACACTTAAAGAAGAAACAGTTCCAAAGGAACAATGAACTCAATTTCCAGGCTACATTTACCAATCTGGTGTGTCTAATTTATATGTAAAATGAAAGATCAACTATGATTATTCATGTAGCCTTCTCACAAGGTTCTTTTTTCTTCCTGTAACACTCACCTACTGGTGGGGCCTAATAATCCACAAGTGAGTTCTCCCTTTACTGCTTCCTCCTCTACTCAAATGGATTCTACATCTTGATCTTTAGAAGAAAGGTCAACTTTATTGAACTGATGTCATCTTTAACAGTTATCCCTCCACAATTTTCCTAGCTTCCCATTCTTCTAAAAGGTCACATAACTAAGTATATTTTTGCAATCTTCCAAACATGTATCTCAGCTCTCGTTTATTTCTATTTGAGGTGTCAATTCATCTGTTGTGTTTTGAATGCTGCTTTATTCAGATAGAGCACTTACTCTTGTCTTCCTACAGTTTTTAACAATCTCTAGCTCAATCTGCTGGTGTAGTCTTAATTTTTTTTCATGTCACGCCGTATTATTTATTATTAATCCCTTATTGCTTTCTCATGGTCTTGTCTATTTCTTTAAATTTTACATATCTGCCCTCACTCATTTAGTTTAATATCTACGATTTGCAAGAATGCTGGGCCCATGAAATGTCAGGTGAATATAGTTTGAATAGTACAGCTTCTTACAGTTGCTGATGCCAGTACTTCATGAATCAAAACCCATTTCTCCCATACTGACTTTGAGATGCATGTACAATTCTGTAATCTTACATACCCTATGCCAATTTGCTTGTGGTTCATGTAATGACCTAGAATGTACAATCCTTGAGAACTTGTTTTTAAAAGTTTAACTCTTAGTTGATCATACTCCAAGCAGAATCACCTGCATAGTCCTACATAGACTGGAACAATTAGATCCTTCACCTCCCATTGCATGTCTCTCTCTCCAGCTCAGAGGAAGTATCCCGAATCCTGGCATTGAGAATGCAACACAGCCTTCTGGATTCTCACTCTTGGTTGTTGTGAATTGTGTCAAACTGTATCTACCTTTAGTATTGCTTGGAACAGAAAATCTGATTCAACTTTCTGCTTCTACTGTAGCAGAATCACAGGATTAAAAGCAATGAGCAGGATTGGAAAAAAAAAGCTTCAAAATTGTTTTGGTAGCCAAGATCAACTGTAAATTAGTTTACAAAATAAGGAAACATTGGTTGAACTTCCCCAACCTTAAGAAAATGGAGCAAATCAAGTTGAAAGAGGAAACAAAATAACACCAGGTAATGGAACTTCAGGTGATCCCTCTCTTCCCAATTCAAGATGGATTGCTTCAAGATCAGCAAACCACAACCAGCCAATGTCTAATCGTTTTGCTCTGTCTCAAGAGAGCATGCCTCGCCATATAGTAGTGTGATGCTTCTTTCCCTGTGGATATTTGGGGAGATGGTTTACATTTGTCAAGAGAAATATAATCCAAATGCCAGTCACTAATTTTATACATACATAGTCTCTTCATGTGAAGATTCCTCTTCATAAAGCTTGAAGTCCGGTTTCTTGGCTGACAGGACTGTAGAGAAGGGAACTGCATGGACACTGGAACGCCGGGGCACCTGACAAATGAAATAAATCAACTTGATAAACTAAATGGACTTTCATTTACCTAACTATATTTGTATAAGTTGGTTTAGGTGCAGCAGCTATACAACTTATAAACCAACAACATTGTCAACAAAGTGATAATTTCTAACTTACAAGGGAAATGAGGATTCTGATTGTAGCAATAAAACCAAGTGGAAAAAGTTCACCAGACCTCTGATGGGAAAGCAAACAAGCTTATCAATGGGATTGTCCTCAGACATATCAACACTTTGGTGTTCTTTACCCAGACAGTTTATGGATGATTTGTTATCTTCCTATCTCAGCCTTCAGATAAATGATGACTAAAGACATTCATTTCATCCCTCAGAACCTGCTTAGTTCTGTCTTTATCATTCTCACAACTTTAGAGAAAAAAGAGAGAGGATTTAAGGAAGCCTCAAGACTATTAACATGCAGTCTAAGCTCCACAGTAGTCAATGCTGCAGAGCTCAAGCTCAAAATTTCATCTGGCATTACAACATCCATTTGGAAGCCAACTTGAAAGACTGGAGGGGTTTTTCTAGCTGTTGACATAAATTATAATTGTCCCTCATTTGAATGACAGTGAGGGACAAAAATTCACTTCATTTGCAAAGAGGCCCTTAACACTTAAGTTTTGACAAATATCTCAAAAAAAAAACAAGTTGGACAAAGCTCAAAGTAACTTTGTACAATAAACTCACTTTCAGACACTTAGTGGGTTAAAATAAAATGTTAACAATTAATTACAACTTCTTTATTAGCAAAGTAAGTTCACTAATCGGCACAAGGTGGTTTACTTTTGATTTTGCTTCTGGCGATATTGCAACAACCCATTTGTTTTGACATTTAAACCTAAACTTGATATAGATCATATGTGCCATACCATACTGAGGAGTCAAGTTTGCCTCCCATTTCATCAATTAAGTTAGCTGCAAATGAGTCCTGCTTTTTCATCACCACGTATATATAGTACTTTATCAAGACAAATTGTAGTAAGTACAGCATGTTGTTATGCAGAGAAATACAGAAACCACTGAACAATACAGGAAGGCTCATAAATGAAGTTTTGATGGGGTTGGTTGAGAGAATTGAATGGTGAAACCTTAGGTGAACTCCATGAGATTCTTCAACTTAAAGAGAGTCTGGATCTGCTTGGTCAGTGTAAACATTGATCTGAACAGGCAAATAAAGTTTTGGTTTGCACTATATGCAAAGATATTATAATTTTGCAGGGTTAACTGCCACTTTGCACCCAAAAGGTCCTGAAGTGGGACCACAACTCAAGCTTCTAATTAGGGTGTCAGAATACGCCAGATCTCAGCTGATTTGACAGCTGGAATTTGCCTGCAGCCACATGATTAATGAAGCGGCCAGCAAGTCTAGTCCCAGAAGCAAAAGACGATCAGTGGCCTTCACTGGGGTCATACCCAATTCCCAGAAGATGACGGCCCTTGGAAGATGATAATAGGTGGCCAATGAAGTTGGGGGAAATAAAAGGAGTGACCCACCACCAAACATAAACATGGCTGCGAATACCATACAATGGGTATGCTGCCATTAACCAAATAGCAGCTGAAGCAGTAGGTCATAGCATAGACAGGTCACCATAAACACATCCATTCTGGTAAACTCCCAGTAAAGGATAGGGAAAATACTACAGCACCCCTCAGAGGTCACAATTTTAGGCCTCCTCCCCACAACCTATCCTACAATAGTAAAATCCACTATCAGTTTAAAAACATCCCACTCCACTGACCCGCATTCCAGATGTATTCCAGGGTCCTGGGACAATTTCGTTCTCTTTAGCAGAAGTTGAAGGAAGTGTAGACCACTGCTTCTCTGTTGATCTCAGCTCTTCTACAGGTTGGGTGCCCATTCGATTTTCATTGAACACTTCAAAGGTTCCACACTGCTCCTGAGCAGGAGCCACATAGTGGCCAAGACCTTGGTTTAGTGCTATAACCAAAAAACTTCAATTCATCCATAAATAAAACTCCACAGGGAGAAAAAAAAAAGAAATTGCCCTCCATAACCATGACATGCTCACCACTAATTTAGTTACAACTTTAATGCAATAAGAAAATGTTTTCTCCAGCACTCATTTGAAATTCAACAGAAGTTCGAGGAGGGGGGCATGGAAATGTCAAAAGGAGACTGAAGGAAGTAAATTAAGATAAATCTTAATTGAATCATATGTGGAAACAGGCCATTTGGCCCAACAAGTCTACAACGATCCTCCGAAGAGTATCGCACCCAGACCCATTCCCCTGACCAATGCATCTAACCTATGCATCGCTGAACACTATGGGCAATTTAGCATGGCCAATTCACCTAACTTGCACATCTTTGGACTGTGGAAGGAAACCAGAACACCTGGAGGAAATCCACACAGACACATGGAAAATGTGCAAACTCCACACAGTTGCCGGAGGCTGGAGTCAAACCCAGATCCCTGGTGCTGAGGTAGCAGTGCTAACCACTGGGCCACCATTGCTAATTAATTCTCAGCCGGAAGTGTCCAGTTCAGGGCACCAGGTTTTAGAAAGGATGCTAAGGGCATTAATAAGATGTAGAAAATTTCAGAAATTATGAACCAATTACAGGGACATCAGCACCCTGTGATTATTTTTTCAGCCTTGACATCTGCCCTTTCTTTCTTCTTTGTAGGGAGAACAAGGAGGGGGGAGGATAAGGCAGAAAGACAGAAACAATCTTACACTGCACTCCACTGCCAACTCTTTTGACCGGCGCCATGGCTTTCTTTTGTCCTCGCCGTTTCAGATCTCCAAGACTAGTTCTTTGTTGAGTTGGCTCAAGAATGGAGTTTTCATTTGTTCCTTCAGCTATGGAGGCTACAACCTGTTTAAATACACGGGACTGGAAGTGCCTGAGAACAAAATAAAATGTAGGTACCAATTACTACATTGGCCTTTGATCACCATAGCACGAAATATCCTTCTGTTCAGTCATAGAAACCCATGCACTAGCTGATACTCCTTGACGTAGCTAATGGATAATTCAGTCTTTAACGTGGAAGAAAAGATACATAATTAAAAGTGACTGATTAACCATGGTCATATCAATTCATGCCAGTGACCCAATCATTAAATCTCTCCTGCCTTTCAACTGATCACAGAATTACTTTGATTATTTTCATCACCTCTCCAATTTGCTTAAAAGCAATCATATCCCTAAATACTTTTTTCCATTTCTAATGAAACTTTAAGTAGTTTCTCTTGACCAAAATGCTCTCATCTGTTGAGCATCTCTTGCCACCACACTGGAACAGGAAGTCATTGTTGCTGATCCCCTTCACTGCACTGCTCGAGCAATCGGACAGTGAGGGGGACAATGGCTGAATCAGTGGAGTCTCAAATGTTGACAGCAGGATGATTGAGAGGGGTCAGTAAGGGGGCAGCAAGTGGGAGTGGCGTAGTGATCGACCAGCATCCAAAGCAGATTAAAAATCCAAGTTGAAGGCAATGGAAACAGGCAGATTTTTAAATTTAAAATATGGTGATAGAACTGCGGGAGAGATTACTGGTGAGGTGTGTAATCAAAACATTTCTAAAAAATATCATGGGAAACAACTGCTTGAGCAGCAAGCCCACTTCCTGTGGTTGTAGTGGTAAACAGTCGTACAGATCTCAATCCAGATACCACAGTCAATTCCTAACCTTTAAACAGGCAATTTTATGCACTCTATCTTTTAGCCAGCAATTCTGCCCAATTGGTAGCAAAAATAAAGTAAACCCTTCTTAGATGTAGCAGATACTAGTTACCTCAGATTGTGCTGTAGTTTTTCCACTGGTTCAGCATTGAGCCTAATCCCTTCCTGTAAAATAGCTTCTGCCTTTTTGTTGTTCCCTAGAAGCTCAAACCGTTCAGCCCAGGCAACGTAGAGAGCAGCGTGTGATACACCAATTCCTTTGCTGTTTAAGAAGTCGAACATTTCTAGTGGATCGGTACAGTAGTCAACCTGGAAGCGATTAATGTTGAGAGAATAGGAAATAGCAATTTCAAGTTGTAAGTTCAACTCCTGTACAGTGAATTAACAGATAAACTAACTGTTTGAATAGGTAGGGTAGGGGTTTTGAGAAAGCAGAGTGAACATTCAGTCCAATGACTTTTCATCAGAACCAATAGCCAGTAGGTATTTATACTGAAGATGAGATGGTGGGGTTGTGGGAATTGGGATAGGTTGGTGGAAGAGAGACATGAGCAGATAGGTGAGAGATATGAAAGAGATAGGCAGTTGAGGGGATTATGAAAAGTAGGACAGAAGACAAAGTAAAGTGATAACGAGAGCTGAGAGGAAGGAGTAAATTGCTGAAAGCAACCAATGTAATGCGATAATGAGGGTGGTAAGAATGTGTTGGCTGCGCTAAAAGCAAACCATGCCATGACGGGACCAGAAATGAATTAGCTTCTAAAGTTACTGATCTCAATGAAGAGACTTAGAGGCTGCCAGGTCCCCAGGCAGAATGTGAGATACTGTTTTTTGAGCTTGTGCTGGAACACCACAGGAGGCCTGTGACAGAAATGCTGGCATAGGAACATAGCAGTGTGTTGAAGTGGCAAACAACTGGAAGCTCATTTTTATAGACAGAAAATGTGTAAGGATTTTGATACTTGTCATTCCAACTTGTGATTACTGTAGTAGTACAGTGAGGCGAGGTTAGCAATTTTGTAAACAATGCTTATAAATATTCTTCCTATTTCAGCATTGTAGCCTTGGTATTGGATTACCTTCCCAGTTATTTTAATGTTTATAATTGAAGTGTTTTATTTAGGATACTTCATGGAGGATGTAACCTACATTAGAGAAATTATCACAGTGGCCGAAGGATAAAGGTGAGCAAGCAGTCAGTGGTTAAGAGACAGAAGTGAGATGGTTGATCAAAGCTAGGGTTCTCACTTTACATTGATAGTGAGCAACAGGAGCCTGATTGATTTTTAGCATCAGTGTCTCAGGTGATATTTATTGCATAATCTGAAGTCATTTAGACAAGCAGTGTTTGGTCATAACATAGCACAAAATTATGAGGTGAAGCATTGGGAGAAATTTAAGTTGTTATCCAAAAACACCTCAAAGTTGAATAAAGTCAGTTAAATTATTAAATATTAATATTAATATATTACAAACAGGCAATAAATATTGAAAGAACAGGACTGCAATGATCACCCAAGATTCATTGAACAAAAAGCACACTCACAAACTTTAACCAATGACCGAGGTACCGTAGATCACCGAAATATCTATCATCCTTCAGGAAGAGTTTCAAAGCCCTTTCCAAAAGAGCTAAATGATTACTATCTGTTCCACCATGTGGAAACGTTTGTTCCGTCCATTTGATATATCTGTTGAAAACAAACAAAGCAATAGATAGTTTCGAAACTATCACTACTTGAACAGCCAATTCAGCTAGATGCACTTGTTTGTGGATCACAAAGTTGCACAGTGCTATGCAAAAATTCGCACAATGCTCTTAGAATCAGAACAGGGCAGTTCACAAGTGGTCCTATACCTCCATTTAGCCTAATTGGCCTGCACAAACTTTGCTCAAGTTAAAGGTTATTTATCTTTGTCAGAGACCCATGTTTATTTCTCCTTCAAGAATTTGAAAATCTCTTTTGAAGCAAAATCCAAAACAAAATTCAGCATATTTCCAGATTCAAAGGAAGAAAACAGTTTGTGTCAGTTCTGACTCTTAACAATAACGTGAACTTTGTATCCTCTGATTACTGATCCTTCTGCCACTGAAAACCACATTTAAAGCCTACATGATTTTGATGACCTTCACTACTCACTATACTACAGCCTCTCTATATTCTTTTAATAATCAGATTCATACAGCAGGAAACAGACCTTTGGCCCAACCAGTCCACAGTCCCAAACTAAGTCAAACCACCTCCCTATGTTTGATCCATATCCCTCCAAACATTTTTTACTCATGTGCTTATCAAAGTGTCTTTTAAATATTGTAACCGTACCTGCATGCACCACTTCCTCTGGATGTTTATTCTACACACAAACCACATTTAAAAGTTACCCCTCATGTTATTTCAAATATTTTTCTCCTCTCACCTTAAAAACATGCCCCTAGTCTCGAATTCCCCCACCCTGGGGAAAAGAAGTCTGCCACTCACCTTATCTATAACCCTCAATCTTATAAACCTTTAGAAGGTCACCTCTCAACCTCCTATGCTCCAGGTTAAAAAAAAAAGTTCTAGCCTATGCCCATAGCTCAAAGCCTCCATTCCTGTCAACATCTTGGTAAATCCCTTCTGAACTCTCTCCAACTTAATATCTATCCTATAACCGGATGATCAGAACTGGACAGTACTCCAGCAGAGGTTCCTCATCCCCAGAACAGTTCTGGCAAACATCTAGACTTTTTAAGAAGTTCTAGAAGTCCTTGATGAAGCAAAATGGAAAAAACCAAACTGAACAATGGTCTGATAAGTCCGAAACAGTTTTTAGTAAAATTTTGCACAACTTCCTTGATTTTGTATTCCATCTTTGTTAAAGTAAAAGCTTTCACAATCCCTGCCATCTTCGGAGATGTATGTACAAATATCCCCTGGCTGATCAACTTGAAAGTGAGGGACACAAGTGTTCTTGGTCTGAAATGAGGAGTAATTTCTTCACAAAGTGGTGAATCCTTGGAGGTCTGTGGAGACCGTGTCATTGAGTACGTTAGAGATTTCAAGATATAATTACACAAATGGACATGGAAAAAAAGAGCAGTAATGCGGCAATGATGTAAATAATTACCTATGATCAATCAAATGGCAAAGCAGGTTGAATGACTTTGTGTCCATATGTTCCAATACAAATTCAGAGCTCTGCTCGTCAACCCCTTTTAAATATTTTTGGTTTAAGCATACTATATTTTCTTTTTCTTCTCATCATTTGACATTTCTCTGTTAAACATCATCTGCTACATGGCTGCACATTTCACAGGTTGTCCTCGGTTGTATGGGACTTAAAAGTCAAATCAGTAAATTTTGAAATTACGCAATAACACAAAAATACATTAATCCTACGATGAGCCTCTGGGTAACGCCATTTGATTTTCTCCTTCCATCACCAAAAGAATATTTTTGTGACAGATTTGTGCTCCTTACCCAAATTCGTAACCACATGTCCATGGGACTTATTTTGCGAACTACTGCGATAGTTAGTCAAATATCTTTTGAAATCCACGAATCCACAAATAATCTGCCATAGTGCAAAAGAACTGAAGTTCATTAACACTATTTTCCTTTAATAAATTCACGACAATTTTCATATTGCCTCAATGAGGTTCAAGTCACAAATAATCTTGGCTTGTATTTATGTTCAAAAATAAATGAAATATACACTAGCATTTGATAATTTAATTATGTATTCACTTTTGGCACATTATTGAAAGAAACAGATCTTACAGAAAATATAATCTCGGATAATCTGGCATCTCAAATTCTTTCCAATGAAACAATGGATCGAAAATCTAACCGCTTACCTGTCCCAGACATCCAGAGGGTCATTACCAGAATAAAATCGGATTTCTGTCTCAAAGGCTCTGGGAAAACAAAAAAGGTATTTTTTTTGTTATTTAGTGAAAAAGTTTTTCCTTAAAACAAAAACACAAACCAGAAGAAAATACAAAATAATAAAAGTACAAAAATACAGAAAAGTCAAAATGATATATGTCATTACAGTAACATTAACTGCAGACTATTGTCCAAGATACAGTCGACTCAAATTTACTTAACTCAAACCAAATTAGCACAAACTCAAATTAAATGAGATACCACTAAATTAAATTACAATACACAGAAATTAAATTACATCACTTTATAATGTATTATATTACATTGCTCCACTTGTCACACCTCCATCAAGGCTCCCGTCCACAGTAATTGTACCCGTATTTACTAGGCCACTCCCCAACTGCCCAGGCCCTAATCAATTTGGCAGACAGATCCATGTCTATATAAATTAGAAAGGGCTGACATGTCTTATGCTCCATTCCACAGTGCACCATTGTCAAGTGATCCTGAGTGACATGCTCCGTCACTAGTCTATGCCTCCCTGCGAGGCCTGAAGGTTTTCCTGATATCTAGTTCCTTCGGATGTTCTTCCTCGCACAGTTAGTCAGGATATTTAACAACCTGTTCCCGTGCTCATCTAGAGTGGGATGGTTCGGTAGTCCCAAGGAGAGGGACACCAGTTCCCCCCAGCTTCCATGCCCAGATTCCTCTCCAGGTCATTAACTATTGCCCCCCAGTATCCGCTGACCTTGAAACAATGTATAAAATGTGCCAATATTGTTTACACATTTGGGACATTTCGGGAAGGTTCCTTTCTTAAATTTTGCTAATCTCTCTGGCACCATATGGGCCCTGTGGAGGATCTTCAGTTGCATTGCTTGCACCCTATTATATATTGAAATCTTTACATTCCTCCATATATCCTTCCACATTTCCAATGAGATTTCCTCCCCCAACTCCTGATTCCAAATCTCATGATGTCTCTCCATATCCCCCAAGGCATTCCCTCTCTGCAGATGGTATATGGTACCACATCAGAGCACTCTACATTCTATATCTGACTTGTAGGGCTGAGTCAAGAGTGTGGTTTTCTGTATATAATCCCCAACTTGGAAGTATCAGAAATGGTCCCTATTAGGGATTCTGTATTTCTAACCTAACCGGCTAAAAGGCATCAAGACCCCCCTGCCCCCCCCTCCAAATAAATCTCCCAGAAAGAAGATTCCTTTATCCTCCCAAGCTTTGAGGCCGGAGCCCATTGACTCTAGCCCAAATTCTGGTGCTCCCACTAACCGGGTAAACGGTGGATTCTTAAACAAATTGTCCTCACGCTGCTGCATCACCTTCCACGTTTTTACCATACTTATCATAAATTGAACTGTGTGTTCAACCACCAATCTCACCTTATCCATGAACGGTAATTTACAAGGGCACATTTTGCCCGAGAGGCCTCCACGTAAAGTCATATCGATTTTGGGTCATTGTGTATCCATTTGCCTACTCATGACAAGAGTGCCTATTTGATACTTCATCAAATCCCATCCCTCCCACCCCCAAAAAGGGCATGACCTCTGATTTTGTAAAATTTATCTTAATCCTGAAAAGCTACCAAATAATTTAATATTTTTGTATTAACCAGAGGTATGGATTTTTTTGGGGGTTTTAGCTAAAAACAAAAGGACATTGTCCGCATAGAGACTAATTTTGTGAGCCCCAATTCTCACTTCCAGTGCCATTATTTCAGGGTCTTTTCAGATAGCCTCCACTAGCAGTTCAAGTACCAAGGTGAATAGTAGCAGTGACAAGGGACATCCCTGTCAGCCGCCCCTCTCTACATCAAAATTACTCAATTTAACCCCATTCATAACAACTGCCGCCTTAGGGTCTTTTATATAACACTGCCATTCATCTGGGAAAGGCCCCTCCCAGACCAAAATGATCTAAAACAGGAAAGAGATACGACCATTCCACCCAATCAAAAGCCTTTTCTGCATCCAGGGAGACCACCAAACTTGGAAATCGCTCTCAGTTGACATATTTGCACAATATTCAACACCCGTCGAATATTATTTGAGGAGCTGTGGTCCTTGATAAAACCAGTCTGGTCCTTCTTTTTTAATATATAATAATGGGGAGCATCCTCTGCAGTTTCGTAGCCAATACCTTTTACAAAACTTTAAAATCCACATTCAACAATGAGATGGGTCTGTATGATACACAATCCTTGGGGGTCTTTCCCTGTTCTTTAAAATAAGGGAGATATTAGCCTCCTTAAGAGGAGGGCAGAAGACAGTTCCGGTTATATGAGTGACTATACATCTCTAGTAGTGGTTCAGGCAACATGTGCACAAACTCCTCGCAAAATTCACTTGTGGATCCATCTGGACCGGGTACTTTATCACTTTGGAGCTGCCTTACTACTTCCTGCACCACCTGTACTGTTGGAGGTGCATTTAAAAGGGAGGCCTGATCGGCATTTATATCAGGGAGATCCAAGTTTTCCAAAAAGGATTCCATTCTTGCATTTCCAATCCTATATCCCTCCAATTGGTATAACACTGTATAAAACTCCCGGAATCTGGCATTGATCTTCCTCAGTTCATGAGTGACATTGCCAGTTCTCTCCCTGATAGACACTATGGAGCACTTTTCTTCCTAGCCAGGTATCTACCTGGCTTAGCCCCATATTCAAACAGCCTTTGCTTTGCAAAGGAAACCCCTCTCTTTGCCACTCGTGTGCGCGCGCTAAGTCCAGAGAGCAGTGACTCGGTGTAATTTGACCAGAGTCTGGCGTAATATGCCGAGGCTCTTCAACCAGGCCTCAAGCATCTGCTGCTGCTCTCCTCTATTTCATACTCAGCAACAAGGAGGAGACAATCATTCCCCTTAAGAATGGTTTGGCGGTCTCCCAGAGCACTGATGGATTGCTGGCTGTATCCCAATCGATGTCCCAAAAAGCCCGAATTCCCTTGTGGTATACTGAACAAAAGTTGTCATCCTTCAAGAAACGGATCCATATACCACTTACAATACGAGCGGTCTTAACATCTAAACATACTGCCGTAAGTTATGCTCCCAATTCTGCAGACTAAACACCAAATCCAAACAAACTGGTGGAACAAAGAACATATCAATTCTTGTGTGGCACTTGGAGTAGTAGGCAAAATCCCTTGCATTTGGGTGGAAGCACCTCCACACATCCACTAGCCCCAGCTCCTCTCAGAACTCCACTAATTGTCTAGACTGCAGAGATGTACCAGACAGCCATCTTGGCATCCAGTCTACCTCAGAGTCTGAGACAATTAAAGTCTCCTCCTATAAGTGTACAGCGCACCCCAAGAGCCATTAACTTAGAAACTGTATCAAGTAAAAATTTGAAGGTGCATGCCAGGGGACAGTAAATACCCTTCTCAGCATATTAGCACCTTGAGAATGATGAACAGTCTATATTCATCCTTGATTTGATCTGTCACACAAAATGGGAGGTTCTTTCGTACCAGTATGGCCAACCCTCTGCTTTTGGAGCTCAGGAAGGATAAGAATACCCTATTGTATCCTCTCTGCTGTAACTTCAAGTGCTCCCCATCAGTCAGATGTCAACCTTTTCCTTAAGATTTGAGCGGGTGGGGGCTGCTGGGCTGGCCCAGACTCGCACATTGTGATCCGGGAGGCCCACTCCATACTCACCTGCCTGACTATATCCAGGCCAAACAACTCGAAGCCATCCCTCGAAGATGACAGCAGGATTTTCACCTTCACATTCATGTAAACCCAAGATCCGTAAATTTTTATCTCAGACCTCGATTTGAAGTCATCTACTTGTTCCTGCAGGGTCCGAACCTGGCTTCCAAGGTTTGGACCTGCCGTCTGACCTTCCGTCATGGCCTCAGAGGCCATGGGCCTTTGTTCCACAGCCTCTACGCGCTGATCCAAGGTCTGGATATCCTACTCATGCTTTGCCAGTATGGCAGTGATTGGTTCCAGCGCTCCCTCGATTTTTTCACAGAGGTTTGTAAACTCAGTTAATAACTGCTGTTGCTCCATTGAACTCAAGGGCACTGCCACAGGGTCAATGTAACGGCCTCGGGTGTGCCTGCTCGCTGCTCTCTCCTAAACCTTTTCCCTTTGATGTCTTCATATCAGCTCCTGAACTCAAACCTGATTTAAATGTGACTCTAGGTATTGTACTTATTTGAAACTCCAGACTTTCCTCAGGGGTGACTAATTTGGAGGGGCTGGTGGTGGTAGGAGCCCACCTTGCCTGGGGTATGGCACAGAGCTCAACACAGCAGACTGTTCAGACTGCCGCCAGATTCAATCTCCAGAAAAAGGTACTTACAATGAAACAACACTTAACTAAGATGAGCATCGACACCCATCTGCATATGATGTGACTACTTAAGCACTGTGAGAGAACTGCAAGTTTGACAATCCAGATGTCGAAAACTATAACGCAACTAGATTTCTTACTGCTCTGCATGATATTAACAATGTGCTGAGTTAGCCAATAAGAATCATTGCTTATTCAAAGCAAGGTCCTGAATAATTTAATATAGCCTGTAAACAAACCTCCAGCACCATCAAGTTTCACCCATTTAGGACAAGGGTAGTCACAGCATAAAAACACTTCAAGTTATCCTCCAAGTCAGATGCCATTCTGACCTGGAGATGCATCATTGTTTTTTTTAAAATTGCTGATGGATTAAAATTATACAGAATGCAATGGCTCAAGAAGTGGTTTAGAAACACCATGTTTGAAGTGTGCAAGTCAGGCTGTGCCAGCAACACAAGTATCATGAATAAATTTTAAATATATTTTAGCATGACAACTGCCACTAGAACCAAGATGACAAAATATTTTATGCATACTAACAAATATCCAGAGACAGCTGATTTAAAGTTAGCTCAGAGAGTCAGTAGAATGTGAAAAATTATTTTTGTTTTAAAAAATATGCATTTTACGTTATTGGGGCCAGCACACTGTATATCATAACATTCAAGATTCAGACAGTTCAAAGGTGTTCCTACAGCTGACTGTTCCAAAATTAATTATATTCAATATTGCTTAAGGATAGTCCTTGTTGCAAAACTTTCAACAAACTGAAAAAAAAAGGAGTGTTCATGGGTCATTGAAGACCAGTCTCAGATCACACACAGTCAGTTAATTAGAGAAGCAGATAACATGGCATGAAGTGTCATGTACAAAAGAACTATTGAGCTGGACAGCTGAAAAGGCCATAAAAGAGGTCTACCCAGAGTCAGTGAGAATCAAGAATAGTTGGAGAGCTCTATGCATTCAGAACTCAGGCAGATGATCTGGGAGTTAGTAGGTAGCTAAGTGTTAAGAGTTTGGGCACAAAAACCAGGCTTTTTATAATTAATGACTCAGAACAGGAGTTAAAAACTCACAAGCAGCAAGTGCTTAGTGTATCTCATCCAGCTTGAAAAAATATCCAGTTTTGTGAAACCAGCAGTCTGCGAACACTGTACAAGTACAGTTTACAAATTCAAGGGAGTTAAGCTCCAGGAAAGAAAAAGGTGAACTATGAGAACTTGAGCAGTCACTGAGGCTGCCAACATCGGAGTAGGTCTTGAGGGAGTTTCAAGGCCAGGTTGTCAAAAGTGAAGCATCATAATCATTTGAAAAACTAACAAGATTCCAGTGTTAATTTTTCATCCATGGAGCTTCCAATTCCAAATAGTATCACAAATCTAGAATTTGAGAGAGCCAATCGTGACTTAACTCCTCCAATTTAAAAGGGCCTTCAACACAATGATTGGTTTTATGCCACATCTATGCAGTTGTTTGAAGACTTATCTTGTGAAAGCATTCAACCCTGCCAAAAGAAAATCTAACAAACAAAGGGAATAGGGATAGTGATCAAATACATCACTGCAACCTCTGAACAGGAATTACAAAATACTACAAATGCTGAAGCTAGAAAAAGCTGAGAACACAAACAGGTCAATCAGCATCTTCAGGTGGATAACACACATTCCAGATGTGTCCTCAACTCGAGATGTAAAACAATGTGTTGGCATGTCTGTGGATCCTGATGGATTTAGATCCTTAAAAAGAAACAAGTGGTATAGTTGATGCGTCAATCTTAATTTTTCAAAATCCATTACAGTTGGGGAAGGATCCTTTTTTGGAGGTAGAAGAGACAGAGACAGACAGACAGACAACTGTTAGACTTCAGCTGGATACTGTGCACAGTTGAGGGCCCCACATTATACAGAAATGTGAATGCAAAAGCGATTTACAAGAATAGTTCCAGGATTGAGGAAAGATTGAAGAAATTGGGACTGGTTTTCTTGAAAAGGCGGCACCCGAAAAGGAGATTTAGTAGAAGTTTCAAGATCATGAGTGAGTTGAATAGAGTAGCTAGGGAGCTGTCCCCAGTCATAAAAAAAGAACAAGGGCAGATTTAAAGCGACATGCTCAGTTATGTGAGGAAAACAACTTTTTCAGTGAGTAATTAGTACATGGAAATCACTACCAGGAAACAGAGGAGGCACATTCAACTGGAGGCAGTCAAGAAAGTAGAGGATCTTTATTTGGACAGGAAATTGGCACAAGGGAATAGAACCAGATCAATAGGATGGGCCAAATGATTACCTCCTACTCTAACAATTCTGTGATTCTGTATTCTGCCAAAGCCAACATGGCTTTGTCAAAGGGAACTGTTTCATTTATTTGAATTCTTTGGAAGGGGCATTGAGTATAAGGATAGGCAAGTTATGCTACAGCTTTACAGAACTTTAGAGTCAGAGATGTACAGCATGGAAACAGACCCTTCGGTCCAACTCGTCCATGCCGACCAGCTATCCCAACCCAATCTAGTCCTACCTGCCGGCACCCTGCCCATATCCCTCCAAACCCTTCCTAATCATATACCCATCCAAATGCCTCTTCAATGTTGCAATTGTACCAGCCTCCACCACATCCTCTGGCAGCTCATTCCATACACGTACCAACCTCTGCGTGAAAAGGTTGCCCCTTAGGTCTCTTTTATATCTTTCCCCTCTCACCCCAAACCTATGTCCTCTAGTTCTGGACTCCCCGACCCCAGGGAAAAGACTTTGTCTATTTATCCTATCCATGCCCCTCATCATTTTGTAAACCTCTAAGGTCACCCGTCAGCCTCCAATGCTCCAGGGAAAACAACCCCAGCCTGTTCAGCTTTTCCCTGTAGCTCAGATCCTCCAACCCTGGCAACATCCTTGTAAATCTTTTCTGAACCCTTTCAAGTTTTGCAACATCTTTCTGATAGGAAGGAGACCAGAATTGCACACAATATTCCAACAGTGGCCTAACAAATGTCCTGTACAGCCCCAACATGACCTCCCAACTCCTGTACTCAATACTGACCAATAAAGGAAAGCATACCAAACGCCTTCTTCGCTATCCTATCTACCTGCGACTCCACTTTCAAGGAGCTATGAACCTGCACGCCAAGGTCTCTTTAGTTAGGCCTCACATGGAATATTGCATACAGTTCTGGTTACCACACTACCAGAGGGGTGTGGATGCTTCGGAGAGGGTACAGAAAAGGTTTACCAGGATGTTGCCTGGTATGGGGGACTTTAGCTATGAAGGAAGTTTGGATAGACTGGGGTTGTTTTCACTGGAATGCAGCTATTTGGAGGGAAGACCTGATAGAAGTTTATAAGATTGTGAATGGCATGTGTAGAGTGGAAATGGAGGCCTTTGGAATCTTTCCTCAAAAGGCAGTGGACATAGAAATCTTTAAATACTTAAGGCAGAAGTAATTATAAAAAGTGTGAAAGATTAGTCAGGGGTATGCAGGAATATAGAGTGGAGGTTAAAATCAGATTAGTCATGATATTAATCAAATGGCATTACAGACTCAAAAGTCCAAACAACCCACTATCGTTCCTCACTCGTATTAAATAGGACTGCTCCTATCAGGGCTGAATTTGGTAAGGAACTTGGCCTCCCACCCCCAAGATGTCAATCTGCCTGTTCCCATTTCTTAAGCAGTGTTCTTTCATTTAAATCAGATGGTGCTCATCCAGATGATTGATTAGATTGCCAAAGCTATCTCCTTGTTAGGCAATTCAATACAAAACAATTGGTTACAAGGATGAATTAAGTAGCAAATATGGACAATATTCCACTTTCAGAGCAGACTGGATAGTCTGATTTATTGAACATGGATAGGAAATTAATATTTGACAAAATGTTGCCAGTCTTTTTTTTTCCCATTAGCAACTAGCTAAGTCATTAATTCAAATCTCACCATGCTAAATTGTGAAACTGATTTCTTGAAATCTGCTAACTTGTTGATTGATGCCATGCAAAATGACTACAAAAACTGTCAGCTTCTATCTAGGCCATGACTTATGTGCTGATGTCTAACAAAAAGGAATCTGCAAATCCCGCTCATCATGGGCAAGATGTAACCACAACCCACCAAGCAAGGATCACTTTCAGTGCCACCTGGATTGGCTTGCAAGCAACTTAATTGTACAAGCAATTACTATGAAGTAAGGCAGCTTTTCTTTCTACCGGGAAGTAGGGAAAAGCATTTAAAACTAAACTATGAACAACATCTAGAACCTTTTTTTTAAAAACAAAAAAAAAATCCCTTAACATTGGGAGATGAACAATTTGTTGTAACTTGTTTTAAAGCAATGTTTGATTGTTTTAGAATTTTGGCTGCTGTGAAATATATCAGTTGTCAAAAAGAGAGCATGGTTTTCACAGCAGGTTCTTTGAACGTGGTTGACCCAATGTCTCCTCAGGTGAAAGCACTTAACAAGATATCTGGTGTAAAAAAAGGTAAGAGAAACATGAATAGAGCAGTGTAATGACAGTAATATTGCACAGTGCATGGTCGAAATGTGATCTACTTAGTTCTCTTTGAGAATATCATTTGTCACAAAATGTATAAAAGTGGCTTGTTCTCTTCTATAAGTAGAACTATTCTGAAGTTTGAATAATGCAGTGCTTCTACTCCAGCCCAGTTTCCTGTTCCCTACTATCAAAATTACCCTGTAAACAAAAATCAAATAAATAGCAAAACAGCATTACTCACTGCTTCTGCTCTTGAATACTGATATGACTTAAAGCTTCATGCTGTGCAAGCACATCCTTCAGTGTATTCACATCCCGGCCTTGTTTCAAAGGCTGGACATTCTCCTTACTCAGTTCCCAGTCTGCCTCTGCCATCTTATCACGTTAGACAGTGTTAACAGCAGAACCTTGAAAATTAAAAGCACAACATACGCATTTAAATAATTAAGATAAATTTATGAAGGATTAGTAGGGTAATAGATAGAGAGAAATTACTGAAAATGTCATGACACACCAATAGCCTGAGAGTCAGAAAGTTGGTGTAATTATACAATTTAAATGTCAGACCTTGAATTATTAAATTCAATTTTCGTTAATGCCAAAAATATATATCCAGTTACAAAATTAATCTTTTGATTACAGTTACATCACTACAAGAGACCACACTAACAACCGTAACTTTTCACTTACAAATGGAAGGGCTTTTAACAGACCAAGCTGTTATTATCTGGGATCCATGTTTCAAAAGGCTTGTGGAAACAGATTCTACACTGTTATAGACAATGATGGGAGAAAAACAAACATCTGTTTCCAATGTGTTTTGGAAAATGAAGTGGTCCAGGAATCTTAAGCCTACAGTGTGGGGACAATTGAATAATTGACAACATTCTCATGGGTTAAAAATAAAGAGGATTACTTATTCTCTCACACATCCTAAAAAAATCTCAAATCATACTCACGGATATACAGAAACTGGTTAATGAGAATATTACATTTTTACAAGTTAAACAATAGTTTGCAATTTATGACTGAAGTGTCTTGGAAAACAAATCCTGAAGCCAAGTGAAGTCAGAAGCATCTGCAAGTGTTTGACCCTGGAAAAACTATCATGGCCTTTAACAGGTTCAAACATCCAAATCTTGTACGAGTTGTAGTTTGTGGGCGAGACAGTCTCCAGCATTTCATGACCTATGAGAGCTGTGTTTCCAAAAGAGGAAAAAGCTTCTAAACTGTGAAGTCTAACCATCTGGAAAAATCCAAAATAAATACAATGTTCCACAAAAATGCAAAGATCTGACCAAAGAACAGTGCTTAATAAACTTCCAAATTTTTGTCTATGAACAGTCAACATTGTTGCATGGCAAAGGGAAATAGCAATAACAGCTTACAGACTGGAATCAGACATGTCTGAAATTGACACACCACATAGAAGCAGTCAGAAAGCTGAAAGACTTTACCTATATCCAAGTGACATGCCCCAGAAAGAAATATGCATTGTAAAGAGCAATGACTAGATTAAATAGGTCAGGATGTGGACAAGTCGTGTTGTTGCTGGACATGGTGATCCATAATGAATATATCTGCACTGTTTGCAGCCTGAGGAACTTTGGATAAAAAGTTAACAAGCTGAAGACATTGCACCACCTCAGATAGGGGGTATGTTATATTTACACTTTGCTCCAGGTGGATATGACAATAGTTAAGGCAAGCATGAACACCTTAGGGTAGTGCTCGAGGATTTTCAGCCCCTGCAATTGCCCATTAACTATGGAAGGTTCTTGCAAGCTGTGTGGATGAAAGTGGGAGCTGTGGGAAAGATGAGCAAACAGCTTGCAGCACTGTGGTACAGGAAGTCAATTATGTGGAGAGGAAATTGGAATATATGCTGGGTCTTATGAGACAGTCATCAGCAATCACTCATTAAAATGTATGAATGCCCACTTTGGGAAACTCCGGATCACTGGTCATGGATTCTGTAGATCCTTGAGTGGCTGATTATCCTAGTCCTGGAGCTGCATCACTGACACATCTGGCAGATGTTTCCCGAGTGTGGAATTGGTCCTTGGCCTTGAATTTGCTGGTATTCCTTTATCTGGTTCCTTTTCTGCACTCTTGTTGACAAGTTTTGAAGAATTGCCTTGTTCATACAGGAGCTTCCTCCAAATCAGTTTCTTCTCAACAAGGGTTTCCCACATGTTGACATTCTTTTTGCATTTCGAGGGGAGCCTTTCAAATGCTCCCTTTGTACTCCTCTTATTCAAATGTCTTCGTTGAGTTGGGTAAAGATGATTTGCTTTGGCAGTTGGAACTCAGGCATCCTAATAGGAGGTCGGCACAGCAGAATTGATTTTGAATGATTATGCCCTCAATGCTGGTGGTACTGATTACTTTGAGCATGTCAATATTAGTACACCTGTCCTCCCAGCTGATGTGGAAGATCCAACTCAAAGAATCTACATGTAGTTCAGATTTTAAAGCCATATGGAAGACAGCAGACAGTGTAATTAGCAAGATAGATATTGTTCCATCCAAACTTGATTGCAAGCCTCAAAGACTATGTGGCCAGCCCAGTACCAAGTTAAGGACGTTTCCTTAGTACTGGAAAGAAGTTGACGTGGAGGTGATTATCAGATTAGCAATGATCTCACTGAATGACAGAGCAGACACAATGGGCCAAATAAGCCTACTACCTCTACATGATGATCTCAAATGCCAAGATCAATATTGGTGCCAAGACAAGTACCATTGCTGGGTCTTCAAGAAACTAGTACTGCCCACATATGATAAGCCATCTGCTTGTAACCTATTTGACTTTACATGCATAGGCACAATATATATCAAATGCAATGTGGATCCTCCAGATGGACAACTTTTATATTCTAAAAGCAACTGCCCTAGCTATTATCTACCAGTATATACAAATTAACATATTGTGATCCATGAGGTTACAAACACATCAGTTGTAGCACCCACCCCCCCCTCCCTCCCTGGCGCACACCCAACCCCCCCCCCTCCCCCTCCCTGGCGCACACCCAACCCCCCCCCCCCCCCCCCCCCTGGCGCACACCCAACCCCCCCCCCCCTCTCCCCCTCCCTGGCGCACACCCAACCCCCCCCCCCCCCGCTCCCTCCCTGGCGCACACCCAACCCCCCGCTCCCTCCCTCCCTCCCTGGCACACACCCAGCCACACACACCCCTCCCTGGCGCACACCCAGCTCCCCCCAATCCCACTCGCTCACAGACGTCACCCCCCCCCCCCGCACCCCACCTCTCAGGAACGCACCCACGCCACCCTGCTCCCTCCCTGGCACACACCCCCCCGCTCTTCCTTAGCACACCCCCACAACACACTCTCTCCCAGGCACCCCTACCCCACAAACACACCCACCTCACCTCCCCTCCCAGCCCAGCCCCGACCCGACCCCGCTCGGCCACGAACACTTCGCCCACCTTCCTGCACACCTGCCTTTCCGCTGTCTCGGTCCCCTTACCCTGTCCTTCTGCCTCTCTGTGTATGTTTGTCTATGTGTTCTCTCTGTGTGTCCGAGCCGCTCGCGCCGACAATTCAAAACCCAACCGTCACTCACCCGCCAGTATCCTCTTCTCTGATTGGATTAGACTTTCCCTCCAGCCCTACCCACCCTGACACCAAACCAATTCTTTCTTTTTTTAAAAAAAAAATATATTTTACGCGCACCATCCAACACTCAATTCTCAATCCTACCTGCTCTCCGACTTTACAACTCCTGTTGTAAATTGCCACTTTCCGCCCTCTTTGCTTTTCCTGCCTCTGATTGGCTGCTGCTGAGGAAAGGCGGGGCTAACGGCGCGGTGCATTCTGGTAGATGTAGTTTGTTTCCCCCATGCCCTCCAGGTGGTTGCAGGGATTGACTCCTCAAGGAGGGTAGTACCTGCAGCAATTTGAACTTTGTTTTTCTCACTTTACGCACGCACACATGCTGTCAGACCTGCTGAGTTTCTGCGTTTGGTTCAGATTCCTAACATCCACCATATTTTGTTTTCATGTGATTGAGGGGCTGCTGTTCCTTTAGCTCGCTTGCTGCACACTCTTCACTTTGAATCTTGATGTGGAAGTGCCAGTGTTGGACTGGGTTGGACATAGTTAAAAATCACACAACCGAGGAGCAGCATTCTGAAAGCTTGTACTTCCAAATAAACTTGTTCGTCTATAGCCTGATGTGTGATTTTTAGCTTTGAACCTTGCCAGCATTTTGCAGGGACAATGCCTCCTCTGCTGTCAACACCTTCCCATGCATTTTCCGAAGGTGCAACATTTGCTCGTTTACTTTCTCCCTCTTGCCTATCCATTACCTCAGACACACCTTCTAGGTAAAGCAGTGATTTACCTGCACTTCATTTAACCTAGTCTACAGTATTCAATGTTCACAATGTGGTCTCCTCTTCAATGAGAAGATAAAACATGGATTGGGTGACCGCTTTTCAGATCTGTAAAAATAACCCCAAGCTTCCGTCTTACTATATCAATGTTTCTGTCTTAGGCCAGATTGCTCCAGCGAAGCTGAAGGAACTGCACCTCATCATCTGCCTAGGTATCTTTTTAACTATTTCAGAGCACGAACATCCTCCTCCACGTTCATTATCCACTGCCAGGTCCTGATCTATATGGGATGCTCCGTGGTTTCAACTATTCAAGCTTCCTGTTTGCACCCATTCAGTATGTATCTCTGCTAGCTTTCATTAGCAGTCCCTTTGCTTCTTTTATTTTCCTTTTAAGGGCATTGTCTCCAACAATTCAATTCACCCCTCACTGCCCCCCATTTCCACCTCCTGCCATCAGCTTAAATACTAACATTTCCCAGCTGCTTTCAGTTCTGATGAAAGGGCACTTGATGTGAAATTTGGGAAATCGTGGAGAAATTCACAGAAATGTGATTCCTGACTTCTAGAATTAAAATATCTGATTCTCTAACCAAGTGAGTAGCAGGAGACTTAACATGCAACCATTAGCTTGCATGAGCGTCTCATTTTTAGCTAATGTCATTTCATTGTTAATGCAGTTTTCCGTTCTCCCATCTGCCTGTTAGAAACTAGACAGCAACAAACAATTCCCAACATGAATGTCAGAGCGGTAACTTAGAGATTCCAGAGACTTGTTTGGACACCAAGCAGCAATATTCCATGGTATGCAACACCCTGCAACCCCCATCAGCAACATCACAGAGCATGCAACCTCCCCAACCCCAGTCCCCTGTCCACAGACAATACCATCAGACAACCACCAGTCTCAATGTATCTTCATGTCACATCCCCAACTCACAGTCCAGTTCTGCAATTCAACACTGCAGGGCATTGGCACCTCTCATTGAAAAGCTGGTGTCAGGGCACTTTGCCAGCAGGAGCAAGAATCGAACTTGATTTGGAACTGGGTGCATGTCAGAGTTTGGAATGGGCTGCATTTCAGGGTTTAGAACAGGATGCATGTCAGAGTTCCTCACTTTGCTCTTTTAGCCCTTACCCACTTTGTATCTGTTTGGATGTTCACAGCATCTTTGTCATGCCTTGCCATTTTGTGCTTTGCTCCCTCAGCTAGACCTTACCGGCTCACAGTACTTGTGTCTTGCCTCGCCTTTCGGTGCAGACAGAAAGTCAGGCAGCTTTTCATGATTATCAGCAGCAATCAGTCAAGGGAGTTAACATGTTTTTGTACTGCTCTGTGCTACATGCCAGCAGCGTACATGGAAAACATCCTGCACGCATTTAAACTGAATGATCATGTCTCAAAGTCTAAGGGGAGTGATCCTCAGCAGGGTCAAGGGGGTTTAAATCATTGCATTTCAGGGTTAGACCATCTTCAGCCCTCTATATCCATTTTAATCTGCATTGAGATTCTGAGTAATTCAGTCAGGGTGCTGCGCACAGATCAGTCAGGAGTCTGGTCGCATATTAATTGGGGCTATCTGCCCAAGTTGGTTTGGAGAGGGGGGAATGTTGGAGGAGGAGGTGAACCACAATCAGTCCTTGGGAGTCAGCTCTCTCGAAGTCAAGGGGGCATTATCAATGACAATATATATGGGCAAATATGCAACAAAGGTATGGAGAGACTGAGCAGCAAAAGATGCACCAGCAACCCCTGGGCCAAATTCTAGTAGGTGCCACACAGTTTCCAAATGAAGAGCTTAGAGCTGATGGTTCTGCCAGCATGTGCAGGAGGTTACAGGAGGTCCACAAAATATTGCTCTCAATGACATTTCCTCAAAGCTTCTGCAGGCTGAAAATGACCTGGGAGACCTGTGCTGGGACCAACAAGATAGAGAAGCCACATCTGCACGCAAGAGTAGTGCAGAAACCAAGAGAGTTCAGGAGCCAGATTCCATGATGGAGTAACCACACAGGGGCTGGGTACAAATCCACAGTGGAGAATCTGCACAGGGACCAATGATGAAGTAGACTCAGGGCTGGAGGGACAGTTTCCCCAGAGAGCAATCTTCATCAGACAGATGGAAGACAGACCAGAAAGAGAGGTGGAATATCAAGGGAAAGGTTTCCTAACATTTCAGTTGGAGAACAGGATGTTGCCCCCACCACTTTAACATGATCGAAATATTCCTCGCCAACTGCCCATTTGGGTCCAGTGAACCATCCCCAGGTGTCACTGATGTATACTTTATCTAACTAATGTCTCATATCTAAACTATCGCTTCTTCACAAACTCATGACCTATATTACTTCAAAATATTGCCTAAATGTGATCATAGAATTCCTACAGTGTGGAAACAGGCCATTCGGGCCAACAAGTACACACCGACCCTTCAAACAGCATCCCACCCAGACCCATTCCCCTACCCTATTATGTGATCACCAACTCCTAAAAGCAAGTTGTCAGTGCCATTTCTTCTAGATTTCAAGACTAGGGAACATATTTTTAAGGTGAGGGGAGAGAGATACAAAAGTGGCATGAGGGACAAACATTTTATAAGGAGGATGGTTTGTGTGTGGCATGAATTTCCTGAGGACGTGATGGGTATGGGTATAATTACAACATTTAAAAGTCATTTGGATAAGTACATTAATGTGAAAGGTTTGGAGGGATATGGGCCAACAGAAGCCTGTTGGGATTAATTTAGTTTGGGATTATGTTCGGCAAAGGAACTGAGGACTCTGTTTCTGTGCTAAGCGACCTATGATATATGATCTATGACTCTATGAGCAAGACTCAGTGCAGCTCCATTTCCACCATCTACAAACAGAACCCACCACCAGGGATATATTTCCTTCCCCACCCCTGTCTGCATTCCGCAGAGACCATTCCCTCCGCGACTCCCTTGTTAGATCCATGCCCCACACCAGCCCACCTTCCACTTCCGGCACCTTCCCCTGCCAAATCAAGAAGTGCAAAACCTAAGCCCACACTTGGCTCTTCACCCCCATCCAAGGCCCCAAAGGTTCTTTCCACATCCAACAGAGATTTACCTGTACTTCCACACATGTCATCTACTGTGTCCGTTTCCCTCGATGTGGTCTCTTCTCAATTGAGGAGACAGGACGCCAACTTGTGGAACATTGCAGAGAACATTTCTGGGACACCCACACTAAACATATCCACCGCCCTGTGGCCGAACACTTTAACCCCTCACCCTCCCATTCCGCTAAGGACATGCAAGACCTGGCCTCCTCCACTGCCAAACCCTAGCCACCTGACTCCTGGAGGAAGAACACCTCATCTTCCACTTTGGGACCCTCCAACCACATGGGATCAATTCACTAGTTTCCTCATTTCCCCTCACCTCACCTTATCCCAACATGACACCACCCTCTTGAACTGTCCATCCTGTCCATCTTCTTTCCCACCTATCTGCTCCACCCTCCTCTCTGACCTTCACCCCCACCTTCATCTACCTATCGTATTCCCAGCTACCTTCCCCCCAGCCCTACCCCCAGCCACCCCCACCCTCCCATTTATCTCTCAGCCCCCTTGCGCCACACCCTCATTCCTGCTGAAGCGCTTATGCTTGAACTGTCGACCCTCCTGCTCCTTAGATGCTGCCTGACCGGCTGTGCTCTTCCAGCGTCACAGTCTCCGACTCGGATCTCCAACCTCACTCTCTCTCAGTGCAGCTGCAGACTGGGATATCCCAGGAGACTGTCAAAATGAAGCTTGCTACTGGAATGGGACCTGTAACATGAGGGGATGGGTAGCCATCCTCTCCCAGTATCCATAAAAGTGGCCAAAATAGTCACTGACCATTTCCCGATTTTACACAACTTTTACACCATTCAAAGTAATCATATGAAGCACACCACTCTTTGTAGTATCTCTTTTCAACAGGTCTTTCCCTCTTCCAGCAGAGGGCAATATTGGCTCAAACCTTTATCTTGAGCTTTACTGTATTAATATATCTCAAAGCGTTTCAACCATGTTGATTTGTTATGAGTGAAACCGCTTGTGTGGGTCAGTGACAATCTGCTGCTGATTCTGGAGATCTGAAATAAAAACAGTAAGTGCTGGGATTCCTGGGCAGGCCATCTGATGTCTGGTCCCACACCTGAAACACCAACACTTGACTTTCTCTCTATAGTTGCAAATTAGGATGCTGAGTGTTTCCATGCATTTGATTTACGTATCACCCCAAGAAGTCTCGGGTCTTTTCCTCAAAGTGGGATCACAAATATTAAAGCTGGGTAAAATGATCTTGATTTAACTTCTCACTCAGGAGAAACTGAAATTCTATGGGAAGATGTTAGTGGTGTTAACTGAATGCCTGCAGGCTGGATTTGGGGAAGGGCTTAATTCTGTTGTGGTTATGCTGCAAGGCAAGCCCTCCGGTTATGGGTTCTTTTATTTTCAATAATATACTCTATTCATTAAAAATCTCTTTATATTTATGTATACAAAGTCACAAACACAGTTTGATACAATGGTATATGAGAAAAAACAAGCAAACGTTGGAATTTAACCCTATCCAACAAACAAATCAAAGGCATCCCCCACTTGTATAAAACAAGACACCAGGAGGGTCCGAAAACTGAATGATTCCCATTTAACTTCAGTAGGAAGGCAGTGGTCTTTCCTGCCCATAGATGTCAGGATAAGAGGTGTAGGTCACAACATTTCGAAGTAATTTGCACCCTGTCCTTCCCACTCTACTTGTCCACACAAGAACAACCTTTCCTTCCTAATTCAGCTTCTCTATTACCAAGACTTACCTGACAAACGTCCCAGAACAGGTCAACAGGTTCCCGCTGGTGGTTATGCTCCCCATTCAAATCATCCAAGTATTCTTTGTCAAATTTTACGGAAATGGGTACAGCCTGGGAATGCCGTCAAATACAAATATCTTGGCTTCAAAACAATGCACCAGTGGAGTTCTGCAGATAAATTGTCACCCTCCTGGACTAGGTCAAGTCGCTATTCGAAAAATGCAACAGTTTCCCATTCACCCCACCCCCCAACACAGTCCTCCCCACCAAATCCAAAAAACCCATAGATCCTGAGCCGCAAATTTAGCTTTTGGTTTTGCAACTGCGTGTAACAATTGTAATCGATCTGTTCGTTATCAACTTAGGTTTCTGGGATCTCACTGCACCCAAATTGCATGCCACATTTCCTACATTACAACAATAGCTTCCTCAGTGCAGAGATTTGCAAACTAGCTGCAGTTTGGCCCCTTGAACGTACTCTGCCATTCCTTAAGACCATGGCTGATCTTTTTGTGGACTCAGCTCCACTTACCTGCCCTCACTCCATAACCTTAATTCCTTCACAGTTCAAAAATCTATCCACCTTTGCCTTAAAAACCTTCAATAAGATAGCCTCAACTGCTTCACTGAGCAGGGAATTCACATTCCTTTGGGTGAAGAAGTTGCTTGTCAACTCAGTCTTAAATCTGCTCTCCCTTCTTTTGAGGCTATCCCTGCTAGTTCTAGTTTCACCCACCAGTGGAAATAATCTCACTGCTTATGAATAATTCAATAATTATGAATTATTCCCTTCATAATTCGATATGGTTTTGTAAATCCCTCTTCATGGATTACAGCTGTACTAGCAAGCATGTGACAGTTATAAGTACATGATGGACAAGTGCTGTGCAACCCTGCAGCCAGTGTGGAGCCAATGCTCTTGGTTATTGAAGAGAACAAAATTGGAGATGTTCTCTTTCCCTCTTGTGGTGTTCATGTTAATTTCCCCTCCAGGAAACTGTGTACCTCTTCCAGTGTACTGTGCACAAGTAAATAAAGGGTGACTTGGTGATAGGATACCGGCCTCTGTCCAGTTGCTTCACTCATCCAGCTATCAATGTTTCTCATCTCTGGGATTGACAAGGGTGTCAGGGGTCATGGAGTACACGCAGTAAAAGTGGGTTTAAAGCCATGAACAGATAAACCATTAGAGGGCGGCACGGTGGCACAGTGGTTAGCACTGCTGCCTCACAGCGCCTGTAGACCCGGGTTCAATTCCCGACTCAGGCGACTGACTGTGTGGAGTTTGCACGTTCTCCCCGTGTCTGCGTGGGTTTCCTCCGGGTGCTCCGGTTTCCTCCCACAGTCACAAAGATGTGCGGGTCAGGTGAATTGGCCAAGCTAAATTGCCCGTAGTGTTAGGTAAGGGGTAAATGTAGGGGTAGGGGTAGGGGTATGGGTGGGTTGCGCTTCGGCGGGTCGGTGTGGACTTGTTGGGCCGAAGGGCCTGTTTCCACACTGTAAGTCTAATCTAATCTAAAAAAAATGATCGTAATGAATCACAGACTCAAGGGACTGAATGGCCTATTCCATGCTGAATGAGTTGCTCTTGCAACAAGAGTCCAACAGGGGACAGTGTTGACCAGTTTGAGAACTCACAGACTGCCACCTGCACCTCAACCAATGCTGAATGGAAGCAGGGTGGAAAATGACTTCTGTGTCTGGCTTGACAATTTATGCAACTTGATAGCACGGTTTTAGCTAGTGCTGTGCAGCAGTCTTAAACCTCGAGGAGCTCAATGGGCCAATTCTACACTCTCTCACAGAGCCAGTACACAGCTGCTGTCAGGGATACGTGCACTGCTAATTCTTGGACATTAATGGGACTGGTTGTTATTGTTTTGCCCTGAGTTTTTTTTTAAACTTTCTCTCTCCTTTCTTGGAATCCGACTCCACTGGTTTTGCGCCACCACAGACGTGTAGCCCTTCTTTGACAAACAAGCCAAGTTTGCAAGCGGTGACAGACAACTAAGCCATGGATAGAAGGCAGGGCTAATAAGCTTGCTCACCCCCTTGCCAAACAGCCCACCTAGCTAGACTCACGGAGACGAGGCACTAGAGGGTGAATAATCTCAATGTGGGTTAGCGATGCCTGCAGAGGAGGAGGGGACACACGCCGGAAGGCGGCATCGGATTTATTTTTTAAAAGGAGCAGACGGAGATTCTTCTCACCCTGACTCAGTCCGGCCGATACAGTCAGCCTCCCAGTCCAGAAGATTGTGTGTTTCAGTCTCACTCAGGGTGGCACAGAATCTGGGCCGGCGGTTCCCAATGGGGGCGCTGAGGGAGTGCTGCACTGCCCTCTCTGACAAGGGGTAAATATAGGGGAATGGGTCCGGATGGGTTGTGCTTCGGCGGGCCGGTGTGGACTTGTTGGGCCGAAGGGCCTGTTTCCACACTGTAAGTAATCTAATCTAATCTAATATTACACCCATCTGCCCTCCCCATGACCTGAAGAGCCGTCGATTTCTCTCTCCGTGCTGTCCTGGCAATTAGTAGGGCCTTCGCCGCTTTCGCAGGAGTGCGTGACTAATTCGTCCAGGGGATGTGGGTGTCATGGGCAGGGCCAGCATTTGTTGCCCACCCCCTAATTGTCTTCCTAAGCCATTTCAGAAGGCAGTTAAATTGCTGTAGGTTTGGAGTCACGTGTAGGCCGCACCACATACGGTCTGCAGATTTCCTTCCCGAAAGGGCATCAGTGAATGAGACTGTTTCTTACAACAATCAGTGTATTATAATTAACAATAATCATTACATTTGACAGGGTTACTATCCCTTGAACTTAAATTCCACCAGCGACCACAGTGGATTTGAAACCACTTGTGTTACTCGTACCAGTGACATTGCCACTGTCGGCCAGATTATATATATACTCATATCACATTCTTGTATGTGGGGAGTTGCTGTGTGCAAATTAGCTGCTACATTTTCTACATTGTAACAGCAACTATACTTCACTATTTGTTCTGAAGTAATTTGCTTCATGAGCTCATGAAACACACCATATAAATCCACATTTGCTTTTCATCGAATGGTGTGTCATAGAGGAGAAGGAAGTAGAGAACCAGAAAAGTTGGGAGGGAGTTTCAAGGCTCATTGTCATGGTGATGAAATTGGCGATAAAACTCTGTTTCTCACCCATGATATAGTTGATGTCACTTGGTAATAAATACATTTATCCCAGGAGCAAATAACTTTTCAAAAACTAGATCGGTTGATAAATGTTGTTACTTCCTTAACACCAGTTCTTTGGCTGCTCTTCAGAGCTCCATTAGTAAGCTGAGTATCTGAAGGGTTAAAGTGAAGTTGAGGAGTCTAGGCATATCTCTATATTCTGCTGACCTCAGCTCATACAAAGGTCAAGCTGCAGCTGGGGATTAGGTTTCAGGCCCAGGGGCAGGACACGTGTAGACAGACAGAGAAAACAATGCAGGCCTTGTACTTCATTCCTTCATTAATCATTAGGGACCCTCTATCGCTAAAAATAACAGCAGCAGAATTTTCCGTTTATCTGACAGGCACAGTTAACCCCGTCAGTTCCATCGAAGTACTCTGCTCCATCACGTTTAAGCACAGTGCTCGCTTTTCTCTCTCCTCTCCCGCAGGCCCTCCAACCTTGCACTCGAAACAATATCCTGAGGTTATCCAGACCTTAGCTGCCCTTGTCCCAGCATGCACAAAATCCTGTCACTCACCAACCCTGTGCCTACAGAGTCGCATTCCCTCTTGGTTGGCAAAGCCTCAATTTTAAAATTCTCGTCATTGGTTTTCAATCCATCAAACTCTTTTCTCCCTTTCTATCTTTGGAACCTCCTCGAGCCCCAACACTCTCCAACAACACCGTCCGCCTCCAATTCTGTCCTCTTGTGCAGCTCTGATTTTATTCACCTTACAGAGAAGGTCTCCAGGATTCTACATTCATGCTTTAGAGATTTCCAAGACACCTCTTCCCCAACGTTAAGACACCTCATTGATCACCTCCTTATGTGACTTGATATTGATTTTGTTTCATAACATTTCTGTGAAGGACGACGTAACTTACTATGTTAAAATCACTGTAGAAATGCCACAATGGGCCCCAGTTATGCCTGTCTCTTTGCGGGGTATACGTAAAACATTCGTTTTTCCATTCCTACTCCAGCCCTGCATTCACACACATCTTTCTCTGATATATCATTGGTGCTGCTTCCCTCTCTCATCTGGAATTGGAAAAATGTATCTATTTCACTTTCAATTTCCACCCAGCTCTCACCTTCATCTCTGAGTACTCCCTTCCCTTCCTCGACATCTGTTTTCATTTCTGGAGATAGACTGGTCACTAACATCCACGACAAACCCATTGACTCCCACAGTTACCTTGATTATACATCATTGAACCCTGCTTCCTGTAAAGACTCTATTCCATTTTCCCAGTTCCTCCATCTCCATCGCATCTGTTCTGATGAAAAGACCTTCGACAAGGGACCATCCGAAATGTCCACCTTCTTCCTCAACCAATGATTCCCCAGTGCCATAGTTAACAGGGCACTCAGCTGGGTCTGACCCATCTCTTGCACTTCAGCCCTCACCCCTTATTTTCCCTCCTGCCACATTGATACGGTCCCCCTTGTCCTCATTATCACACCAGCATCCACATTCAGAGGATCATTAGCTACCATTTCCGCCCCCTCCAGCTGTCACCATGTGACACATGTTCCCCTCCCTTCCCTAGTCAGCCTTCTGCAAGGACAGGACACCCTGGTCCACTCCTCCTCAACATGTCCCCCACAACACCAAACCCCCACGGCACCTTCCCCCGCTACAGCAGAAAGTGTCACACCTGCCCGTTTAGTTCCTCCCTCCTCAGTATCCAAGCGCCCAAACCAGGCCTTCCAGGTGAAGCAGAGCTTTACCTGCACTTCCCACAATCTGGTCTACTGCATTCGCTGCTCACAGTGTGGTCTCCTCTCCACTGGGGAAACAAAGCGTAGACTGAGTGGCCACGTTGCAGAACACTTACGTTCTGCCCACAAAAATGACCCTGTGCTTCCAATTGCCTGCCTCTTCAATGCACCACCCTGATCCCTGGCCAACACCTCTGTCTCAGGCTTGCTGCAATGCTCCAGTGCAGCTCAGTGCAATCTGGAAGAACAGCTCCTCTTCCACTTGAATAATCTACAGCCTTCTGGACTCAACATCGAGTCCACCAACTCTAAGATTTGAGCTTTCCCATGTCTTTACTCTAAACCCCACACGTCTGGACTTGTTATCAAATGTTCTATTACACACAACCCATTATTAGCCACTAATTGTCCCCTGTAGCAGCTATTCATTCACCCAGGCTGACCTTAATCCACTCTTTTGTCTGTCCAGCTGTTTTTGTCTTTCTTTCTGCTCTATCTCTTTCCACTCTGTCTTCTACATAAAAATCGTCCTTTTCCTAGCTACTATCAGTTCTGGAGAAGGGTCTCTGGACTCCAAACGCTAACTCTGATTTCTCTTCTCAGATGCTTCCAGACCGACTGAGACATCCTAGTGATTTCCATTTTTGTTTCAGATTTCCAGCTTCTGCAGTTCTTCCGTTTTTTTTGCGCAATGTTTTTGTTGTGGCCGTAGGTTCCTTTGGCCCCTACATGGAGCTGTCCATTGCTCTCCAGTGCATCAGCCATTCAGGTGTCTGCAAATAAAGTTGAGATTCATCTAGGCCTCCATACATATCACCCTTACACATATATTTTCCAGCAGGAATCACAATGACATACATTTTCACCACTTCAGGACTACAGTGTTTGACTGCACCGTGTTTAACTATGTGAGGCTGTTCACTATTGACTCTCAGTAGGTTCGAGTGTGAAGCAAAATATATGAATTATAGAAGATGCCTGCAGCTGGAGATGTGCACATGGAGCAGACATTTTAAAGCAGCAAATGAAATCTGTTAAACACATAAATATTAGCGTCCTTTTTGCATCGCTCACAGATGTAAATAGTCTATGCTAATCATAGAATCCCTACAGAGTGG
This sequence comes from Hemiscyllium ocellatum, assembly GCF_020745735.1. Classification (NCBI taxonomy): domain Eukaryota; kingdom Metazoa; phylum Chordata; class Chondrichthyes; order Orectolobiformes; family Hemiscylliidae; genus Hemiscyllium; species Hemiscyllium ocellatum. Next base: position 35,335,997 of record NC_083408.1, read on the forward strand.
AAGCACGCCACTCAGCCCATCAAGCCCAGCGACCCTCCAAACAGCATCCCACTCAGCGCCACCCCTTTACCCTCCCCCTGTAACCCTGCATTTCTAATTCCATTGCATGGCCAATCCAGCCAACCCACACATCTTTGGACTGTGGGAGGAAACCGTTGGCTAATTTTGTGGTGTTTGAGCCTCTTTTCTTCTGTTTCAGAGGCCAAGAGTGTTCGTGAGGCTGAGAAAAGTCTACGGCATGGCATTACTTCCAGCTCTCAGACACTTCCAAAGTGTTAGATGAAGGCGAGATGGAGACGGGGAACGCTAGCTAGCTGCTCATAGCTCAATCATCCAGAAAATACCGACTCCATCACAACTTCTTGTAGGTTCCATGGCTCAGCAATGCTACACTGAAGACTATTCCACACTCTGCAGCCAATGAAAAGCAAATGTGGCAACCGTTGCAAGATGGGAAACAAGCTGTGCACAGCAAGTTTCTGTGTACAGCAATATGAACATCTCTTTGGCTGATTTTGATTGAGGGTACACCATGCAGAATGTCCATGCTCTCTGATGAAGGGTGCTCTGGGATATTTCACAAAAGGGCAGACACTTGCTTTGTTAAGTCATCCAGAGGACAGCTTCCCCTATGGCCCAGAGGGGCAGCCTGGATTTTGTGGAGCGGTGCCTTTAATTGCGAGGTGGGGAGCTGTAGCTGACACTAGTAAGTTTGGCTGAGCAACCAATAACCGTCATCATGATGATGAAAGCATTCAGAGTAGACAGGATATTCCACAAACCTTACCTTTCAGGTCAGGAACGCACAGACCCATTAGGCTAAGACCTGGAGAGATTGACATCTATGCAATGAAACTGCAGCTGTCTGCCAGCTCATGTAGGTTGATAATTCTAATTGATCTGCTCTTCCATTATTCTCTCTCTCTCTTCAAGGTTGCAGCACACCGTTGTGTACAATTCCATAGTTGTCTCCAAAATATAGGATGCATACCTTGAAGAGACTCTGCTCCTCCCTCTACAAGGATTCCTGATGAACGGCTTATACTTGAAACGTCAATTCTCCTGCCCCTCTGATGCTGCCTGATCTGCTGTGCTTTTCCAGGAGCAGGAAAATCAACGTTTCGGGCAAAGGCCCTTCACCAGCAATAGAGGGATAAATGGGAAGGGGTGGGGGCTGAGGAGAAGGTAGCAAAGAGTACAATAGGTGAATTAAGGGTGGAGATGGAGGTGATAGGTCAGAGAGAGGGGTGGGAGAAGGTAGCAAAGAGTACAATAGGTGAATGGGATTGGGAATGGAGGCGATAGGTCAGAGGGAAGGGTGGAGTCGATAGGTGGGAAGGGAGATTGGCAGGTAGAACAGGTCATGGGGCAGTGCTGAGCTGGAAGGTTGGAACTGAGGTAAGGTAGGGGAAGGGGAAATGAGGAAACTGATGAAGTCCACATAGATGCCCAGGGTTGAAGTGTTCTGAGGTGGAAGATGAGGCGTTCTTCCTCCAGGCGTCGGGTGGTGAGGGATCGGCGGTGGAGGAGGCTCACTTTTCCAGCACCACGTTGATCTAAACTCTGGTTTCCAGCATCTGCAGTCCTCACTTTTGCGTAGTGCTTTTCCAGGTACCTAGTTTAAACTCTCTTTGCCTGAATTCAGAAATGAGTGTAAGCAAACCATTCACTCAGGGAGCTCAATCATTTGCATTGAATTGAATTGAATTGAATTTATTGTCACGTGTACTGAGGTACACTAAAAAGCTTTGTTTTGTGAGCATTACAGGCAGATCACAGAGTTAAGCAGCATAGATAAGTAAATAATAAGTAAACAGTGGCAAAAACAAAAACGTAGGTACAGGCAAATGTTCAGAGTTTGTGAATCCATTCAATATTCTAACAACAATAGGGTAGAAACTGTTTCGAAACCGGCTGGTGCATGTGTTCAGGCTTCTGTACCTTCTCCCGGATGGTAGTGGTTGAAGAAAAGCATTGCCAGGGTGGGTTGGATCTTTGAGAATGCTGGCGGCCTTTCCTTGACAGTGGGCCTGATAGATGGGAGGTTGGCCTTTGTGATTGTCTGGGCCGAGTTCACCACTCTCTGTAACCGTCACCGATCTTGAATGGTACAGTTGCCATACCAGGTAGTGATACATCCAGACAGAATGCTCTCAATGGCGCACCTATAAAAGTTGGTAAGGATATTTGCCGTCACGCCAAATTTCCTCAGATGCCTGAGGAAGAAGAAACATTGTTGGACCTTTGTAACCAGTGTGTTCACATGAAGAGTCCAAAAAAGCTTGTTGTGGATGACCACTCCCAGGAGCTTGACACTTTCCACTTGATCCACCTCTGTGCTGTTATATGTAGGGAGACATGAGTAACATCCTGCCGAAAGTCAATAATGAGTTATTTGGTTTTGCCAGCATTGAGAGCTAGGTTGTTCTCAGTGCACCATTTTTCCAGGTCTTCCACCTCCCATCTGTAGCCTGTTTCACCGCCATCTGAGATTCGATTGACTATGGTGGTGTCATCAGCGAACATGTAAATGGCATTAGTCAGGTATTTGGCGACGCAGTCACGGCTCTCCAGTGAGTACAGTAAGGGGCTGGATACTCACCCCTGGGGGGCTCCAGTGTTGAGTATTAGTAAGGATGAAATATTGTCCCCAATCTTCACTGATTGTGGCCTGTGGGTCAGGAAACTGAGGATCCAGTTGCAGAGAGTAGGGCTTAGTCTGAGATCATTAAGTTTAGTAATCAGTCTCGAGGGGATAATAGTGTTGAATCTGAACTGTAGTCAATGAGTAGGATTCTTGGTGACAAGATGTTCTAGGGAGGAGTGAAGGGCAAGTGATATGGCATCTGACATAGATCTGTTGGTCCAATAGGCAAATTGGAGTGGGTCAAGGAGTGGGGAGACTGGAGTCGATCAATGCCATGACCAGCCTTTCAAAGCACTTCATGACCACTGAAGTTAGGGCCACTGTGCTGCAGTCATTGAGACATGCTGCATGAGCCTTCTTAGGCACAGGGATGATGTAGGCCCGCTTGAAACAGGCAGGGACAGTGATCTGCTGCAGGGAGAGGTTGAAGATGCCAGTTGGTCTACGCATGCTCTGAGTGCACGGCCTGATACTTCATCTGGTCCCATTGTTTTCCTTGGATTCACATGAAGGAAAACTGTCTGACCTATTGTGCAGTGATTGTTGGGATAGGTTCATCAGGACTTGTCGGAATAGGTGTTACCTCTCCGCTGAAATTCTGCTCAATACAATCATAGAACCATTGGGATGATCTGGGAGGAATGTGTCCTTGTCTGCTATCTTGCACTTTTTAGAACCTGTGATGTCATTCAGTCCTTGCCATAGTCGCCGGGTGTTTGTTTGGGTGACTAGTTTGGATCAATATTGGTCCTTGGCTGTCTTAATGGCTCTGCGAAGGTCATACTTGGATTCCTTATATTTGAATGGATCTCCTGATCTGAAGGCCTCATGCCTGGTTTTAGCCGGTTCTGTATTTGCATTGAGTATAAGGGTTGGGATGTCATGTTCAGGCCTAAAGGGTAACCTTTTCACCCAGAGGATGGTGCATATGTGGGTTGAGCTGCCAGAGGAAGTGGTGAAGGCTCGTACAATTTCAACATTTAAAAGGCATCTGGATGGGTGCATGAATAAGAAGGGTTTAGAGGGATAGGGGCCAAGTGCTGGCAAACGGGACTAGATTAATTTCGATCTGGTCAGCATGGACAAGATAGAGCGAATGGTCTATTTCTGTGCTGTACATCTCAATGACTTTATTTTCCCAGCTGGAATTCAGAGACATTCTCTCCTTGGTGGAAGCCAGTAGCATCGCTTATTTCATTATTTAAAATTTCCTTCCTTGTCCAGGAGGTTGAGCCATCTTTTCTGCCATTCCACGTGAGATCTGCCATTTCACTACATGAGGGAATTGATCCATATGTAATTCTGCTAATGGACAGCATTTAGTAAACAATCCCGACTGTGCTGTTAATGCCACTCCAAACTTATTTAAGAGAGGCTTGAGTCAGGCTTGAGAGATGCTAAAAGCATCAAGTATTCATACAGCTAGTCCTCTTTTATGTGAGGCAAAGGAATATGGCCATACATTGCACCTTTATCAATAAGAGAAAGGCTATGGTGACAGACAATTCTTGCTACCTTTCCAGAATAGTACTCTGACCAATCAAATGTGTTGCTGGAAAAGTGCAGCAGGTCAGGCAGCATCCAAAGAGCATCCTGCTCTTTGGATGCTGCCTGACCTGCTGCGCTTTTCCAGCAACACATTTTCAGCTCTGATCTCCAGCATCTGCAGTCCCCACTTTCTCCTGACCAATCAAAGTCAATTTGACTGATTTAAATAGGATCAGGGAACTAAAATTGACAGTTAGCAGTTCCTGGCTGCACTTTCTGATCAAGCAGAATCCAATCAATCAGCACATTCTTCCCATGCAGTATAAATTCTAATTTCCTCTCTCAGACTGGATTTTCTGTATTTAATTCATGATGAGTCCTAACTCTATCTACAAGTTCACTGATGACATGACCATTGTCGGCCACGTCTCAAACAATGACAAGACAGAATACAGGAAAGAGGTGGTGCGTTTGGTGACACAATACAAAGATGATCATCTCTTCCTCAAAATCAGCAAGATGAAAAATCTGGTCATTAACTTCACGAATCAGAGTGGAGGGCACACCCCTATTGATGGTGGTGAGACAGACTTGGTTGAAAGCATCAAGTTCCTACAAATGATGTTCACTGACAATCTGGTTCACCCACGTTGATGTTATGGTCAAGTAGTCACAACAATGCCTTTATTTCCTTAGGAGGCTGAGGAAATTTGGCATGTCTGTAAAGACTCTCACCAAGTTTTATAGATGCACGATAGAAAGGATTCTACACAGAAGTTTGATATGGCAACTGCTCTGCACGGGGCCTTAAGAAACTACAGAGAGTTGTGAACGCAGCCCAGTCCATCACACAAACCAACCTGCCATTGACTCCATCTATACTTCTTGCTTGGGAAGGCAGCTAACATAATCAAAGACCCCTTCAACCCTGGTTATAATCTGACAGGCAGAAGATACAAAAGCGTAAACACATGTACCAACAGATTTATGAACAGCTTCTACTGCACTGTTGTCAGACTTCTGGGTGGATTTTAAAGTTAAATGTTGATCTTGCTCTTTGTGCACCTTTTTCACAGCTGTAACTTTGTATTCCTTGTTCTGTTCCATTACCCTAATGTACGCTGTATGGAATGATCTGCCTTTACTGCACATAAAACAAAACATTTCACTGTGCTTAGGTACGTAACAACAAATATTATTAGTCCTAATATCTCCAACTTTGGCTCCATGTCAATTTGCGAGTGTTCCAGTGAAACAGCTTGGGATGTTTCACATGGGATCCTAGAATGATTACTGTGCAATACGGGACCATTCAGCCCATCATCACTGTTCCAGATCTCTGCAAGAGCAACTCAATTAAATTCCCTGCAACCCTGCAAGATTTTTCATTCTCTTCAGAGAATGATCCAATTTTCAAGACAGGCACCATAGGAATGCAAGTTGCTGATGAGTTGTATGTGGTCTCACCCTGACAGAGTCAAGTGCAAGACCTCCTTGGGCCACTGCAAAACAAAATTAGGAATTAAAAGTATTAACTGTCCATTCTGACTTGCAAAATTTATCTTCCCAATAAAATAATTACCTTTATACAAACAATGAAATGTTTTCGTCAATTAAATGGAGCTGTAGGTCAAACAAACCTGGAAAAGACAATCCAGTAATCATGAGCAAAATGATGTGTCTGCTTTTTTAGAAAACTAAAATTAAACTTTTTTTAAAAATTACAATTTTCTAAAGCAATCTGTAATAGCTGCACAGCTCAGGATGTTAAATCATTCAATCGATTGAAGTGTGACCGGTGAAATTTAACTGCTCAATTGCCATCGATTTCAAGGTTAATGTTGCTTCTGAATTTTGCATAGAGCTACAAGAGTAGTTAGCTTATTTTCCTCCACTTAGTAATATGTTTAAATTCAGTGGGTTGCCATAACTGATCTAATCTTACTTCTGGTTTCTGTCTCATGGAGGTGAATCTCTTATCAACATTCCTGACCTTTATCGCTCTCAGGGTGTCATCTAGCAGAGTATGTGAGAAACCAATATAATGGAGTGCCCACTTGGAGCAAAGTTCTTAACTCAGTACAATTTTTCTGGCACTCCAGGGAAGCATCCAATATGGTTCTCTTGTATCCAATACTGACTCACGCCTCCTCACTGCAAGTAGAAAGCCATTTTTATACAGCTCCCAGACCCACTTCCCAATGTGAATGATCTGCTCCTTAGCTTTTAGCTATGTTGAGTCCCAACCACAACACGTTGAATTCATATAGCACCTGCACACATCTAGGTCTTCTCATACCCAAAACATGACAAGATTAGCATGCAGCTGCAGCAAGTAATTAAGAAGGAAAGTGGCATTTTGTCGTCTCTTGTCGACAGGCTGGAGTTTGCAAACAGTAAGTTCTTGGTGTAGCTGTAGAAGTGAGGCCACACCTGGAATGCTGTATACAGCTTTGGTTGCTGTATTTAAGAAAGGATGTGGCAATGTCAGAGGTAATTAAGAAGGAATTTGCTAGAATGATCCCTGTGATGAAGAGATTGACTTGTCATGAATGACTAAACAGGTTAGTCCTTTATTTATTAGAATTTTGAAGAATGAGGGGTGGTCTTAGTCAAACATACAAGATTCTGAGGAGACTTGACAGGGAAGATGTTGAGAAGATGTTTCCACTAGTAAGGACATCTTGGACTGGGCGACATAGTTACAGAATAAGGGAACACTCATTTAAAACAGAGATGCGATGAAATATCTTCCCCCAGAGAGTTGTGAGTGTTCGGAATTCTCTCCCTCAGAGAGTTGTAGAGGGGGGATCACAGTGATCAGAAAGGATTGTGGAATGCTGTTCCCTTCACAACTCAACAAAATGGTGATGCCCTGGATGCAGATAAAATTGATAGCGTTCCTATGAGAATGAGGATCAGGACATTAAGCAGGAGAGACATCCAATAGACTGTGTACCTTCAGACCATCTAATAGGAGGTGTATCATCTATTTCAATGAGTACATGCTATCTTCAGCTGATTTCATCTTAAAAAATGTGCATTTTACAGGTTACAGATCTTCCTCACTATATGGGAGAAAGTAGAAGAGGAGAACTCTGACATTGTATGATGCTAACATTAGGTGCTTTAAGGCTACAGTCAGTATATGGTGTTTGAGTGTTGAGTAGGGAGATCTCTCATGACACGTAGGCAGCTGAGAATAATCCTGAGGCACCTCCATCATCAGTTAACCTTTAACAATAGAGACCTCGGGTAGATTACTGATTTGCCCTGAAATACTGGAGCACTGTGTTTAACCTGAGAGAGGCAGTGTTTAGCGCAGCTTCTGTCAGCAAGTGACTGAGCCGTGAGTGAGAGTGGAGGAATGAACTCCCCACTTCCCATGTGGAATGGCCACGTGCATCTTTGAGAGACAGACTGGGCCATTGCCTGCGGAGATGTGAAGGCTCATCAGTCACGGAACAGGTGGATGTATGGATGTTCTGTGCAGGGCAGGCCTGGCCTCAATCTAATGTTGGGGATCAGGAGGAGAAAGTGAGGACTGCAGATGTTGGAGATCAGGAGAAAGTGAGGACTGCAGATGCTGGAGACCAGGAAAAAGCGAGGACTGCTGATCTCCAGTATCTGCAGTCCGCACTTTCTCCTGATCTCCAAAATCTGCAGTCCTCACTTTCCCTTCCTGATCTCCAACATCTGTAGTCCTCACTATCTCCTGTTCTCCAGCATCTGCAGTGCTCACATCCCGCTGATCTCCAGCATCTGCAGTAATCACTTTCTTCTCCTGATCTCCAGTATCTGCAGTCCTCACTTTCTCTTGGTCTGCAGTATCTGCAGACCTCACTTTCTCCTCCCGATCTGCAACATCGGCAGTTCTCACATTCTCCTCCTGATGTCCAGTATCTGGAGTCCTCACTTTCTCCTCCGGATCTCCAGTATCTGCAGTTCTCCAAGTATCCACGTCTCCCATTTCTGCAGTCCTCACTTTCCCCTCCTGACCTCCAACATCTACAGTCTCACTTTCTCCTCCTGATCTCCAGTATCTGACGTCTTCACTTTCTCCTGATCTCCAGCATCTGCAGTCCTCACCTTCTCCTCCTGATCTCCAGTATCCACAGTCCTGACTTTCTCCTGATCACCAGCAACTGCAGTCTTCATCTTCTCCTGAACGCAAGTGTCTGCAGTCTTCACTTGCTCCAGATCTCCAGCATCTGCCATCCTCACTTTTCTCCCTGATCTCCAATACGTGCAGTCTTCACTTTTTAGTGATGTCCAGTATCTGCAGTCCTCACATTCTCCTGTTCTCCAATATCTGCAGTCCTCACTTGCCCCTAATCTCCAGTATCTGCAATCCTCAATTTCTCCTGATCTGCAGCACCTGCAGTACTCACTTTCTCTTGATCGCCAGTATCTGCAATCCTCAATTTTTCCTGATCTCCAGTATCTGCAGTCCTCACTTTCTCCTGATCTCCACCATCTGCAGTCCTCACCGTATCTTGATCTTCAACATCTGCAGTCCTCACTTTTCTCCCTGATCTCCAGTATGTGCAGTCTTCACTTTTAAGTGATGTCCAGTATCTGCAGTCCTCACATTCTCCTGATCTCCAGTATCTGCAGTCTTCACTTTCTCCTCCTGATCACCATTATCTGCAGTCCTCACTTTCTCCTGATCTCCAGTATCTGCAGTCCTCACTTTCTCCGGATTCCCAAAATCTGTAGTTCTCCCTTTCTCCTGATCTCCATCATCTGCAGTCCTCGCATTCTGCTCCTGATCTCCAGCATCTGCAGTACTCACTTTCTCCTGATCTCAAATATCTGCAGTCCTCACCTTAACTTGATCTTCAACATCTGCACTCCCCACTTTTCCCCCTGATCTCCAGTATCTGCAGTATTCACTTTTTATTGATGTCCAGGATCTGCAGTTCTCACATTCTCCTGTTCTCCAGTATCAGCAGTCCTCACTTTCTCCTGATCTCCAGTATCTGCATCCCTCACTTTCTCCTGATCTCCAACATTTGCAGTCCTGAATTTCTTCTGATCTCCAGTATCTGCAGTCCTCACTTTCTCCTGATCTCCAGCATCTACAGTCCACACTTTCTCTTCCTGATCTCCAGTATCTGCAGTCCTCACTTTCTCCTGATCTGCAGTATCTGTGGTACTCACTTTGTCCTCCTTATCCCCCGGATCTGCAATCCCCACTGTATCCTGATCTCCAATATCTGCAGTCTTCACTTTCTCCTGATCTCCAGTATCTGCAGTCCTCAAGTTCACCTCCTGATCTCCAATATCTGGAGTCCTCACTTCCCCACGATCTCCAGTAACTTAAGCCATCTCTTTCTTCTGATCTACAGTATCTGCAGACCTCACTTTCTCCTGATCACCAGCATCTGTCGTCTTTATCTTCTCTTGACCTCCGGTAACTGCAGTCTTCCCTTTCACCTGATTTCCAGTATCTGCAGTTCTCACTATCTCCTCCTGATCTCCAACATGTGCAGTCCTCACTTTCTGCTGATCTCCAGTATCTGCAGCCCTCATTTCTCCTGATCTCCAGCATCTGCAGTCCTCACATCCCTCTGATCTCCAGTATCTGCAGTCCACACTTTCCCTTCCTGATCTCCTGTACCTGCAGTCCTCACTTTCTCCTGATCACCAGCATCTGCAGTCCTCACATTCACCTCCTTATCTCCAGTATCTGACGTTCTCACTTTCCCTTCCTGATCTCCAACATCTGCAGTTCTCACTTTCTCCTGATCTGCAGCATCTGTGGTACTCACGTTGTCCTCCTTATCTCCCGGATCTGCAGTCCCCACTGTATCCTGGTCTCCAATTTCTGCAGTCCTCACTTTCTCCTGATCTCCATTAGCTGCTGTCTTCACTTTCTCCTCTTGATCTCCAGTATCTGCTGTCCTCACTTTCTCCTCCTGATCTCCAGTATCTGCAGTCCTCACTTTCCCCTGATCTCCATTAGCTGCTGTCCTCACTTTCTCCTCCTGATCTCCAGTATCTGCAGTCCACACTTTCTCTTGATCTCCAGTAACTGCAGTCCTCACTTGCCCCTAATCTGCAGAATCTGCAGTCCTCACCTTCTCCTCCTGATCTCCAGTATCCACAATCCTGACTTTCTCCTGATCACCAACATCTGCAGTCTTCATCTTCTACTGAACTCCAGTGTCTGCAGTCTTCACTTTCTCCTGATCTCCATTATCTGCAGTCCTCACTTCCCCTGGATGTCCCACAATGTCAGCCCTCTCGTACTGCTGATCTACAGTATCTGCAGTCCTGTCTTTCTCCTGATCTCCAGTACCAGCAGTCCTCACTTTCTCATGGTCTCCAGTATCTGCAGTCGTCAATTTCTCTTGATCTCCAGCATTTGCAGTCCTCACTTTCTCCTCCTGATCTCCAACAATTGCAGTACTCACTTCCCCGATCTCCAGTCTCTGTAGTCCTCACTTTCTTTTGATCTCCAGTGTCTGCAGTCCACACATTCTCCTCCAATCTCCAGTATCTGCAGTCCTCACTTCCCCCTGATCTCCAGTATCTGCAGTCCTCACTTTCTTCTCCTGATCGCCAGTATCTGCAGCCTTCACTTTCTCCTGATCTCCAACATCTGCAGTCCTCATTTTCTCCTCCTGATCTCTATCATCTGTCATCCTCCCTTTCTTCGGATCTCCATCATCTGCAGTCCAACTTTCTCCTCCTGACCTCCACCATCGGCTGTCCTCACATTCTCCTCCTGATTGCCAGTATCTGTAGTCTTTACTTTTTATTGATGTCCAGCATCTGAAGTCCTCACTTTCTCCATATCTCCAGTATCTGCAGTCCTCATTTCCCCCCTGATCTCCAGCATCTGCAGTCCACACTTTCCCTTCCTGATCTCCTGTATCTCCAGTCCTCACTTTGTCCTGATCTCCGGTATCAGCAGTCCTCACTTTCTCCTGATTCCCAACATCTGCAGTCCTCATTTTCACCTCCTTATCTCCAGTATCTGATGTTCTCACTTACCCTTCCTGATCTCCAACACCTGCAGTCCTCACTTTCTCCTAATCTGCAGCATCTGCAGTCCTCACTTTCTCCTCCTGGTCTCCAGTATCTGCAGTCTTCACTTTCTCCGGATCTTCAGTATCTGCAATCCTCACATTTCCTCCTGATCTCCAGTATCTGCAGTCCTCACTTTCTCCTCCTGATCGCCAGTATCTGGAGTCATCACTGTATCCTGATCTGCAATATCTGTTGTCTTCGCTTTCTCCGGATCTCCAGTATCTGCCATCCTCACTTTCTCCTCGTGATTTCCAACACCTGCAGTTCTCACTTTCTCCTCCTGATCTACAGAATCTGCAGTCCTCACTTTCGACTGATCTCCAGTATCTGACGTCTTCACTTTCTCCTGATCTCCAACATCTGCAGTCCTCACCTTCTCCTCCTGATCTCCAGTATCCACATTCCTGACTTTCTCCTGATCTCCAGCAACTGCAGTCCTCACTTCTCCTCCTGATCTCCATTATCTGCTGTCCTCACTTTCCCTGGATGTTCCACAACTTCAGCCCTCTCGTTCTGCTGATCGTCAGTATCTGCAGTCCTGTCTTTCTCCTGATCTCCAGTACCAGTAGTCCTCACTTTCTCATGGTCTCCAGTATCTGCAGTCGTCACTTTCTCTTGATCTCCAGCATTTGCAATCATCACTTTCTCCTCCTGATCTCCAACAATTGCGGTACTCACTTCCCCGATCTCCAGTCTCTGTAGTCCTCACTTTCTTTTGATCTCCACTGTCTGCAGTCCACACATTCTCCTCAAATCTCCAGTATCTGCAGTCCGCACTTCCCCTGATCTCCAGTATCTGCAGTTCTCACTTTCTCCTCCTGATCTCCAGTATCTGGAGTCCTCGCTTTCTCCTGATCTCCAGTATCTGCCATCCTCACTTTCTCCTCCTGATCTCCAGTATCTGCAGTCCTCACTTTCTCCTCCTGATCTCCAGTATCTGCAGTCCTCACTTTCTCCTGATCTCCAACATCATCAGTCCTCACTTCCTCCCGATCTGCAGTCCACCCTTTCTCTTCCTGATCTCCAGTATCTGTAGTCTTCACTTTTTATTGATGTCCAGCATCTGCAGTCCTCACTTTCTCCACATCTCCAATATCTGCAGCCCTCACTTTCTCCTTGTCTCCAGTATCTGCAGTCCTCATTTCTCCCCTGATCTCCAGCATCTGCAGTCCACACTTTCCCTTCCTGATCTCCCGTATCTGCAGTCCTCATTTCCCCCCTGATCTCCAGTATCTGCAGTCCTCACTTTCTCCTGATCCCCAACATCTGCAGTCCTCATTTTCACCTCCTTATCTCCGGTATCTGATGTTCTCACTTTCTCCTGATCTCCAGTAACGGCAATCCTCAATTTCTCCTGATCTGCAGCATCTGCAGTACTCACTTTCTCCTCCTGATTTCCATTATCTGCCATCCTCACTTTCTCCTCCTGATCTCCAGTATCTGCAGTCCTCACGTCCCCCTGATTTCCAGCATCTGAAGTCCACACTTTCTCTTCCTGATCTCCAGTATCTGCAGTCTTCACTTTCTCCGGATCTCCCGTACCTGCAATCCTCACATTTCCACCTGATATCCAGAATCTGCAGTCCCCACTTTTTCCTCCTGATCTCTAGTATCCACAGTCCTCACTTTCTCCTCCATATTGCCAGTATCTGGAGTCATCACTGTATCCTGATCTCCAATATCTGTTGTCCTCGCTTTCTCCTGAACTCCAGTATCTGCCAATCCTCACTTTCTCCTCCTGATCTCCAACATCTGCAGTCCTCACCTTCTCCTCCTGATCTCCAGTATCTGCCAATCCTCACTTTCTCCTCCTGATCTCCAACATCTGCTGTCCTCACTTTCCCCTCCTGATTTCCAGTATCTGCCGTCCTCACTTTCTCCTCGTGATCTCCAACATCTGCAGTCCTCACCTTCTCCTCCTGATCTCCAATATCCACATTCCTGGTTTTCTCCTGATCTCCAGCAACTGCAGTCCTCACTTCTCCTCCTGATCTCCATTATCTGCAGTCCTCACTTTCCCTGGATGTTCCACAACTTCAGCCCTCTCGTTCTGCTGATCGTCAGTATCTGCAGTCCTGTCTTTCTCCTGATCTCCAGTACCAGTAGTCCTCACTTTCTCATGGTCTCCAGTATCTGCAGTCGTCACTTTCTCTTGATCTCCAGCATTTGCAATCATCACTTTCTCCTCCTGATCTCCAACAATTGCGGTACTCACTTCCCCGATCTCCAGTCTCTGTAGTCCTCACTTTCTTTTGATCTCCACTGTCTGCAGTCCACACATTCTCCTCAAATCTCCAGTATCTGCAGTCCGCACTTCCCCTGATCTCCAGTATCTGCAGTTCTCACTTTCTCCTCCTGATCTCCAGTATCTGGAGTCCTCGCTTTCTCCTGATCTCCAGTATCTGCCATCCTCACTTTCTCCTCCTGATCTCCAGTATCTGCAGTCCTCACTTTCTCCTCCTGATCTCCAGTATCTGCAGTCCTCACTTTCTCCTGATCTCCAACATCATCAGTCCTCACTTCCTCCCGATCTGCAGTCCACCCTTTCTCTTCCTGATCTCCAGTATCTGTAGTCTTCACTTTTTATTGATGTCCAGCATCTGCAGTCCTCACTTTCTCCACATCTCCAATATCTGCAGCCCTCACTTTCTCCTTGTCTCCAGTATCTGCAGTCCTCATTTCTCCCCTGATCTCCAGCATCTGCAGTCCACACTTTCCCTTCCTGATCTCCCGTATCTGCAGTCCTCATTTCCCCCCTGATCTCCAGTATCTGCAGTCCTCACTTTCTCCTGATCCCCAACATCTGCAGTCCTCATTTTCACCTCCTTATCTCCGGTATCTGATGTTCTCACTTTCTCCTGATCTCCAGTAACGGCAATCCTCAATTTCTCCTGATCTGCAGCATCTGCAGTACTCACTTTCTCCTCCTGATTTCCATTATCTGCCATCCTCACTTTCTCCTCCTGATCTCCAGTATCTGCAGTCCTCACGTCCCCCTGATTTCCAGCATCTGAAGTCCACACTTTCTCTTCCTGATCTCCAGTATCTGCAGTCTTCACTTTCTCCGGATCTCCCGTACCTGCAATCCTCACATTTCCTCCTGATATCCAGAATCTGCAGTCCCCACTTTTTCCTCCTGATCTCTAGTATCCGCAGTCCTCACTTTCTCCTCCATATTGCCAGTATCTGGAGTCATCACTGTATCCTGATCTCCAATATCTGTTGTCCTCGCTTTCTCCTGAACTCCAGTATCTGCCAATCCTCACTTTCTCCTCCTGATCTCCAACATCTGCAGTCCTCACCTTCTCCTCCTGATCTCCAGTATCTGCCAATCCTCACTTTCTCCTCCTGATCTCCAACATCTGCTGTCCTCACTTTCCCCTCCTGATTTCCAGTATCTGCCGTCCTCACTTTCTCCTCGTGATCTCCAACATCTGCAGTCCTCACCTTCTCCTCCTGATCTCCAATATCCACATTCCTGGTTTTCTCCTGATCTCCAGCAACTGCAGTCCTCACTTCTCCTCCTGATCTCCATTATCTGCAGTCCTCACTTTCCCTGGATGTTCCACAACTTCAGCCCTCTCGTTCTGCTGATCGTCAGTATCTGCAGTCCTGTCTTTCTCCTGATCTCCAGTACCAGTAGTCCTCACTTTCTCATGGTCTCCAGTATCTGCAGTCGTCACTTTCTCTTGATCTCCAGCATTTGCAATCATCACTTTCTCCTCCTGATCTCCAACAATTGCGGTACTCACTTCCCCGATCTCCAGTCTCTGTAGTCCTCACTTTCTTTTGATCTCCACTGTCTGCAGTCCACACATTCTCCTCAAATCTCCAGTATCTGCAGTCCGCACTTCCCCTGATCTCCAGTATCTGCAGTTCTCACTTTCTCCTCCTGATCTCCAGTATCTGGAGTCCTCGCTTTCTCCTGATCTCCAGTATCTGCCATCCTCACTTTCTCCTCCTGATCTCCAGTATCTGCAGTCCTCACTTTCTCCTCCTGATCTCCAGTATCTGCAGTCCTCACTTTCTCCTGATCTCCAACATCATCAGTCCTCACTTCCTCCCGATCTGCAGTCCACCCTTTCTCTTCCTGATCTCCAGTATCTGTAGTCTTCACTTTTTATTGATGTCCAGCATCTGCAGTCCTCACTTTCTCCACATCTCCAATATCTGCAGCCCTCACTTTCTCCTTGTCTCCAGTATCTGCAGTCCTCATTTCTCCCCTGATCTCCAGCATCTGCAGTCCACACTTTCCCTTCCTGATCTCCCGTATCTGCAGTCCTCATTTCCCCCCTGATCTCCAGTATCTGCAGTCCTCACTTTCTCCTGATCCCCAACATCTGCAGTCCTCATTTTCACCTCCTTATCTCCGGTATCTGATGTTCTCACTTTCTCCTGATCTCCAGTAACGGCAATCCTCAATTTCTCCTGATCTGCAGCATCTGCAGTACTCACTTTCTCCTCCTGATTTCCATTATCTGCCATCCTCACTTTCTCCTCCTGATCTCCAGTATCTGCAGTCCTCACGTCCCCCTGATTTCCAGCATCTGAAGTCCACACTTTCTCTTCCTGATCTCCAGTATCTGCAGTCTTCACTTTCTCCGGATCTCCCGTACCTGCAATCCTCACATTTCCTCCTGATATCCAGAATCTGCAGTCCCCACTTTTTCCTCCTGATCTCTAGTATCCGCAGTCCTCACTTTCTCCTCCATATTGCCAGTATCTGGAGTCATCACTGTATCCTGATCTCCAATATCTGTTGTCCTCGCTTTCTCCTGAACTCCAGTATCTGCCAATCCTCACTTTCTCCTCCTGATCTCCAACATCTGCAGTCCTCACCTTCTCCTCCTGATCTCCAGTATCTGCCAATCCTCACTTTCTCCTCCTGATCTCCAACATCTGCTGTCCTCACTTTCCCCTCCTGATTTCCAGTATCTGCCGTCCTCACTTTCTCCTCGTGATCTCCAACATCTGCAGTCCTCACCTTCTCCTCCTGATCTCCAATATCCACATTCCTGGTTTTCTCCTGATCTCCAGCAACTGCAGTCCTCACTTCTCCTCCTGATCTCCATTATCTGCAGTCCTCACTTTCCCTGGATGTTCCACAACTTCAGCCCTCTCGTTCTGCTGATCGTCAGTATCTGCAGTCCTGTCTTTCTCCTGATCTCCAGCACCAGTAGTCCTCACTTTCTCATGGTCTCCAGTATCTGCAGTCGTCACTTTCTCTTGATCTCCAGCATTTGCAATCATCACTTTCTCCTCCTGATCTCCAACAATTGCGGTACTCACTTCCCCGATCTCCAGTCTCTGTAGTCCTCACTTTCTTTTGATCTCCACTGTCTGCAGTCCACACATTCTCCTCAAATCTCCAGTATCTGCAGTCCGCACTTCCCCTGATCTCCAGTATCTGCAGTTCTCACTTTCTCCTCCTGATCTCCAGTATCTGGAGTCCTCGCTTTCTCCTGATCTCCAGTATCTGCCATCCTCACTTTCTCCTCCTGATCTCCAGTATCTGCAGTCCTCACTTTCTCCTCCTGATCTCCAGTATCTGCAGTCCTCACTTTCTCCTGATCTCCAACATCATCAGTCCTCACTTCCTCCCGATCTGCAGTCCACCCTTTCTCTTCCTGATCTCCAGTATCTGTAGTCTTCACTTTTTATTGATGTCCAGCATCTGCAGTCCTCACTTTCTCCACATCTCCAATATCTGCAGCCCTCACTTTCTCCTTGTCTCCAGTATCTGCAGTCCTCATTTCTCCCCTGATCTCCAGCATCTGCAGTCCACACTTTCCCTTCCTGATCTCCCGTATCTGCAGTCCTCATTTCCCCCCTGATCTCCAGTATCTGCAGTCCTCACTTTCTCCTGATCCCCAACATCTGCAGTCCTCATTTTCACCTCCTTATCTCCGGTATCTGATGTTCTCACTTTCTCCTGATCTCCAGTAACGGCAATCCTCAATTTCTCCTGATCTGCAGCATCTGCAGTACTCACTTTCTCCTCCTGATTTCCATTATCTGCCATCCTCACTTTCTCCTCCTGATCTCCAGTATCTGCAGTCCTCACGTCCCCCTGATTTCCAGCATCTGAAGTCCACACTTTCTCTTCCTGATCTCCAGTATCTGCAGTCTTCACTTTCTCCGGATCTCCCGTACCTGCAATCCTCACATTTCCTCCTGATATCCAGAATCTGCAGTCCCCACTTTTTCCTCCTGATCTCTAGTATCCGCAGTCCTCACTTTCTCCTCCATATTGCCAGTATCTGGAGTCATCACTGTATCCTGATCTCCAATATCTGTTGTCCTCGCTTTCTCCTGAACTCCAGTATCTGCCAATCCTCACTTTCTCCTCCTGATCTCCAACATCTGCAGTCCTCACCTTCTCCTCCTGATCTCCAGTATCTGCCAATCCTCACTTTCTCCTCCTGATCTCCAACATCTGCTGTCCTCACTTTCCCCTCCTGATTTCCAGTATCTGCCGTCCTCACTTTCTCCTCGTGATCTCCAACATCTGCAGTCCTCACCTTCTCCTCCTGATCTCCAATATCCACATTCCTGGTTTTCTCCTGATCTCCAGCAACTGCAGTCCTCACTTCTCCTCCTGATCTCCATTATCTGCAGTCCTCACTTTCCCTGGATGTCCCACAATGTCAGCCCTCTCGTACTGCTGATCTACAGTATCTGCAGTCCTGTCTTTCTCCTGATCTCCAGTACCAGCAGTCCTCACTTTCTCATGGTCTCCAGTATCTGCAGCCGTCACTTTCTCTTGATCTCCAGCATTTGCAGTCCTCACTTTCTCCTCCTGATCTCCAACAATTGCAGTACTCACTTCCCCGATCTCCAGTCTCTGTAGTCCTCACTTTCTTTTGATCTCCAGTGTCTGCAGTCCGCACATTCTCCTCCAATCTCCAGTATCTGCAGTCCGCACTTCCCCCTGATCTCCAGTATCTGCAGTCCTCACTTTCTTCTCCTGATCGCCAGTATCTGCAGCCTTCACTTTCTCCTGATCTCCAACATCTGCAGTCCTCATTTTCTCCTCCTGATCTCTATCATCTGTCATCCTCCCTTTCTTCGGATCTCCATCATCTGCAGTCCAACGTTCTCCTCCTGACCTCCACCATCGGCTGTCCTCACATTCTCCTCCTGATCTCCAACTTCTGCTGTACTCACTTTCTCCTCCTGATCTCCACCAATTGCAGTACTGACTTCCCCCAATCTCCACCATCTGCAGTCCTCACTTTCTCCTGCTGATCTCCAGTATCCACAGTCCTCACTTTCTAATGGTATCAGTATGTGCAGTCCTCACTTTCTCGTCCTGATCTCCAGTATCAGCAGTCCTCACTTTCTCATGATCTCCAACATCTGCTGTCCACGCTTTCTCCTCCTTATCTCCAGTATCTGATGTTCTCACTTTCTCCTGATCTCCAGTAACTGCAGTCCTCACTTTTGCCTGACCTGCAGCATCTGCAGTGCTCATTTTCACCTCCTGATCTCCAGGAAGTGCAGTCCTCACTGTATCCTGATCTCCAACATCTGCAGTCCTCACTTTTCCCACTGATCTCCAGTATCTGTAGTCTTCACTTTTTATTGATGTCCAGCATCTGCAGTCCTCACTTTCTCCATATCTCCAGTATCTGCAGTCCTCATTTCCCCCTGATCTCCAGCATCTGCAGTCCACACTTTCCCTTCCTTATCTCCTGTATCTGCAGTCCTCACTTTGTCCTGATCTCCGGTATCTGCAGTTCACACTTTCTCCTGATTCCCAACATCTGCAGTCCTCATTTGCACCTCCTTATCTCCAGTATCTGATGTTCTCACTTTCCCTTCCTGATCTCCAACACCTGCAGTCCTCACTTTCTCCTAATCTGCAGCATCTGCAGTACTCACTTTCTCCTCCTGGTCTCCAACATCTGCAGTCCTCACTTTCTCCTCCTGATCTCCAGTATCTGCAGTCTTCACTTTCTCCGGATCTTCAGTATCTGCAATCCTCACATTTCCTCCTGATCTCCAGTATCTGCAGTCCCCACTTTTTCCTCCTGATCTCCAGTATCTGCAGTCCTCACTTTCTCCTCCTGATCTCCAGTATCTGGAGTCATCACTGTATCCTAATCTGCAATATCTGTTGTCCTCGCTTTCTCCGGATCTCCAGTATCTGCCATCCTCACTTTCTCCTCGTGATCTCCAACAGCTGCAGTCCTCACTTTCTCCTCCTGATCTCCAGAATCTGCCGTCCTCACTTTCTCCTGATCTCCAGTATCTGACGTTTTCACTTTCTCCTGATCTCCAACATCTGCCGTCCTCACCTTGTCCTCTTGATCTCCAGTATCCACATTCCTGACTTTCTCCTGATCTCCAGCAACTGCAGTCCTCACTTCTCCTCCTGATCTCCATTATCTGCAGTCCTCACTTTCCCTGGATGTTCCACAACTTCAGCCCTCTCGTTCTGCTGATCGTCAGTATCTGCAGTCCTGTCTTTCTCCTGATCTCCAGTACCAGTAGTCCTCACTTTCTCATGGTCTCCAGTATCTGCAGTCGTCACTTTCTCTTGATCTCCAGCATTTGCAATCATCACTTTCTCCTCCTGATCTCCAACAATTGCGGTACTCACTTCCCCGATCTCCAGTCTCTGTAGTCCTCACTTTCTTTTGATCTCCACTGTCTGCAGTCCACACATTCTCCTCAAATCTCCAGTATCTGCAGTCCGCACTTCCCCTGATCTCCAGTATCTGCAGTCCTCACTTTCTCCTCCTGATCTCCAGTATCTGGAGTCCTCGCTTTCTCCTGATCTCCAGTATCTGCCATCCTCACTTTCTCCTCGTGATCTCCAACAGCTGCAGTCCTCACTTTCTCCTCCTGATCTCCAGAATCTGCCGTCCTCACTTTCTCCTGATCTCCAGTATCTGACGTTTTCACTTTCTCCTGATCTCCAACATCTGCCGTCCTCACCTTGTCCTCTTGATCTCCAGTATCCACATTCCTGACTTTCTCCTGATCTCCAGCAACTGCAGTCCTCACTTCTCCTCCTGATCTCCATTATCTGCAGTCCTCACTTTCCCTTGATGTTCCACAACTTCAGCCCTCTCGTTCTGCTGATCGTCAGTATCTGCAGTCCTGTCTTTCTCCTGATCTCCAGTACCAGTAGTCCTCACTTTCTCATGGTCTCCAGTATCTGCAGTCGTCACTTTCTCTTGATCTCCAGCATTTGCAATCATCACTTTCTCCTCCTGATCTCCAACAATTGTGGTACTCACTTCCCCGATCTCCAGTCTCTGTAGTCCTCACTTTCTTTTGATCTCCACTGTCTGCAGTCCACACATTCTCCTCAAATCTCCAGTATCTGCAGTCCTCACTTCCCCTGATCTCCATTATCTGCAGTCCTCACTTTCTTCTCCTGATCTCCACGATCTGCAGTCTTCACTTTCTCCTGATCACCAACATCTGCAATCCTCATTTTCTCCTCCTGGTTTCCAACATCTGCTGTCCTCCCTTTCTCCTGATCTCCATCATCTGCAGTCCACACTTTCACCTCCTGACCTTCACCATCTGCAGTCCTCACATTCCCCTCCTGATTTCCAGCATCTGCAATTTTCACCTTCTCCTGAACTTCAGTAACTTCAGTCCTCATATTCTCCTCCTGATCTCCAGTATCTGCAGTCCTCACTTTCTCCTCCTGATCTCCAATATCTGGAGTACTCACTTTCTCCTGATCTCCAGAATCTGCAATCCTGACTTTCTCCTGATCACTAGCGTCTGTGGTCTTCGTCTTCCACTGATCGCCAGTATCTGTAGTCCTCCCTTTCCCCCGATCTCCTGCAACATCAGCCCTCCCTTTCTCCTGATCTACAGTATCTGCAGTCCTGACATTCTCCTGATCACCATCATCTGTAGTCTTCATACTCTCCCGATCTCCAATATCTGCAGTCCTCGCTTTCACCTGATCTCCAGCATCTGCAGTCCTCACTGTCTCCTCCTGATCTCCAATATCTGCAATCTTCACTTTCTCCTGATCTTCAGTATCAGCAGTTCTCACTTTCTCCTCCTGATCTCCAGTATCTGCAGTCCTCACTTTCTCCTGATCTCCAGTATCTGCAGTCCTCACTTTCCCCTGATCTCCGACAAATTCAGCCCTCTCTTTCTCCTGATCTACAGTATCTGTTCGTCCTGACTTTCTCCTGATCACCAGCATCTGTCGTCTTTCTCTCCTCCTGATGGCCAGTAGCTGCAGTCCTCACTTTCTCCTGATCTCAAGTATCTGCAGTCATTACTTTCTCGTGATCACCAGCATCTGAAGTCTTCATCTTCTCCTGATCTCCAGTAGCTTCAGTCCTCACTTTCTTCTGATCTCCAGTATCTGCAGTCCTCTCTTTCTCCTGGTCTCCCACATCCGCAGTCCTCACATCCCCCTGATCTCCAGTATCTGCAGTCCTCACTTTCTCCTCCTGATCTCCAATATTTGCTCTCCTCACTTTCCCCTGATCTCCAGCAACTTCAGCCTCTTTCTTCTGATCTACAGTATCATCAGACCTCAGTTTTTCCTGATCACCAGCATCTGTAGTCTTCATCTTCTCCAGATCTCCAGTATCTGCAGTCTTCCCTTTCACCTGATCACCAGTATCTGCAGTCCTCACTGACTCCTCCTGATCTCCAGTAAATGCAGTCCTCACTTTCTCCTGACTGCCAGTGTCTGCAGTCCTCACTTCGTTGATCTCCAATATCTGCAGTACGCATTTTCACCTCATGTCCAGCAATGCAGACCTCACTGTATCCTCCTGATCTCCAACATCTGCCGTCCTCACTTTCTCCTGATCACCAATATCTGCAATCCTCATTTTCTCCTCCAGGTTTCCAACATCTGCCGTCCTCCCTTTCTCCTGATCTCCATCATTTGCAGTCCACACTTTCACTTCCTGACCTTCACCATCTGCGGTCCTCACATTCCCCTCCTGATCTCCAGCATCTGCAGTCCTCACTTTCTCCTTTTCTCCAGTATCTGCAGTCCTCACTTTCTCCTCCTGATCTCCATTATCTTGTGTACTCACATTCTCCTGATCTCGGGCATCTGCAGTACGCACTTTCTCCTGATCTCCAGCATCTGTAGTCTTCATCTTCTCCTGATCTCTAGTATCTGCAGTCCTTGCTTTCAACTGATCTCCAGTATCTGTAGTCTTCAATTTTTATTGATGTCCAGCATCTGCAGTCCTCACTTTCTCGTGATCTCCAGTATCTGCAGTCCTCACTTTCTCCTGATCTCCAGTATCTGTAGTCTTCACTTTCTCCAGGTCTCCATCATCTGCAGTCCAACTTTCTCCTCCTGACCTCCACCATCGGCAGTCCTCACATTCTCCTCCTGATCTCCAACATCTGCTGTACTCACGTTCTCTTCCTGATCTCCACCAATTGCAGTACTCACTTCCCCCAATCTCCAGCATCTGCAGTCCTCACTTTCTCCTGTTGATCTCTAGTATCTGCAGTCCTCACTTTCTCATGATCCCCAACATCTGCTGTCCACACTTTCTCCTCCGTATCGCCAGTATCTGATGTTCTCACTTTCTCCTGATCTCCAGTAACTGCAGTCCTCACTTTTGCCTGACCTGCAGCATCTGCAGGGCTCACTTTCGCCTCCTGATCTCCAGAATGTGCAGTCCTCACTGTATCCTGATCTCCAACATCTGCAGTCCTCACTTTTTCCTCCTGATTTCCATTATCTGCCATCCTCACTTTCTCCTCCTGATCTCCAGTATCTGCAGTCCTCACTTTCTCCTCCTGATCTCCAGTATCTGCAGTCCTCACTGTATCCTGATCTGAAATTTCTGCAGTCCTCACTTTCTCCTCCTGATCTCCAGTATCTGACGTCTTCACTTTCTCGATCTCCATCATCTGCAGTCTTCACTTTTTATTGAGGTCCAGCGTCTGCAGTTCTCACTGTATCCTGATGTCCATAATCTGCAGTCCTCACTTTCTCCTCCTGATCTCGAGTATCTGCAGCCCTCACTTTCTCCTGATCTCCAGTATCTACAGTCCTCACTTCCTCCTGATCTCCAGCATCTGCAGCCCTCACTTGTTCCTGATCTCCAGCATCTGCAGTTCACACTTTCTCCTGTTCTCCAGTATCTGCAGTCGTCACATTCTCCTCCTGATCTCCAATTTTTGGAGTCCTGACTTTCTCCTCCTGATCTCCAATTTTTGGAGTCCTCACTTTCCCCTGATCTCCAGCACTTAAGCCATCTCTTTCTTCTGATCTACAGTATCTACAGACCTCACTTTCTCCTCCTGATCTCCAGTATCGGCAGTCCTCACTGTCTCCTCCTGATCTGAATTAAATGCACTCCTCACTTTCTCCTCCTGATTGCCAGTATTTGTCAGTCCTCACTTTGTCCTGATCTCCAATATTTGCAGTACGCATTTTCTCCTGATCTCCAGCAACTGCAGTCCTCACTGTCACCCCCTGATCTCCAGTATCTGCAGTCCTCACTTTCTCCAGATCTCCAACATCTGCTGTCCTCACTTTCGTCTGATCACCAACATCTGCAATCCTCAGTTTCTCCTCCTGATCTCCAACATCTGCTGTCCTCCCTTTCTCCTGATCTCCATCGTCTGCAGTGCACACTTTCAACTCCTGACGTTCACCATCTGATGTCCTCACATTCCCCTCCTGAACTCCAGCATCTGCAGTCCACACTTTCTACTGTTCTCCAGCATCTTTAGAACTCACATTCTCCTCCTGATCTTCAGTATCTGTCGTCCTCACTGTATTCTGATCTCCTGTATCTGCAGTCTTCACCTTCTCCTGATCTCCAACATCTGCTGTCCTCGCTTTCTTCTGATCACCAACATCTGCAATCCTTAGTTTCTCCTCCTGATCTCCAATATCTGGAGTCCTCACTTTCGCCTGATCTCCAGCAACTTAAGCCATCTCTTTCTTCTGATCTACAGTATCTGCAGACTTCACATTCTCCTGTTCTACAGCATCTTGAGTCCTCACATTCTGCTCCTGATATCCATTATCTGTCATCCTCACTGTCTACTGTCCTCCAGTATCTTCAGTCCTCACATTCTCCTCCTGATCTTCAAAATCTGCACACCTCACTTTTACCTGATCTCCAGTAACTGCAATCCTCACTTTCTCCTGATCTGCAGCACCTTCAGTACTCACTTTCGCCTCCTGGTCTCCAACATCTGCAGTCCTCACTTTATCCTCCTGATTTCCTTTATCTGCCATCCTCACATTTCATCCTGATCTCCAGTATCTGCAGTCTTCATTTTCTCCTGATCTCCAGTATCTGCAGTCCACTTTCTCCTCCTGATCTCCAATATCTGGAGTCCTCACTTTCTCCTGATCTCCAGCAACTTAAGCCATCTCTTTCTTCTGATCTACAGTATCTGCAGACCTCACATTCTCCTGATCACCAGCATCTGTCGTCTTTACCTTCTCCAGATCTCCAGTATCTGCAATCCTCACTGTCTCCTCCTGATCTCCAGTATTGGCAGTCCTCACTGTCTCCTCCTGATCTGAATTAAATGCACTCCTCACTTTCTCCTCCTGATTGCATGCATCTGCAGTCCTCACTTTGTCCGGAACTCCAATATCTGCAGTATGCATTTTCTCCTGATCTCCAGCAACTGCAGTCCTCACTGTCTCCTCCTGATCTCCAGTATCTGCTGTCCTCACTTTCTCCTGATCACCAACATCTGCAATCCTCAGTTTCTCCTCCTGATCTCCAACATCTGCTGTCCTCCCTTTCTCCTGATCTCCATCGTTTGCAGTCCACATTTTCAACTCCTGACCTTCACCATCTGCAGTCCTTACATTCCCCTCCTGAACTCTAGCATCTGCAGTCCACACTTTTTACTGTTCTCCACCATGTTTAGAACTCACATTCTCCTCCTGATCTTCAGTATCTGTCGTCCTCACTGTATTCTGATCTCCTGTATCTGCAGTCCTCACTTTCTCCTGTCCTCCAGTATCTTCAGTCCTCACATTCTCCTCCTGACCTCCTGTATCTGCAGTCCTCACTTTCGCCTGCCCTCCAGTATCTTCAGTCCTCACTTTCTCCTCCTGATCTCCAATATCTGGAGTCCTCACTTTCCCCTGATCTCCAGCAACTTAAGCCATCTCTTTCTTCTGATCTACAGTATCTGCAGACCTCACTTTCTCCTGATCACCAGCATCTTCAGTCCTCACATTCTCCTCCTGTTCTCCAGTATCTGCAATCCTCACATTTCCTCCTGATCTCCAGTATCTGCAGTCTTCACTTTCTCCTGATCTCCTGTATCTGCAGCCCTCACTTTCTCCTCCTGATCTCCAATTTTTGGAGTCCTCACTTTCAACTGATCTCCAGCAACTTAAGCCATCTCTTTCTTCTGATCTACAGTATCTGCAGACCTCACATTCTCCTGATCACCAGCATCTGTCGTCTTCATCTTCTCCAGATCTCCAGCATCTGCAGTCCTCACTGTCTCCTCCTGATCTGAATGAAATGCACTCCTCATTTTCTCCTCCTGATTGCCAGTATCTGTCAGTCCTCACTTTGTCCTGATCTCCAATATCTGCAGTATGCATTTTCTCCTGATCTCCAGCAACTGCAGTCCTCCCTGTCACCCCCTGATCTCCAGTATCTGCAGTCCTCACTTTCTCCAGATCTCCAACATCTGCTGTCCTCACTTTCTACTGATCACCAACATCTGCAATCCTCAGTTTCTCCTCCTGATCTCCAACATCCGCTGTCCTCCCTTTCTCCTGATCTCCATCATCTGCAGTCCACACTTTCACCTCCTGACCTACACCATCTGCAGTCCTCACATTCCCCTCCTGTACTCCAGCATCTGCAGTCCACACTTTCTACTGTTCTCCAGCATCTTTAGAACTCACATTCTCCTCCTGATCTTCAGTATCTGTCGTCCTCACTGTATTCTGATCTCCTGTATCTGCAGTCTTCACCTTCTCCCGATCTCCAGTATCTGCAGTCCTCGCTTTCTCCTGTCCTCCAGTATCTTCAGTCCTCACATTCTCCTCCTGATCTCCAGTATCAGCACTCCTCACTTTCTCCTCCTTATCTCCAATAAATGCTGCCCTCACTTTCTCCTCCTGATCTCCAATAT
The DNA here is from genome assembly GCF_020745735.1 of Hemiscyllium ocellatum. Lineage (NCBI taxonomy): Eukaryota > Metazoa > Chordata > Chondrichthyes > Orectolobiformes > Hemiscylliidae > Hemiscyllium > Hemiscyllium ocellatum. The sequence goes on from NC_083408.1 coordinate 35,362,266, forward strand.
CTGGAGTCTTCAAATCGCCTGATCTCCAGCAACTAAAGCCATCTCTTTCTTCTGATCTACAGTATCTGCAGACCTCATTTTCTCCTGATCACCAGCATCTGTCATCTTCATCTTCTCCAGATCACCAGTATCTGCTGTCCTCACTTTCTCCTGATCTCCAACATCTGCAATCCTCATTTTCTCCTCCTGATCTCCAGTATCTGCTGTCCTCCCTTTCTCCTGATCTCCATCATCTGCAGTCCACAATTTCACCTCCTGACCTTCACCAACTGCAGTCCTGACATTCCCCTCCTGTTCTCCAGCACCTGCAGTCCTCACTTTCTCCTCCTGATCTCCAAAATCTGCACACCTCACTTTTACCTGATCTCCAGTAACTGCAATCCTCACTTTCTCCTGATCTGCAGCACCTGCAAGTACTCACTTTCGCCTCCTGGTCTCCAACATCTGTAGTCCTCACTTTATCCTCCTGATTTCCATTATCTGCCATCCACACTTTCTCCTCCTAATCTCCAGCATCTGCAATCCTCACATTTCCTCCTGATCTCCAGTATCTGCAGTCTTCATTTCCTCCTGATCTCCAGTATCTGCAGTCCACTTTCTCCTCCTGATCTCCAATTTTTGGAGTCCTCACTTTCCCCTGATCACCAGCAACTTAAGCCATCTCTTTCTTCTGATCTACAGTATCTGCAGACCTCACATTCTCCTGATCACCAGCATCTGTCATCTTTATCTTCTCCATATCTTCAGTATCAGCAGTCCTCACTGTCTCCTCCTGATCTGAATTAAATGCACTCCTCACTTTCTCCTCCTGATTGCCAGTATCTGTCAGTCCTCACTTTGTCCTGATCTCCAATATCTGCAGTATGCATTTTCTCCTGATCTCCAGCAACTGCAGTCCTCACTGTCTCCTCCTGATCTCCAGTATCTGCAGTCCTCACTTTCTCCAGATCTCCAACATCTGCTGTCCTCACTTTCGTCTGATCACCAACATCTGCAATCCTCAGTTTCTCCTCCTGATCTCCAACATCTGCTGTCCTCCCTTTCTCCTGATCTCCATCGTCTGCAGTGCACACTTTCAACTCCTGACGTTCACCATCTGATGTCCTCACATTCCCCTCCTGAACTCCAGCATCTGCAGTCCACACATTTTACTGTTCTCCAGCATCTTTAGAACTCTCATTCTCCTCCTGATCTTCAGTATCTGTCGTCCTCACTGTATTCTGATCTCCTGTATCTGCAGTCTTCACCTTCTCCTGATCTCCAACATCTGCTGTCCTCGCTTTCTTCTGATCACCAACATCTGCAATCCTTAGTTTCTCCTCCTGATCTCCAATATCTGGAGTCCTCACTTTCGCCTGATCTCCAGCAACTTAAGTCATCTCTTTCTTCTGATCTCCAGTATCTGCAGTGCTCACTTTCTCCTGTTCTACAGCATCTTGAGTCCTCACATTCTGCTCCTGATATCCATTATCTGTCATCCTCACTGTCTACTGTCCTCCAGTATCTTCAGTCCTCACATTCTCCTCCTGACCTTCAAAATCTGCACACCTCACTTTTACGTGATCTCCAGTAACTGCAATCCTCACTTTCTCCTGATCTGCAGCACCTTCAGTACTCACTTTCTCCTCCTGGTCTCCAACATCTGCAATCCTCACTTTATCCTCCTGATCTCCAGTATCTGCAATCCTCACATTCTCCTCCTGATCTCCAGTATCTGCAGTCTTCATTTTCTCCTGATCTCCAGTATCTGCAGTCCACTTTCTCCTCCTGATCTCCAATATCTGGAGTCCTCACTTTCTCCTGATCTCCAGCAACTTAAGCCATCTCTTTCTTCTGATCTACAGTATCTGCAGACCTCACATTCTCCTGATCACCAGCATCTGTCGTCTTTATCTTCTGCAGATCTCCAGTATCTGCAGTCCTCACTGTCTCCTCCTGATCTGAATTAAATGCACTCCTCACTTTCTCCTCCTGATTGCCTGCATCTGCAGTCCTCACTTTGTCCGGAACTCCAATATCTGCAGTATGCATTTTCTCCTGATCTCCAGCAACTGCAGTCCTCACTGTCTCCTCCTGATCTCCAGTATCTGCTGTCCTCACTTTCTCCTGATCACCAACATCTGCAATCCTCAGTTTCTCCTCCTGATCTCCAACATCTGCTGTCCTCCCTTTCTCCTGATCTCCATCGTTTGCAGTCCACATTTTCAACTCCTGACCTTCACCATCTGCAGTCCTTACATTCCCCTCCTGAACTCTAGCATCTGCAGTCCACACTTTTTACTGTTCTCCACCATGTTTAGAACTCACATTCTCCTCCTGATCTTCAGTATCTGTCGTCCTCACTGTATTCTGATCTCCTGTATCTGCAGTCCTCACTTTCTCCTGTCCTCCAGTATCTTCAGTCCTCACATTCTCCTCCTGATCTCCAGTATCAGCACTCCTCACTTTCTCCTCCTGATCTCCAATATCTGGAGTCTTCAAATCGCCTGATCTCCAGCAACTAAAGCCATCTCTTTCTTCTGATCTACAGTATCTGCAGACCTCATTTTCTCCTGATCACCAGCATCTGTCATCTTCATCTTCTCCAGATCACCAGTATCTGCTGTCCTCACTTTCTCCTGATCTCCAACATCTGCAATCCTCATTTTCTCCTCCTGATCTCCAGTATCTGCTGTCCTCCCTTTCTCCTGATCTCCATCATCTGCAGTCCACAATTTCACCTCCTGACCTTCACCATCTGCAGTCCTCACATTCCCCTCCTGTTCTCCAGCACCTGCAGTCCTCACTTTCTCCTCCTGATCTCCAAAATCTGCACACCTCACTTTTACCTGATCTCCAGTAACTGCAATCCTCACTTTCTCCTGATCTGCAGCGCCTGCAAGTACTCACTTTCGCCTCCTGGTCTCCAACATCTGTAGTCCTCACTTTATCCTCCTGATTTCCATTATCTGCCATCCACACTTTATCCTCCTGATCTCCAGTATCTGCAATCCTCACATTCTCCTCCTGATCTCCAGCATCTGCAATCCTCACATTTCCTCCTGATCTCCAGTATGTGCAGTCTTCATTTTCTCCTGATCTCCAGTATCTGCAGTCCACTTTCTCCTCCTGATCTCCAATTTTTGGAGTCCTCACTTTCCCCTGATCTCCAGCAACTTAAGCCATCTCTTTCTTCTGATCTACAGTATCTGCAGACCTCACATTCTCCTGATCACCAGCATCTGTAGTCTTCATCTTCTCCAGATCTCCAGTATCTGCAATCCTCACTGTCTCCTCCTGATCTCTAGTATCGACAGTCCTCACTGTCTCCTCCTGATCTGAATTAAATGCACTGCTCACTTTCTCCTCCTGATTGCCAATATCTGCAGTCCTCACTTTGTCCTGATCTCCAATATCTGTAGCACGCATTTTCTCCTGATCTCCAGCAACTGCAGTCCTCACTGTCTCCTCCTGATCTCCAGTATCTGCAGTCCTCACTTTCTCCTGATCTCCAACATCTGCAATCCTCACTTTCTCCTCCTGATCTCCAGTATCTGCAGTCCTCGCATTCCCCTCCTGAACTCCAGCATCTGCAGTCCACACTTTTTACTGTTCTCCAGCATCTTTAGAACTCACATTCTCCTCCTGATCTTCAATATCTGTCGTCCTCACTGTATTCTGATCTCCTGTATCTGCAGTCTTCACTTTCTCCTGATCTCCAGTATCTGCAGTCCTCACATTCTCCTCCTGATCTCCAATATCTGGAGTCCTCACTTTCCCCTGATCTCCAGCAACTTAAGCCATCTCTTTCTTCTGATCTACAGTATCTGCAGACCTCACATTCTCCTGATCACCAGCATCTGTCATCTTCATCTTCTCCAGATCTCCAGCATCTGCAGTCTTCACTGTCTCCTCCTGATCTGAACTAAATGCACTCCTCACTTTCTCCTCCTGATTGCCAGTATCTGTCAGTCCTCACTTTGTCCTGATCTCCAATATTTGCAGTACGCATTTTCTCCTGATCTCCAGCAACTGCAGTCCTCACTGTCTCCTCCTGATCTCCAGTATCTGCAGTCCTCACTTTGTCCAGATCTCCAACATCTGCTGTCCTCACTTTCGTCTGATCACCAACATCTGCAATCCTCACTTTCTCCTCCTGATCTCCAATATCTGCAATCCTCACATTTCCTCCTGATCTCCAGTATCTGCAGTCTTCACTTTCTCCTGATCTCCAGTATCTGCAGTCCACTTTCTCCTCCTGATCTCCAATTTTTGGAGTCCTCACTTTCCCCTGATCTCCAGCAACTTAAGCCATCTCTTTCTTCGGATCTACAGTATCTGCAGACCTCACATTCTCCTGATCACCAGCATCTGTCATCTTTATCTTCTCCATATCTTCAGTATCTGCAGTCTTCACTGTCTCCTCCTGATCTCCAGTATTGGCAGTCCTCACTGTCTCCTCCTGATCTGAATTAAATGCACTCCTCACTTTCTCCTTCTGATTGCCAGTATCTGCAGTCCTCACTTTGTCCTGATCTCCAATATCTGCAGTATGCATTTTCTCCTGATCTCCAGCAACTGCAGTCCTCACTGTCTCCTCCTGATCTCTGGTATCTGCAGTCCTCACTTTCTCCAGATCTCCAACATCTGCTGACCTCACTTTCTCCTCCTGATCTCCAACATCTGCAATCCTCTGTTTCTCCTCCTGATCTCCAACATCTGCAGTCCTCCCTTTCTCCTGATCTCCATCGTCTGCAGTCCTCACTTTCACCTCCTGACCTTCACCATCTGCAGTCCTCACATTCCCCTCCTGAACTCCAGCATCTGCAGTCGACACTTTTTACTGTTCTCCAGCATCTTTAGAACTCTCATTCTCCTCCTGATCTTCAGTATCTGTCGTCCTCACTGTATTCTGATCTCCTGTATCTGCAGTCTTCACCTTCTCCCGATCTCCAGTATCTGTTGTCCTCACTTTCTCCTGTCCTCCAGTATCTTCAGTCCTCACATTCTCCTCCTGATCTCCAGTATCTGCAGTCCTCACTTTCTCCTGATCTCTAAAATCTGCACACCTCACTTTTACCTGATCTCCAGTATCAGCAGTCCTCACTTTCTCCTCCTGATCTCCAATATCTGGAGTCCTCACTTTCCCCTGATCTCCAGCAACTTAAGCCATCTCTTTCTTCTGATCTACAGTATCTGCAGACCTCACTTTCTCCTGATCACCAGCATCTGTCATCTTCATCTTCTCCTGTTCTCCAGTATCTGCAATCCTCACATTTCCTCCTGATTCCAGTATCTGCAGTCTTCACTTTCTCCTGATCTCCAGAATCTGCAGTCCACTTTCTCCTCCTGATCTCCAATTTTTGCAGTCCTCACTTTCCCCTGATCTCCAGCAACTTGAGCCATCTCTTTCTTCGGATCTACAGTATCTGCAGACCTCACATTCTCTTGATCACCAGCATCTGTCGTCTATATCTTCTCCAGTTCTCCAGTATCTGCAGTCCTCACTGTCTCCTCCTGATCTGAATTAAATGCACTCCTCACTTTCTCCTCCTGATTGCCAGTATCTGCAGTCCTCACTTTGTCCTAATCTCCAATATCTGCAGTATGCATTTTCTCCTGATCTCCAGTATCTGCAGTCTTCACTTTCTCCTCCTGATCTCCAATATCTGGAGTCCTCACTTTCCCCTGATCTCCAGCAACTTAAGCCATCTCTTTCTTCTGATCTACAGTATCTTCAGACCTCACTTTCTCTTGATCACCAGCATCTGTCGTCTTCATCTTCTCCTGATCACCAGTATCTGCCGTCCTCACTTTCTTCTGATCGCCAACATCTGCAATCCTCATTTTCTCCTCCTGATCTCCAACATATGCTGTCCTCTCTTTCTCCTGATCTCCATCATCTGCAGTCCACACTTTCACCTCCTGATCTCCAGCATCTGCAGTCCTCACATTCTCCTCCTGAACTCCAGTATCTGTCGTCCTCACTGTCTCCTCTCCTCCAGTATCTTCAGTCCTCACATGCTCCTCCTGATCTCCAGTATCTGCAGTCCTCACTTTCTCCTGATTGCCAGTGTCTGCAGTCCACACTTTCACCTCCTGACCTTCAGCATCTGTAGTCCTCACATTCCCCACCTGATCTCCAGCATCTGCAGTCCACGCTTTCTACTGTTCTCCAGCATCTGCAGAACTCAAATCTCCTCCTGATCTTCAGTATCTGTTGTCCTCACTGTATCCGGATCTCCAGTATCTGCAGTCTTCACCTTCTCCTGATCTCCAGAATCTGCAGTCCTCACTTTCTCCTGTCCTCCAGTATCTTCAGTCCTCACATTCTCCTCCTGATCTTCACTATCTGCAGTCCTCACTGTCTCCTCCTGATCTCCAGTAAATGCAGTTCTCACTTCCTCCTGATCTCCAACATCTGCTGTCCTCCCTTTCTCCTGGTCTCCATCATCTGCAATCCACAATTTCACATCCTGATCTTCACCATCTGCAGTCCTCACATTCTCCTGATCTCCAGTATCTGTTGTCCTCACTGTCTCCTGTCCTCCAGTATCTTCAGTCCTCATATTCTCCTCCTGATCTCCAGTATCTGCAGTCCTCACTTTCTCCTGATCTCCAAAATCTGCACACCTCACTTTTACCTGATCTCCAGTATCTGCAGTCCTGACTTTCTCCTGATCACCAGTATCTGCAGTCCTCCTTATCACCTGATCTCCAACATCTGCAGTCCTCACTTTCTCCTCCTGATCTTCAGTATCTGCGGTCTTCACTTCCTCCTGATCGCCACTATCTGCAGTCCTCACTTTCTCCTCCTTATCTCCAATAAACGCTGCCCTCACTTTCTCCTGATTGCCAGTATGTGCAGTCCTCACGTCGTCCTGATCTCCAATATCTGCAGTCCACACTTTCACCTCTTGATCTCCAGCAACTGCAGTCTTCACTGTCTCCTCCTCATCTCCAGTATCTGCAGTACTCACTTTCTCCTGATCTCCACCATCTGCAGTCCTCACTTTCTCCTGATCACCAACATTTGCCATCCTCATTTTCTCCTCCTGATATCCAACATCTGCTGTCCTCCCTTTCTCCTGATCTCCAGCATGTGCAGCCCGCACTTGTTCCTGATCTCCAGTATCTGCAGTCCTCACTGCCTCCTGATCGCCAGCATGTGCAGCCCTCACTTGTTCCTGATCTCCAGCATCGGCAGTCCACACTTTCTCTCCCTGATCTCCAGTATCTGCAGTCCTCCCTTTCCCCTGATCTCCAGCAACATCAGCCCTCCCTTTCTCCTGATCTACAGTATCTGCAGTCCTGACATTCTCCTGATCACAAGCATCTGTAGTCCTCATATTCTCCTGATCTCCAATATCTTCAGTCCTCGCTTTCACCTGATCTACAGCATCTGCAGTCCTCACTTTCTCCTGATCTCCAATATCTGCAATCTTCACTTTCTCCTGATCTTCAGTATCAGCAGTTCTCACTTTCTCCTCCTGTTCTCCAGTATCTGCAGTCCTCACTTTCTCCTGATCACCAGCATCTTCAGTCCTCACATTCTCCTCCTGTTCTCCAGTATCTGCAATCCTCACATTTCCTCCTGATCTCCAGTATCTGCAGTCTTCACTTTCTCCTGATCTCCTGTATCTGCAGTCCTCACTTTCTCCTCCTGATCTCCAATTTTTGGAGTCCTCACTTTCCCCTGATCTCCAGCAACTTAAGCCATCTCTTTCTTCTGATCTACAGTATCTGCAGACCTCACATTCTCCTGATCACCAGCATCTGTCGTCTTCATCTTCTCCAGATCTCCAGCATCTGCAGTCCTCACTGTCTCCTCCTGATCTGAATGAAATGCACTCCTCACTTTCTCCTCCTAATTGCCAGTATCTGCCATCTACACTTTCTCCTCCTGATCTCCAGTATCTGCAATCCTCACATTTCCTCCTGATCTCCAGTATCTGCAGTCTTCACTTTCTCCTCCTGATCTCCAGCATCTGCAATCCTCACTTTCTCCTCCTGATCTCCAATTTTTGGAGTCCTCACTTTCCTCTGATCTCCAGCAACTTAAGCCATCTCTTTCTTCTGATCTACAGTATCTGCAGACCTCACATTCTCCTGATCACCAGCATCTGTAGTCTTCATCTTCTCCAGATCTCCAGCATCTGCAGTCCTCACTGTCTCCTCCTGATCTGAATGAAATGCACTCCTCACTTTCTCCTCCTGATTGCCTGCATCTGCAGTCCTCACTTTGTCCTGATCTCCAATATCTGCAGCACGCATTTTCTCCTGATCTCCAGCAACTGCAGTCCTCACTGTCTCCTCCTAATCTCCAGTATCTGCAGTCCTCACTTTCTCCAGATCTCCAACATCTGCAATCCTCACTTTCTCCTCCTGATCTCCAGTATCTGCAGTCCTCACATTTCCCTCCTGAACTCCAGCATCTGCAGTCCACACTTTTTACTGTTCTCCAGCATCTTTAGAACTCACATTCTCCTCCTGATCTTCAATATCTGTCGTCATCACTGTATTCTGATCTCCTGTATCTGCAATCTTCACTTTCTCCTGATCTCCAGTATCTGCAGTCCTCACATTCTCCTCCTGATCTCCAATATCTGGAGTCCTCACTTTCCCCTGATCTCCAGCAACTTGAGCCATCTCTTTCTTCTGATCGACAGTATCTGCAGACCTCACATTCTCCTGATCACCAGCATCTGTCGTCTTTATCTTCTCCAGGTCTCCAGCATCTGCAGTCCTCACTGTCTCCTCCTGATCTGAATTAAATGCACTCCTCACTTTCTCCTCCTGATTGCCAGTATCTGCAGTCCTCACTTTGTCCTGATCTCCAATATTTGCAGTATGCATTTTCTCCTGATCTCCAGCAACTGCAGTCCTCACTGTCTCCTCCTGATCTCCAGTATCTGCAATCCTCACATTTCCTCCTGATCTCCAGTATCTGCAGTCTCCACTTTCTCCTGATCTCCAGTATCTATAGTCCACTTTCTCCTCCTGATCTCCAATTTTTGGAGTCCTCACTTTCCCCTGATCTCCAGCAACTTAAGCCATCTCTTTCTTCTGATCTACAGTATCTGCAGACCTCACATTCTCCTGATCACCAGCATCTGTCATCTTTATCTTCTCCAGATCTTCAGTATCTGCAGTCTTCACTGTCTCCTCCTGATCTGAACTAAATGCACTCCTCACTTTCTCCTCCTGATTGCCAGTATCTGTCAGTCTTCACTTTGTCCTGATCTCCAATATCTTCAGTATGCATTTTCTCCTGATCTCCAGCAACTGCAGTCCTCACTGTCTCCTCCTGATCTCCAGTATCTGCAGTCCTCATTTTCTCCAGATCTCCAACATCTGCTGACCTCACTTTCTCCTGATCATCAACATCTGCAATCCTCTGTTTCTCCTCCTGATCTCCAACATCTGCTGTCCTCCCTTTCTCCTGATCTCCATCGTCTGCAGTCCTCACTTTCACCTCCTGACCTTCACCATCTGCAGTCCTCACATTCCCCTCCTGAACTCCAGCATCTGCAGTCGACACTTTTTACTGTTCTCCAGCATCTTTAGAACTCACATCCTCCTCCTGATCTCCAGTATCTGTCGTCCTCACGGTATTCTGATCTCCTGTATCTGCAGTCTTCACCTTCTCCCGATCTCCAGTATCTGCAGTCCTCACTTTCTCCACCTGAACTCCAGTATCTGTCGTCCTCACTTTCCCCTGATCTCCAAATTCTGCACACCTTACTTTTACCTGATCTCCAGTATCTGCAGTCCTCACTTTCCCCTGATCTCCAGCAACTTCAACCCTCTCTTTCGCCTGCTCTACAGTATCTGCAGTCCTGACTTTCTCCTGATCACCAGCATCTGTAGTGTTCATCTTCTCCTGATCTCCACTATCTGCAGTCCTCACTGTCTCCTCCTGATCTCCACTATCTGCAGTCCTCACTGTCTCCTCTTGATCTCCAGTAAATGCTGTGCTCACTTTCTCCTGATTGCCAGTATCTGCAGTCCTCACTTTCTCCTGATCTCCAACATCTGCTGTCCTCCCTTTCTCCTGATCTCCAACATCTGCTGTCCTCCCTTTCTCCTGGTCTCCATCATCTGCAGTCCACAATTTCACCTCCTGACCTTCACCATCTGCAGTCCTCACATTCCCCTCCTGAACTCCAGCATCTGCAGTCCACACTTTCTCCCGTTCTCCAGCCTCTGCAGTCCTCACTTTCTCCTAATCTCCAGTATCTGCAGTCCTCACTTTCTCCTGATCTCCAACATCAGCAGTCCTCACTTCCTCCCCATCTGCAGTCCACACTTTCTCTTCCTGATCTCCAACATCTGCTGTCCTCACTTTCTCCTGATCACCAACATCTGCCATCCTCACTTTCTCCTCCTGATGTCCAGTATCTGCAATCCTCACATTTCCTCCTGATCTCCAGTATCTGCAGTCCTCACTTTCTCCTGATTGCCAGTGTCTGCAGTCCACACTTTCACCTCCTGACCTTCAGCATCTGCAGTCCTCACATTCCCCACCTGATCTCCAGCATCTGCAGTCCACGCTTTCTACTGTTCTCCAGCATCTGCAGAACTCAAATCTCCTCCTGATCTTCAGTATCTGTTGTCCTCACTGTATCCGGATCTCCTGTATCTGCAGTCTTCACCTTCTCCTGATCTCCAGAATCTGCAGTCCTCACTTTCTCCTGTCCTCCAGTATCTTCAGTCCTCACTGTCTCCTCCTGATCTCCAACATCTGCTGTCCTCCCTTTCTCCTGGTCTCCATCATCTGCAATCCACAATTTCACATCCTGACCTTCACCATCTGCAGTCCTCACATTCTCCTGATCTCCAGTATCTGTTGTCCTCACTGTCTCCTGTCCTCCAGTATCTTCAGTCCTCACATTCTCCTCCTGATCTCCAGTATCTGCAGTCCTCACTTTCTCCTGATCTCTAAAACCTGCACACCTCACTTTTACCTGATCTCCAGTATCTGCAGTCCTGGCTTTCTCCTGATCACCAGTATCTGCAGTCTTCCTTTTCACCTGATCTCCAACATCTGCAGTCCTCACTTTCTCCTCCTGATCTTCAGTATCTGCAGTCTTCACTTCCTCCTGATCGCCACTATCTGCAGTCCTCACTTTCTCCTCCTTATCTCCAATAAACGCTGCCCTCACTTTCTCCTGATTGCCAGTATGTGCAGTCCTCACGTCGTCCTGATCTCCAATATCTGCAGTCCACACTTTCACCTCTTGATCTCCAGCAACTGCAGTCCTCACTGTCTCCTCCTCATCTCCAGTATCTGCAGTACTCACTTTCTCCTGATCACCAACATTTGCCATCCTCATTTTCTCCTCCTGATCTCCAACATCTGCTGTCCTCCCTTTCTCCTGATCTCCAGCATGTGCAGCCCGCACTTGTTCCTGATCTCCAGTATCTGCAGTCCTCACTTCCTCCTGATCCCCAGCATGTGCAGCCCTCACTTTCTCTCCCTGATCTCCAGTATCTGCAGTCCTCCCTTTCCCTTGATCTCCAGCAACATCAGCCCTCCATTTCTCCTGAACTCCAGCATCTGCAGTCCTCACTTTCTCCTCCTGATCTTCAGTATCTGTTGTCCTCACTGTATCCGGATCTCCAGTATCTGAAGTCCTCACTTTCTCCTGTTCTCCAGTATCTGCAGTCCTCACTTTCTCCTCCTGATCTCCAATATCTTGTGTCCTCACATTCTCCTGATCTCGGACATCTGCAGTACTCACTTTATCCTGATCGCCAGAATCTGTAGTCTTTACCCTCTTCTGATCTCCAAAATCTGCAGTCCCGACTTTCTCCTGATCACCAGCATCTGTAGTCTTCATCTTCTACTGATCGCCAATATTTGCAGTCATCTCTTTCCCCCAATCACCAGCAACGTCAGCCCTCCCTTTCTCCTGATCTACAGTATTTGCAGTCCTGACTTTCTCCTGATCACCAGCATCTGTAGTCTTCATCTTCTCCTGATCTCCAGTATCTGCAGTCCTCACTTTCAACTGATCTCCAGTATCTGTAGTCTTCAATTTTTATTGATGTCCAGCATCTGCAGTCCTCACTTTCTTCAGATCTCCAATATCTGCAGTCCACACGTTCTCTTCCTGATCTCCAGTATCTGACGTTCTCACTTTCTCCTGATCTCCAGTAACTGCAATCCTCACTTTCTCCTGAGGTGCAGCATCTGCAGTGCTCACTTTCTCCTCCTGATCTCCAACATCTGCAGTCCTCACTTTTTCCTCCTGATGTCCATTTTCTGCCATCCTCACGTTCTCCTCCTGATCTCCAGTATCTGTGAGCCTACCTTTCTCCTGATCTCCAGTATCTTTAGTCCTCATTTTCTCCTGATCTACAGCATCTGCAGTCCTCACTGTCTCCTCCTGATCTTCAGCATCTGCAATCCTCACTTTCTCATACTGACCTCCAACATCTGCAGTCCACACTTTCTCCTGATCTCCAGCAACTGCAGTCCTCACTTTCTTCTCATGATCTCAAGTATCTGCAGTCCTCACTTTCTCCTCCTGGTCTCCAGTATTTGCAGTCCGCACTTTGTCCTGATCTCCAATATCTGCAGTCCTCACTTTCTTTAGATCTCCAACATCTGTTGTGCTCACTTTCTGCTGATCTCCAGTACCCGGAGTCCTCAGTTTCTCCCCCACATTTCCACCATCTGCAGTCCTCACTTCCCCCTGATCTCCAGCATCTGCATTGCACACTTTCTCTTCCTGATCTCCAGTAGCTGCTGTCCTCACTTTCTCCTGATCACCAACATCTGTAGTCCTCACTTTCTGCTGATCTCCAGCACCTGCAGTCCTCACTTTCTCCTCCTGATCTCCTGATCTGCAGTCCTCACTTTCTCCTCCTAATCTCCAGAATCTGCAGTCTTCACTTACTCCTGATCTCCAGTATTTGCAGTCTGCACTTTGTCCTGATCTCCAGTAGCTGCAGTCCTCACTTTCTCCTGATCCCCAACATCTGTACTCCTCACTTTCTGCTGATCTACAGCCCCTGCAGTCCTCACTTTCTCCTCCTGATCTCCAGCATCTGCAGTCTTCACTTTCTCCTGATCTCCCGCAACTTAAGCCCTCTCTTTCTTCTGATCTACAGTATCTTCAGACCTCAGTTTCTCCTGATCACCAGCATCTGTAGTCTTCATCTTCTCCAGATCTCCAGTATCTGCAGTCCTCCCTTTCACCTGACCTCCAGCATCTGGAGTCCTCACTTTCTCCTCCTGATCTCCAGTATCTGCAGTCTTCACGTTTTCCTGATCTCCAGCAACTGCAGTCCTCACTGTCTCCTCCTGATCTCCAGTAAATGCACTCCTCACTTCCTCCTGATTGCCAGTGCCTGCAATCCTCACTTCGTCCTGATGTCCAATATCTGCAGTACGCATTTTCTCCTGATCTCTAGCATCTGCAGTCCTCACTTTCTCCATCTGATCTCCAGCAACTGCAGTCCTCACTGTCTCCTACTGAGCTGCAGTATCTGCAACCCTCACTTTCTCCTGATCTCCAGTATCTACAGTCCTCACTTTCTCCCACTGATCTCCAACATCTTCATTCCACACTTTCTCCTGATGTCCAGCAACTGCAATCCTCACATCCCCCTGATCTCTAACATCTGCAGTGCACACGTTCTCCTTCTGATCTCCAGTATCTGCAGTCTGCACTTTGTCCTGATCCCCAACATCTGTACTCCTCACTTTCTGCTGATCTCCAGCCCCTGCAGTCCTCACTTTCTCCTCCTGATCTCTAGAATCTGCAGTCCACACTTTCTCCTGATCACCAACATCTGCAGTTCTCTCTTTCTCCGGATCTCCAGTATCTGCAGTCTTCACTTTCTCCTCCTGATCTCCAGCATCTGCAGTCCTCACTTTCTCCTCCTGATCTCCAGTATCTGCAGTCCTCACTTTCCCCTGATCTCCAGCAACTTAAGTCCTCTCTTTCTTCTGATCTACAGTATCATCAGACCTCAGTCTCTCCTGATCACCAGCATCTGTAGTCTTCATCTTCTCCATATCTCCAGTATCTGCAGTCCTCACTTTCTCCTGATCTCCAGAAACTGCAGTCCTCACTTTCTCCTGATCTCCAGCATCTGCAGCCCTCACTTTCACCTCCTGATCTCCAGTATCTGTAGTCCTCACTTTCTCCTCCTGATCTCCAGTATCTGCAGTCTTCACTTACTCCTGATCTCCAGTATTTGCAGTCTGCACTTTGTACTGATCTCCAGTATCTGCAGTCCTCACTTTCTTTAGATCTCCAACATCTGTTGTGCTCACTTTCTGCTGATCTCCAGCACCCAGAGTCCTCAGTTTCTCCCCCTGATTTCCACCATCTGCAGTCCTCACTTCCCCCGATCTCCGGCATCTGCATTCCACACTTTCTCTTCCTGATCTCCAGTAGCTGCTGTCCTCACTTTCTCCTGATCTCCAACATCTGTAGTCCTCACTTTCTCCTCCTGATCTCCATAATCTGCAGTCCTCACTTTATCCTCATGATCTCCAGTATCTGCAGTCTTCACTTACTCCTGATCTCCTCCATCTGCAGTCCTCACTTTCTCTTCCTGATCTCCAGTATCTGCAGTCCTCACATTCACCAGATCTTCTGCATCTGCAGTCTTCACTTTCTCCTCCTGATCTCCAGCATCTGCAGTCTTCACTTTCTCCTGATCTCCAGTATCTTCAATCCTCACTTTCCCCTGATCTCCTGCAACTTAAGCCCTCTCTTTCTTCTGATCTACAGTATCTTTAGACCTCAGTTTTTCCTGATCACCGGCATCTGTAGTCTTCATCTTCTTCAGATCTCCAGTATCTGCAGTCCTCCCTTTCACCTGATCTCAGCATCTGCAGTCCTCACTCTCTCCTCTTGATCTCCAATATCTGCAGTCTTCACTTTTTCCTGATCTCCAGCAACTGCAGTCCTCACTGTCTCCTCCTGATCTCCAACATCTGCGGTCCTCACTTTCTCCTGATCACCAACATCTGCAATCCTCATTTTCTCCTCCTGATTTCCAACATCTGCTGTCCTCCCTTTCTCCTGATCTCCATCATCTGCAGTCCACACTTTCACTTCCTGACCTTCACCATCTGCAGTCCTCACATTCCCCTCCTGTTCTCCAGCACCTGCAGTCCTCACTTTCTCCTCTGATGTCCTGCATCTGCAGTCCTCACTGTCTCCTCCTGATCACCAGTATCTGCAGTCCTCACTTTCTCCTGATCACCCGTATCTGCAAGCATCACTTCGTCCTGATCTCCAATGTCTGCAGTACGCGTATTCTCCTGATCTCCAGCAACTGCAGTCCTCACTGTCTCCAACTGATCTCCAGTATCTGCACCCCTCACTTTCTCCTGATCTCCTGTATCTGCACTCCTCACTTTCTCCTGATCACCAGTATCTGCAATCCACATTTCGTCCTGATCACCAATATCTGTAGTATGCACTTTCTCCTGATCGCCAGCATCTGCAGTCCTCACATTACCCTATTCTCCCACAACTTCAGCCCTCTCTTTCTCCTGATCTACAGTACCTGCAGTCCTGACTTTCTCCTGATCACCAGCATCTGTAGTCTTCATCTTCTCCTGATCTCCAGTATCTTCATTTCACACTTTCTCCTGATCTCCAGCATCTGCAGTTCGCACTTTCTCCTGATGTCGAGCAATTGCAGTACTCACATCCTCCTGATCTCCAACACCTGCAGTCCTCACTTTCTCCTCCTGGTCTCCAGTATCTGCAGTCTTCACTTACTCCTGATCTCCAACATCTCTTGTGCTCACTTTCTGCTGATCTCCAGAATCTGCAGTCCTCACTTTCTCCTCATGATCTTCAGAATCTGCAATCCTGACTTTCACCTGATCTCCAACATCTGCATTCCACACTTTCTCCTGATGCCCAGCAACTGCAATCCTCACATCCCCCTGATCTCCAACATCTGCAGTGCACACTTTCTCCTTCTGATATCCAATATTCTGCAGCCCTGACATTCACCTGATCTCCAGTATCCACAGTCCTCACTTTCCCCTGATCTCCAGCACCTGCAGTCTTCACTTTCTCCTCCTGTTCTCCAGGATCTGCAGTCCTCACATTCTTCCCCGATCTTCAGTATCTGTTGTCTCACTGTATCCGGATCTCCAGTATCTGCAATTCTCACTTTCACCTGATCTCCAACATCTGCAGTCCTCACGTTTTCCTGATCTCCTATATCTGCAGTCCTCTCTTTCTCCTGATTGCCAGTATTTGCAGTCCTCACTTTGTCCGGATCTCCAGTATCTGCAGTCCTCATATTGGAGAGCAGAACGAAGTGAGGCCTGCCAATGCTGGACATCAGGAGGAGAAAGTGAGGACTGCAGATACTGGAGATCAGGAGGAAGTGAGGACTGTAGATACTGGAGATCAGGAGAAAGTAAGGACTGCAAATACTGGGGGAGAATGTGACGGCTGCAGATATTGGATATCAGGAGAAAGTGAGGAGTGCAGATATTGGAGATCAGGAGGAGAAAGTGAGGACTGCAGATACTGGAGATCAGGAGAACGTGGGGATTGCAGATACTGGAGATCAGGAGAAAGTGAGGACTGCAGATATTGGAGATCAGGAGGAGAATGTGTGGACTGCAGATACTGGAGATCAGGAGAACGTGAGCGCAACAGAGTCAGGAGATCAGGAGGAAAAAGTAAGGACTGCAGATGCTGGAGATCCGAAGAAAGTGAGGACTGCAGATACTGGATACCAGGAGGAGGAAGTGAGTACTGCAGATGTTGGAGATCAGGAGAAAGTGATGATTGCAGATACTGGAGATAAGGATTAGAAAGTAATGACTGCAGATGCTGGAGATAATGAGGAGAAACTGAGGACTGCAGATATTGTAGATCCGGAGATAGTGAGGACTGCAGATACAAGAGATCAGGACAAAGTGATGACTCAGATACTGGAGATCAGGAAGTTAAAGTGAGGACTGCAGATGTTGGACATCAGGTGTAGTAAGTGAGGACGGCAGATACTGGAGGTCAGGAAAACGTGAGGACTGCAGATATTGGAGAGCTGGAGTAGAAAGTGAGGATTGAAGACACTGGAGATCAGGTGAAAGTAAGAACTGCAGATACTGGTGATCAAGAGAAAGTGAGGACTGCAGATACTGGACATCAGGAGGAGACAGTGAGGACTGCATTTGCTGGGGATCAGGAGACAGTGAGGACTGCAGATACTGGGGAGGAGGAGAAAGTGAGGACTGCAGTTGCTGAAGATCAGGAGGAGATTGTGAGGACTGCAGATACTGGGGATCAGGGGAAAGAGAGGACTGCAGATGTTGGAGATCAGGAAAAAGTGAGGACTGCAGACATTGGAGATCCGGAGAAAGTGAGGGCTGCAGACACTGGAAATCAGGAGGAGAAAGTCACCATTGCAGACATTGGAGATCCGGAGATAGTGAGGACTGCAGATACTGGAGTTAAGGAGGAGAAAGTGAGGACTGCTGTTGCTGGAGATGAGGAGGAGAAAGTGATCATTGCAGATACTGGAGATCAGGAGAAAGGGAAGTCTGAAGCTGCTGGAGATCCAGAGGAGATAGTGAGGACTGCAGATACTGAAAATCATGAGGAGAAAGTGAGGACTGCAAATGCTGGAGATCAGGAGAAAGTGAGGACTGCAGATACTGGAGATCACGAGGGGAATGTGTGGACTGCAGATACTGGAGATGAGGAGAAAGTGAGGACTGTAGATACTGGAGATCAGGAGAAAGTGAGGACTGCAGATATTGGAGATCAGGAGGAGAAAGTGAGGACTGCAGATATTGGAGATCAGAATGAAGTGAGAACTGCAGATACGGGTGATCAAGAGAAAGTGAGAACTGCAGATACTGGACATCAGGAGGAGACAGTGGGGACTGCAGATACTGTGGAGTAGGAGAACGTGAGGACTGCAGTTGCTGAAGATCAGGAGGAGATCGTGAGGACTGCAGATACTGGGGATCAGGAGAAACAGCGGACTGCTGATGTTGGAGATCAGGAGAAAGTGAGGGTTGCAGACACTGGAAATCAGGAGGAGAACGTCAGGACTGCAGATGTTGGAGATCCGCAGAAAGTGAGGACTGCAGACATTGAGATCCGGAGATAGTGAGGACTGCAGATACTGGAGATGAAGAGGAGAAAGTGAGGACTGCTGTTGCTGGAGATGAGGAGGAGAAAGTGATCATTGCAGATACTGGAGATCAGGAGAAAGTGAGGACTGCAGATGTTGGAGATCAGGAGAAGAAGAAGACTGCAGATGCTGGTGGACAGTAGGAAGTCAGGGCTACAGATGCTAGAGATCGGGGGAAGTGAAATGCAGTGGCTGGAGATGAGGAAACAGTGAGGACTGCAGATACTGGAAATCACGAGGAGAAAGTGAGGATGGCAGATACTGGAGATCAGGAGAAAATGTGGACTGTAGATACTGGAGATCAGGAGAAAGTGTGGACTGCAAACACTGGAGATCAGGATAAAGTGAGGACTGCAGTTTCTGAGATCAGGAGGAGAAAGTGAGGACTGCACATACTGGAAATCACGAGGAGAAAGTGAGGTTGTCAGATACTGGACATCAGGAGGAGAATGTGAGGACTGCAGTTACTGGAGATCAGAAGAAAGTGAAGACTACAGATACTGGATATCAGGAGAAAGTGAGGACTGCAGATATTGGAGATCAGGAGGAGAAAGTGAGGACTGCAGATACTGGAGATCAGGAGAAACTGAGGACTTCAGATATAGGAGATGAGGAGTAGAACGTGATGACTGCAGATACTGGAGATAAGGAGGAGAAAGTGAGGACTGCAGATGTTGGAGATCAGGTGTAATAAGTGAGGACTGCAGATACTGGAGGTCCGGAGAACATGAGGACTGCAGATGTTGGAAATCAGGATACAGTGAGGACAGCAGATGCTGGAGATCTGGAGTAAAAAGTGAGGATTGAAGACACAGGGGATCAGGTGAAAGTGAGGACTGCAGATACTGGAGATCAGGAGAAGGTGAAGACTGCAGATACTGTAGACCAGGGGAAAATGAGGACTGAAGTTGCTGGAGATCATGAGGGGAAAGTGAGGACTGCAGATGCTGGAGATCAGGTGAAAGTGTGTACTGCAGATGTTGGAGATCAGAACGAAGTGAGAACTACAGATACTGGTGATCAAGAGAAAGTAAGGACTGCAGATACTGGACATCAGGAGGAGAGTGTGAGGACTGCAGATACTGTAGATCAGTAGGAGAAAGTTAGAACTCCAGATGTTGGAGATCAGGCAGAGAATGTGTGGACTGCAGATACTGGCGATCAGGGGAAAGTGAGGACTGCAGATATTGGAAATCTGGAGCAAGTGAGGACTGCAGCTGGTGGACATCGGGGAGAAAGAGAGGACTGCAGATACTGCAGATCATCAGGAGAATGAGAGGACTGCAGATGCTGGAGATCAGGAGGGGAAAGTGAGGACTGCAGATGTTGGAGATCAGGAGAAAGTGTGGACTGCAGATACTGGAGATCAGAAGAAAGTGAGGACTGCAGATACTGGAGATCAGGAGGGGAAAGTGAGGACTGCAGATGGTGGAGATCAGGAGAAAGTGTGGACTGCAGATACTGGAGATCAGAAGAAAGTGTGGACTGCAGATACTCGAGATCAGGAGAAAGTGAGGACTGCAGATCCTGGAGATGAGGAGGAGAATGTAAGAACTGCAGATGCTTTCCAGCACCACACTCTTCAACTCTGATGCTATCCGCAATCAAGGAGTCAGTTGCTTGTGAGACGTGAGCAATGTTTGGCCATAGCAACCTGTTCGATCCTTGGGACATATGAAGAAACTGCTCGCATCTTTTTCATGGATGTGACTCAAAGACACTAGAGCAGGAGTGTGAGTAAACATCTTTCTCCAAAAGTGTTGGATTATTTGCACTGAAGAAGGATTCTGGGTCCCTCTCAAGTTTCCTGGGAGGAAGCTTCTGGTGGGGGGAGGGAAAGGATTTGTTGTCCTACTGGCAGCTCCACTATCTCCCTGGGAAGGGGGACATATAGAGAAAGAGAGACAGAGACAGAGAGATAGATAGATCGAGAGAGAGAAAGAGAGAGAGAGAGAGAGAGAGACAGATAGAAGATGAGCTCCCCTATCCCCCTCTCATCTTGCAGTTGATGCTCAGCAGGTTGGAGCAGGTCTTTGTGCATATCCAGCGGACGCTAATTATGTTCAATCTTGCTCTCTCTTGGATGCAACAGGCCAAGTGACACTAGTGGGCTCTTCCATCCTTCAATCCAGTTCACCATCTCGATGGAAACCTGCTTGATATTTCTGAACCCAGTTGGGAGGTCATGTCGCAGCTATACACAACATTGGTAGGTCACTTTTGGAATACCATTGTCAATTCTGCCCTTCCTGCTACGGGAAATATGTTGTTAAACTTTAAAGGGTGAAGAAAGGATTTACAAGGATATGTGGAGGGTTGAGCTATAGGGAGAGGCTGAATAGGTTGGGACTGTTTCCCCTAGAGTGACAGAGGCTGAGGGGTTAACTTCTAGAGGTTTATAAAATCTAGAGGGGGCATGGATAGGGTAAATAGACAAAGTCTTTTTTTCCCAGAGGAGAGAAGTCCAAAACTAGAGGGCATAGGTTTAAAGTGAGAGGGGAAAGGTTTAAAAGTGACCTAAGGGGCAACTTTTTCACACAGAGGATATTGCAAGTATGGAATGAGCTGTCAGAGGAAGTGGGGGAGGCTGGTACAATTACAGCATTTAAAAGGCAGCTGGACGAGTCCTTGAATAGGAAGGGTTTAGAGGAATATCAGCCAAGTGTTGGCAAATGGGACTAGATTAGGTTAGGATATCTGATCAGCATGGCCATGCTGGGCTGTACATCTCTATGACTCTCTGTGCGCTCTGAATAAGTCACTAATGGTGGAGACCATGGGTCAAGTCCTGTCCTGGGGCTAAGCAGGTGCCTGATTGATGGCAGTTCTCAGAGTGCCAGCGATCTGGGCATTTTCCTTCTGAAGTAGCTGCAGAAATGTGGCAACGACGTGCTTACTCAACTGTGTTCCCACGTCTGATCTAGAAAGAGAAAGTCTCTGAGCTGGTGGAGGGAACAGGTCAAAGCCTTGTCAGTGCATCCTCTGAGGGATGAGTGGCTTCCTCGTCAGAGGTGGAGGTAGAGCTGAGGTTAGATAGTGCCGGTCTCTTTTGTGATAGAGAAGCAGGAGAGCAGTTACGGTGTCCCCAGTGAGTGAGTAGGAAGTTCAGAGGGAAGGAAAGTTTCCTATTTTGGGAGGTTCATAGTTCATAAGAGGGAGCCATTGAATGGACATGCAGCATTAGTGAGAGCCCATGGTTATCCATGGGCCTTGGTGTGAGGTGTGTGCAGTGGCAGTGTTAGACTGAGCAGTAGTCATAGTTCTACAGCACAGAAAGAGGCCTTTCAGCGCATCATAGTCTGTGCTGGTCATCAAGCACATATCCAGCACAATTTTCTAGAACTTGGAAGCTGTGGTGTTTGAAGTGCTCATTGAAATACATCTTGTAAAGGATCCTGCCACTACTGTCCTTTCAGGCTGTGAGATCCAGACACCCACAGCATGTTTTCCTTAAATCCCCTTCAAATCTTCTGTCCCTTACCTTCAATCTATGCCCCTTGGTTATGGACTCCACTATTAAGGGGAATTGTTTCTACCTAACATCTCCACTTACACCCATCATGATTTTATACACCCCATGCAGGATCCCCCCCTCAATCTTTTCTACTCTAAAGAAATCAACCCCAGTCCTGTCTAGTCTCTCTTCAAAGCTGAATGGCTCCAGCCCAGGCAGCGGCCTGGTGAATATCCTCTCCACTATAATCACATTGCTCCTGTAGTGTGGTGACCAGAACTGCACATAGTAACCCAGCCGTGGTCCAACTAACAGGCTCACCATAACCTATTTCCCCTTTTTTGAGGGGTGGGGGCTGGGGTTTGAGCTAGGCATCAGTGGCCAGAACCTCACAAGTTCCCAGCAGCGGTCAGCACTTCCTCCTCTCCTGCACCACAATTCCTTGAGCCGGGCAGTAAAGAGGCCAGCTGCTTAATGAAGGAGCTGTAGAGTGAAGGGAGTACATGAGAAAGGTAGGCAGGGATCATGGCGGGACATCCAGCATGAGTCTCACCGAAAACAACCATTCACCAGGAAGTGGGAAAGTCCAGCTCTTATTTCGAACATTATGTTTTTACACAGTGCCGTTGAGAACAGGGTAACAGGATTTTGCCCCAATGATGATGAAGAAGTGGTTACTCAGTGGTTAGCACTGCTGCCTCACAGCATCAGGGACCTGGATTTGATTCTAGCCTCCATAGAGCCTGTGTGTGTGGAGTTTGCACATTCTCCCTGTATCTCTGTAGGTTTCCTCCCACAGTCCAAAGATGTGCAGGTTAGATGGATTGGCCATACTAAATTACTTGTACTGTCTAATGATTAGAGGAGAAAGTGAGGTCTGCAGATGCTGGAGATCAGAGCTGAAAATGTGTTGCTGGAAAAGCGCAGCTGGTCAGGCAGCATCCAAGGAACAGGAAATTCGACGTTTTGGACATAAGCCCATCCTGATGAAGGGCTTATGCCCGAAACGTCAAATTTCCTGTTCCTTGGATGCTGCCTGACCTGCTGCGCTTTTCCAGCAACACATTTTCTGTCTAATGATTATGCAGGTTGGGTGGATCGGCCATGGGAAATTGCTCCACAGTGCCCAGGGATGTGCGGGTTAGGTGGATCGGCCATGGGAAATTGCTCCACAGTGCCCAGGGATGTGCGGGTTAGGTGGATCGGCCATGGGAAATTGCTCCACAGTGCCCAGGGGTGCGCGGGTTAGGTGGATTGGCCATGGGAAATGCAGGGTTACAGAGATGGGTGAGGCCTGGTTGGAATGCTCTTTGGAGGGTTGGTGTGGATTCAATGAGCCAAATAGACAGACAGGAGGCTGGCAGGACACACCAAGCATTAGGAGGTGGAGAAGTCAACATTTCAGGTTGAGCTGCTTCACCAGGACTCGATAGGCTGAATGGCCTGTTTCCACCCGGTAGAGATCCTCTGCTGGTGAGCTTCTTGTGAGTTGCTGGAGCTGCACCAGACAAACGTAGCAATTTTTCCAAACCCCTTCAGCAAACATTAAAAGATGTTGTTGTGGTTCTGTTCGCCGAGCTGGAAGTTTTTGCTGCAAACGTTTCGTTCCCTGGCTAGGGAACATCATCAGTGCTGTTGGAGCCTCCTGTGAAGCGCTGCTTTGATGTTTCTCCCGGTATTTATAGTGGTTTGTTCTTGCCGCTTCCGGGTGTCAGTTTCAGCTGTAGTAGTTTGTATGTGGGGTCCAGGTCGATGTGTCTGTTGATGGATGTTCTTGCCGTTTCCGGGTGTCAGTTTCAGCTGTAGTGGTTTGTATATGGGGTCCAGGTCTATGTGTCTGTTAATGGAGTTTGTGGATGAATGCCATGCCTCTAGGAATTCCCTGGCTGTTCTCTGTCTGGCTTATCCTATGATAGTGGTGTTTTCCCAGTCAAATTCATGTTCCTGGTTGTCTGAGTGTATGGCTACTAGAGATAGCTGGTCGTGTCGTTTTGTGGCTAGCTGATGTTCATTGATGCGGATTGTTAGCTGTCTTCCTGTTTGTCCTATATAGTGTTTTGTGCAGTCCTTGCATGGTATTTTGTAAACTACATTGGTTTGGCTCGTGCTGGCTATTGGGTCCTTTGTTCTAGTGAGTTGTTGTCTGAGTGTGGAAGTTGGCTTGTGTGCTGTTATGAGTCCTAAGGGTTGCAGTAGTCTGGCTGTCAGTTCTGAGACGCTCCTGACGTATGGTAGTGTGGTTAGTCCTTTTGGTTGTGGCATGTCCTCGTTCCGTGGTCTATCACAAACTCCATTAACAGACACATAGACCTGGACCCCATATACAAACCACTACAGCTGAAACTGACACCCGGAAACGGCAAGAACATCCATCAACAGACACATCGACTTGGACCCCACATACAAACTACTACAGCTGAAACTGACACCCGGAAGCGGCAAGAACAAACCACTATAAATATCGGAAGAAACATCAAAGCAGCGCTTCACAGGAGGCTCCAATAGCACTGATGATGTTCCCTAGCCAAGGAACGAAACGTTTGCAGCAAAAACTCCCAGCTCGGCGAACAGAACTACAACAACGGACACCCGAGCTACAAATCTTCAACCAGACTTTAATTAAAAGATGTGGAAACAAAAGTTGCCCAGACAAAAAGAATTTCAGTTCTTGCGAAACTGTGGGACTGGCAGATCCATCGAGGGACCTCTATGTTGCAAATCAAACTGGATCTGCTCAATCTCCGAGAATAAATTTCCGATCCTTTGGGGGTTAATCTGGTTGCTTCACTTCCCCATATCCTGTGAGGAGGCAACCATTCCCATGGGAAGCCAAGGCCGCTCTCAGACTGCTGGGCCCGGAGCTGTGTTTACACAGCTGAGATGTTACCCAGTCAGCTGGCTGTCAAATAGTCTATTGTTTCTCAGTGTTGGAGCGGGAGTTGAAGTGCTATTGGCCATGATTCAGTGTAATTCTATCAGTCACTTTGCTCCAACACTGTCAGGTTTCAGATCTCACAGCTGAGAGCAGATTGATTTGTTCATATGTTTGTCCAAAAGCAGATCTGACCGCAACTTTAGAGGTTCCAGTCCGCCCTATTAGTTTACCGTGTAAATCTGGAGAATTTAAGACAGGTCAAGTAATGGTGTGGGTGGTGACGGAGTAGTGGAAGGTTAGGGGCTGCAAAGGTGGGGCACGCACATTCAGTGACTCCGCGCATTTCAAGAGGGATGAAATTAAGTACGTCTCCCGGCCAACTATTTCTCACCAGTTGCTACAAAACTTCCACTCGTCTGCTCAGCAGCAGGTATCATTAATTTACTCCATTGTTTTCGCTTCTGAGTTAGCCTGGTCTTCTCAGTCATCTGTATCACAGTCTGGGACAAGTCCCTGGTGACACTGTCCATCCAGTGTTTTCTATGTCTTCTATGGGTTCTTGTTCCATGTCCTGTCTGGTATTTATTCCTTAAGTAACATCACTAACATAAGGAATTTATTTATTCAGTTGTGGGATGTGGGCGTCGCTGGCTGGTCAGTATTTATTGCCCATCCCTAGTTGCCCTTGAGAAGGTGGTGGTGAGTTGCTTTCTTGAACTACTGCAGCCCACGGTGCTGTGGATTAACTCACAATGCCATCAGGGAGGGAGTTCCAGGATTTTGACCCAGTGATGTTGAAGGAACAGTGATATATTTCCAAGTCAGCATGGTGAGTGGCTAGGAGGGGAACTTGCAGTTGGTGGTATTTCCATGTTTCTACTACCCTTGTCCTTCTAGATGGAAGTAGTTGTGGCTTTGGAAGGTGCAGTCTGAGGATCTTTGGTGAAATTCTGCACGGCATCTTGTAGAAAGAGAAAGTACACACTGCTGCTACAGAACGTTGGTGGTGGGTGGAGTAGACACTTGAATCACACATTCGTTAAGGAGCATTATTTGTGGTTGCCTCCAGTGTGCACACAATTGCTGCACTTCCTACACTTCAGAAGAACTTTGTGGGTTGTGAATCCCTTTCATAGAATCTCTGAGGTGTGAAGCCCATTGAGTCCATATCGGCCCATTGAGTCCATATCAAACCTCTGAAGAGCATCCCACCCAGATCAATACCCCTTACACTATCCCTGTAATCCTACATTTCTATGGTTAATCCACCTAACCTGCACATCGCTGGATGCTATGGGTAATTTAGCATGGCCAAACCACCTAACCTGCACATCTTTGGACTGCAGGAGGAGCACCTGGAAGAAACCCTTACAGACACGAGAAGAACATGCAAACTTCACACAGTTGCCCAAGCATGGAATCGAACCCAGATCCCTGGTGCTGTGAGACAGCAGTACTAACCACTGAGTCCATCATTGCCTACCCTATTCGTAGCCTGAAGTTGTGTAAGGTACTCTATAAATGCAAATTTCTATTTGATCTTTGTGAGCTGGATCGCTAAAGTTAAATTATAATGTGAGTATTAAACTGTGCCCTATCGAGCCACATTACATAATGTTCTTACATTCGAAATGTTTTAAAACTGGATGCAAATGGACTATTCAAAAGGCTTCTGCAAAGCATTTGACCACTGACGTTGGAGCCACAGTTAGTACCGAGTCACGGGTGAATACCTAATCAAACATGGACATTCCTAGTCTTCTAGGAAATTCACTTATCTCTTCTTTTAAAGTTTGTCCAACAAAAAAAAATCTATACAATCGCCAGTCTATTTATCTTCAAGGTTCGTTCTGAACAAGAGGAGCAATCAAAACGCAATTAGTGCAGATGGAAATGGACAAAATCAATCTTCCATTGACTGGGTGAATTTCAAAGGTATTAGACATCAATGCAGGATGTTCGGATCTACATGAAAACCATCCCTTACCTGGAGAATGGCACCAGACCTGTGAGAAGTCACATTAGACCATAAGATATTGGAGCAGAAATAGACCATTCGGCCCATCGATTCTGGCTCTGTTATTTATGACTGATTTGATAATCCTTAACTCCACCTTCCTGCCTTTTCTCCATAATCTTTCATCCCCTTACTGAGTGAAAATCTGTTGGGTGAAACCTATACTTTCGAAGTGTAGGAAATGTGGCAATTGTTTGCACACTGCAAGCAACCACAAATAATGCTCGGTAATGAGGGTGTGATTCAAGCGTCCACTCCCTCCACCACCGGCGCTCAGTAGCAGCAGTGTGTACTATCTACAAGATGTACTGCAGAAATTCACCAAAGATCCTCAGGGCGGATCTAATGGAAAAGCGAGAAGTTGTTTGCAGACAGTTCCAACAAAAGCCGTTGAGCCAACAGTTAGTGGAGTTTGGTCAGAATGCCAGCAAATGGCTGTCATTTATCTTGTTGAGTTGGAACAGGTGTCGTCTGCATATGTGTTCTGTCTCAATGCAAAGAACAAGGCCCTGGGTATTAATATACACAAATGTGCCACACAGTGAACTTGCATGACAATTCTAAATTGATTGTCAGTGTAATTCTCTGTGCACTCAACATTATCTTGCAAATGTTGCACAATTGCAAAATCACATCTAACCTTTTTCCAGAGTTTGCCAGCACAGGCTGGTTGGGTATTGACAGTACCTTGCTTATTGGAAACAGACAAACGGATACGCCATTTGATGCTTTTGGGATGGAACACCTACATACCCAGCATCACATCAGCACTGGTAATCTGAGGTAGACTGGGAAGAATGACCTAACTGAGGGCCATTCGTAAGCTTGTGTGATGTGCAGTGAGAAATGATCCGATCAGGGTCATCTGAAGAACGACTTTGATACATCCTGTTTCAGCATCGAACTTGCACTGTGTGTGACAAGTTTGAACCTCATTTATGAGATTGTTGATGATAGTGCACAGGAATGTGGGAATCCTTACCAGTGAAGGTAGGTTTGTCATAAACTGTAGTAGGGAAAGCCCTGTCAAATTTCTCAAACAGATATTGAGAAAAGAGAATGAATTTAACTGTTCGATTTCAAGGTGAATTTGAGTGCAGGATGGAGCCCCTGTAAGACAGGTAAAGAAACGCAGCACCCGCCCACCTTCCGAGAACCCCTTCTCCCACCTCCAACACACTCCATCCATCTGGACACACTGTGCTGGTCTGTTGTCTGCCTCCGATCTCTTTATTTCAAACTGCTGCCAGGACATTGACCACCTCAACCTGTCCACTCCCCTCACTCACTCCAACCTCTCACCCTCACAACGCACAGCCCTCACTCCCTCTGCTCGCACTCCCAGCTACCTTGCCCCCCAGCCCTACTCTCCTCCCATTTATCTCTCCACCCCCTCGGCTCACAAGCCTCATTCCTGATGGAGGGCTCTTGCCCGAAACGTCGATTCTCCTACTTCTCGGATGCTGCCGGACCTGCTGTGCTGTTGCAGCACCACACTCTCGGCTCTGATCTCCAGCATCTGCTGTCCTCACTTTCGCCTAAAGAAATGCAGCAGCGGATTCAAACAGAACATGCAAATTTTTTTGCACTTCAGGAGTATGCAAGAAGTAGGACATCAGATGTCAATACATCAATGATATGTTTCTCATGGGATCCAACAAAGACATTCACAAAGATGGACCTTGTGCAGATCCCATAAAAGGACCATCTATGTGGGAATATATTCATCAAAACTGAGTTCAATTGTGTGTATTGTTGAGTTCATCAGCTTAATGAATATTGATTCCCACAGTGGTGACGGATATGAACCAACACAATATAGTGCTGAAAGCTATGGCTTCCTTGACTGGAAGAGTAGGTTATCTCAAATTTGAGGGAAGGTGCTAGCTATTTCACGCTGCTACTATACAATAGTAACATAAATGGTTATCATATGAACAGGATGCTGCCATTAAGCCAAAAAAGAACATTTTGCTTATTACACAAATGAATAACATGGCATATAAATTTCAGTGCTGTTATGTTGCCAAGTATATGGGTCAGCTGTCCCAAAGATTGGCAGATCAGATCAAACAGTATATCTCATACGCTGATCACAACAAAGGAAGAAATGGACACACCCTGACAGCTCAAGGCTAGAATTAAAATTTAAACAGAGTCCAGCAATTAACTGGAGGAGAAAGTGAGGACTTGCAGATGCTGGAGATCAGAGCTGAAAATGTGTTGCTGGAAAAGCGCAGCAGGTCAGGCAGCATTCAAAGTAGCAGGAGAATCGACGTTTCGGGCATGAGCCCTTCTTCAGGAATTAGCAGGAGAATCGACATTTCGGGCATGAGCCCTTCCTGAAGAAGGGCTCATGTCCGAAACCTCGATTCTCCTGCTCTTTGGATGCTGCCTGACCTGCTGAGCTTTTCCAGCAACACATTTTCAGTTCCAGCAATTATCTGTCAATCATCATTAACATGATAACGTCTCTATGATTCAGACTCATTTTGCCTACCAATTAGTACTCTCCTCTCATACAGCATTAGTGTTAATTTTCCCCTTAAAGTGATATTTTTGCAAAAAGGTCCTAATGAATTCAAGATGAAAAACTTTGACAAAGTGTGTCTTTTTCTCAGCAATAGCCATATTCATACAGCGATGTTGATTCTTTATTTCCTTCACATCCACAACATTCCCCTGAGCTGACTGATCAACGCAAGGTATTGCATTGTGATAAGACAAACCAGAGCAAGACTTACACAGTTAACGTTAGGGATGTGGGGAAAGACCTAGGGGTGCAGGGACATAGTTCCTTTAAAGTAGTGTCACAAGTAGACAGAGTGGGGGAGCAAACAATTGGCACACTTGCCTTCATCGATCAGAGCACTGGGTTCAGGAACTGGGATGTCATGCTTCAGGTGTACAAGACCTCGGTCAGGCCACATGTGGAGTACTGCATACAATTCTGGTCATCCTGTCATAGGAAGGATGTTCTTAAACTGGAAAGGGCTCGAGAAAGATTTACAAGGGTGTTACTGAGACTGGAGGGTTTGAGTCATAAGGAGAGGCTGGGTAGGCTGCGACTTCCTTCTCTGGAGCGTAGGCGGGTGACCTTAAAGAGATTTATAAAATCATGTGGGGCATAGAGAAGGCGAATAGCCAGCTCATTTCTCCAGATGGGAGGAGTCCAAAACTATAAGGCATAGATTTAAGGTGAGAGGGGAAAGATTTAAAAGGGACCCAAGGGGCAACTTTTTCACGCAAAGGGTGGTGCGTGTGTGGAATAAGCTGCTGATGGAAGTGGTAGAGGTGGGTACAATTACAACATTTCAAAGACATTTGAACAGATGGGAAAGGCTGAGAGGGATAGAGACCAAACGCAGACAAGTGGGATGAGTTCAGTTTAGGAAACCTGGTCAGCATGGAGGAGTCAGGCTGGAGGGCCTGGTTCCATGCTGCATGGCTCTATAACTCTATGTCTCTCTCTACACCACAGATGCTGCTAGGCCTGGTGAGTTTTTCCAGCATTCTATGTGCTTGCTTCAGATTTCCAGCATCAACAGTATTTTGCTTTCAATCGAATGGTAGAGCAGGTCTAAGGGGCTGAATGGCTGTGATGTTCCCATGTTTCTATCAATGGAAAGTGTGGGGGCAAATTATATTGTTTAGCACTGCGGACTGATTAGATTAAATTAGACTATTTACAGTGTGGAAACAGGCCCTTCGGCCCAACAAGTCCACACTGACCCACCGAAGCACAAACCACCCAGACCCATTCCCCTACATTTACCCCTTCACCTAACACTATGGTCAATTTAGCATGGCCAATTCACCTGACCTGCACATCTTTGGATTGTGGGAGGAAACTGGAGCACCCGGAGGAAACCCACGCAGACACAGGGAGAATGTGCAAACTCCACTCAGTGTGTCGCCTGAGGAGGGAATTGAACCCGGGTCTCTGGGACAGCAGTGCTAACCACTGTGCCACCGGGGCTCCCATTCTGAACCTACATGAAACCATGGCTCTGCACCATTGGCCTTGTGAAGTATCTACGTTTTTTGGCTCAATATGGATCTTTTCTGACCTCCGCCATTGAAACTGCATAGTGCAACCCATCCTGTTGGCTGCTTTGGTCAATTTCCTCTGAAACACCAGCTTATTTGCCTCATTTTATTGAGACTTGGAGCTATTCGAAGCCGCTGATGTCATAGAAAGTAGGGCATTATTGATTGGGTTTTCAAACTCATTTCAATTTATAAAGGAGGGATGAGGGGGGGGAGGGGGGAAGGGGGGCGGGGAGGTGTCAGATTTCCAGACATGAGCAGCCAAAATAAGACAGAAATTAATGTAAATGACATTAATGCGTGAATTCACATCGAGTTCCCTCACTGCATTATAATTGACAGCACTATTACTCCTTTTAAAATAACTCTACAAATGCTCCATTAAAATAGCAAAGAAAGGAATTTGCTAAGAGCATGTTAAGTGCTTGACAGATAAGATCAGCAACAGGAGTTTGCAGCCCTGTATATTGGCTGAGGCAAACAAAGGAGAAGAGAAGATTAGCTGAGGTCAGAAGTGAAGAAGTAGATTTTCCAATAGATTCTTCCCCCGCCCCCCCCTTCCCCCCAACCCCCACAGCCCAAAAATGTCTGAGAACAGACTTAATTTCACTTCAGTGTATTGTGCAGCTGGTTAGTAATTCCAGATCTGGCCACCAGGCTTCCTATACCCGGAATGCCTCTTGGTTCAACATTTATTCAAGTTATCGCCACCCACTTCACAGAATCCAGCTTTTGCGATACAAAGTGCCTTTAACTCTCATCCTGCCACACTGCTTCAGTACTCAACTATTGCATTGCTTTGACTCCAAATGTTGACTCTGTTTCTGATTTCCTCAGAGAATGCCAGGAAAACAGAGTCTCCCCAGCGATTTCTCTTTTGGTTTCAGACTTCGGCATCTGTCATTTTGTTTTTCAGTCTAACACTTCATAGCTCTTCTGTCTGGCCTTCCTTCTTACTTCCGGCCACAAATCTGAACTAATCCAAACTCTCTCAGCCTTTTCCCCAAAATGAGGGATCACTCACTTAAGACAGAGATGGGGATGCGGTTTGTTGCTCAGAGGGGGTGGAATTTAGTTTACTGCCAAGGCTGGGTCTTCAAGTGCATTCGAGGCTGAGATAGCAGAATTTTAATCAATAGGGGAATCAAGGACTGTGCTGAAAAGACAGCAAGGTGGTGTGAAAGATGATGCCATGATCTCATTGGATAGCAGAGCAGACTGAATGGGCTGAATGGCCTACTTCTGCTCCAACTTCTTGTGGTCTTATTTCCTAACTCACACCAAGTGTCATTCACCTGAACTTAGGAGGACAGAATGATGTGATGTGGTCTGCAGCACAGCGTTTCCTGGATGCGGTAGAGCCATAGAGTCGTGGAGTCTTAGCGATGTACAGCATGGAAACAGACCCTTCGGTCCAACTCGTCCATGCCAACCAGATATCCCAACCCGATCTAGTCCCATTTGCCAGCACTTGGCCCATATCCCCATAAACCCTTCCTATTCATATAACATCCAGATGTCTTTTAAATGTTGCAATTGTACCAGCCTCCACCACTTCTTCTGGCAGCTCATTCCATACACGTACCACCCTCTGCATGAAAAAGTTGCCCCTTAGGTCTCTTTTATATCTTTCCCCTCTCACCCTAAACCTATGCCCTCTAGTTCTGGACTCCCCCAGCCCAGGGAAAAGACTTTGTCTCTTTATCCTATCCATGCCCCTCATGATTTTGTAAACCTCTATAAGGTCAGCCCCTCAGCTTCTGACGCTCCAGGGAAAACAGCCCCAACCTGTTCAGCCTCTCCCTATCGCTCAAACCCTCCAATCCTGGCAACATGCTTGCAAATCTTTTCTGAACCCTTCCAAGTTTCACAACATCTTTCCTATAGCAGGAAGCAGTAATGCCTATGTTATCTCCTGTAACAGAAACTGAGCTGATATTGTGGTATTGAAGAATCAAACATAAGTTCATCATTGTTGACTATTACACAGAAACATTAGATTGAAAGTGAGCAGCATACTTTCAGCAGCATAACATCCCTCAAGTAGGGTACGATGGGGCAGGAGACCTCTATGGCCTCAGGTCACAGACTGTGATTTAGTGATGATATTGTGAGCTTGTCTGTGATGGACAAATGTGAGGCATGACACACAGGAAAGAAAGCTCCTCAGCTGGGGGATTTTTTTTGGGGGGGGTGGGGGGAGGTGCAGGCACAAAAGTATAATGGGAATGTTGAATATCCTGATACAGGGAAGAAAGCGAGATATAGTCCATAGACAAGGGAGAGATGGGAGTACCATTCCAAAATGGAAAGTGGTGGGGACATGTAAGCATGTAGTCTTGAGACCATGGCTGCGATCAAGACTCTGTCTAAGTCACAATATTTGACCTTAAATAACCACTTTGGGGTGCCATCAAATGCTGATGAATGTCAACATTTTCTAGTAGGGTGACCAACATACCCATCTACTTTTGTAAGCGACAGTTTCCCAAACATAACTACAGTGCTCCTTGAGACA
Organism: Hemiscyllium ocellatum; assembly: GCF_020745735.1. Classification (NCBI taxonomy): domain Eukaryota; kingdom Metazoa; phylum Chordata; class Chondrichthyes; order Orectolobiformes; family Hemiscylliidae; genus Hemiscyllium; species Hemiscyllium ocellatum. The sequence goes on from NC_083408.1 coordinate 35,395,300, forward strand.
GGCTTCCCACCTGGTAGGCATGTGCTCCGTCAATTAGGCTGCCTGTGGTGGGAAGTCCACTCAAAGTAGCTCATGGTGGTGGAGAATTTAAACCTTGCTGTGATGTTGAATTTTCTAGGTCAACAGCACAGCTTAGATATCGGGTAGAACCATTCCCCGGGCTGTGTTGCCTGCTGCTGGCAGCCTCCTGAATCCCTAGTTGCTGCGAATGGTGAGCTGTAGATACTAGGGATGAGATGGTTATGCTCATTGTCCTGGGTTACGTTGGCCCTGCCCCCAGCTCTCGGGATCTCGGTGTCAGGAACTCGAGGTCTTCGACCAAGTAGATGGAGCATGTTCGGGACAGTTCCAGGATCTTGACCCAGCGACAGTGGGAGAACGGCGATATATTTCCAATTCAGGATGGTGTGTGGCTTGGAGAAGGAATTAGAGTTGGTGGTGTATCTGCTACCCTGTCACATTTTAAATTGGAAAAGTTGTGAATTTGGAAGGTGCTGTTGAAGTCCTCTTGGCAAGTTGCTAACTTTCATATTTCATTACATACTTAAAAAAATTTAATCCCACCACATGCTCATTTCTCCCAACATTGCTACATTTAGATTGTTACATTTGTCGTTGATGATTTCTTTACCACCAGACTGCCCCTGGAGAAGGTTTTCTTGCTTTCTGCCCAGGATCGGTCTGCCTGGAAGTGTTGGTGAAGAGGTCACCCTGCTAGAGTTGGCACAGAGGCACCAGTGAATATCATAAAGGCGGCAAGCATGTCAGATGAATTGGAAGGGCAGAGGGAAGATCTCAGCAAATATTTTGAGAATAGCTAGTAAGAATGGTTATTTTCCTTTATCTCAGAGTGTTTGGAAAGCTGCATTTAATGCCTATACCTGCTTCCACAAATTTAACAAGTGGTGATCATGTTTGAACTTAACAAATGAATAAATGAACAATCAATATTACTGAATAGAAAGGCATATTACTAGAATCTTCACATTGAGAATACCCTCCATCGTATTGTGTGGCACTATCGCAGTGCTAAATGGGACAGACTTTGAACAGATCTAGCAGCTCAAGACTGGGCACCCATGAGGAGCTGTGGGACAGCAGCAGAATTGCACTCCAGCATAATCTGCAACCTCATAGCCCAGTACATCCCCCCACTCAACCCCCCACATTACCATCAAGACAGGGGATCAACCCTGGTTCAACAGAGAGTGTATGCCAGGAGCAGCACCAGGCAGGCCTGAAAATGAGGCATCAACCTGGTGAAGCCACCAAACAGAACTACTCGCAAGCAAAACAGCATAAGCAGCAGAGCAAAGCAATCTCACAAACAACGGATCAGATCTAACCTCTGCGGTTCTGCCTCATCCAAATGTGAATGGTTGTGGACAGTTAAGCAACTCACTGGAGGAGGAGGCTCCACAAATATCCCCATCCTCGATGATGGGCGAGCCCATCACATCAGTGCACAAGATAAAGCTGAAGCATTCACAGCAATCTTCAGCCAGAAGTGCCGAGTGGATGATCCATCTCAGCCTCCTCCAGTGGTCCTCGGCATCACAGATACCAGTCATTAGTCAATTCACGCCACATGGTATCAATAAATGGTTGGAGGCACTGGATATTGTGAACACTGTGGGTCCTGACATTATTCTGGCAATAGTGCTGAAGACCTGTGTCCCAGAACTTGCTATTTCCCCAGCCACGATTTTCCAGTACAGCTGCAACCCTGGCATCTACCCGACAATGTGGAAAATTGCCCAGGTATGTCCTGTACGCAAAAAGCAGCAAACACCGTCAATTACCACCCCGTCAGTCTCCTCTCGATCATCAGTAAAATGATGGAAGATGTCATCAACAGCGCCTTTAAATCAGTGGTGTTTAGACGAGTGAGAGGCATGTTGATTGACACATATATAATCCTGAAGGGACTTGACAGGCTGGATGTGGAAAGGACATTACCTCTTATGCAAAAATCGAGAACTGCATGTCACCATTTAACAATAAGGGGGCTCCCATTTAGAACAGAGATGAGAACTTATTCTCATGCAGGGTCATGACCTTTGGAAGTTCTGGCCTCAAGATAGGGTGGGAGAAGAGTCTTTGAATATTTTGAAAGCGGAGGTGGATATATTCCTAATGAGCAAGACAGTGGCAGGTTATCAGGAGTAGACTAGACTGTATTGAGTAATTAGATCAGCCATGATCTCATAGAATGATACAGCAAACTTGAGGGACTAGGTGGGATACTCCTACTCCTAATTTTTATGTGCTCAAGTGTTCTGCATATGTCTACCTGATGTGCTGTTTGCATGTGCCCTCTATGGCATAGATCTTAACTTGACGCAATGCTGTAAAAAGGTTTACAGTGAGACAGTAGCCCACTTTGCTTCCTTCGTCATGTTTATTCCCGCTGAAGTCTAGTAAATGAGCCGGTGGCCAAGTATCAGTTAAATTTCAAATGTCTCTGTGCAACCATGTCCTGATAAGTTCAACCCTGACTTCACAAAGGCTGTTAGAGCCATAGAGATGTACAGCATTGAAACAGACCCTTTGGTCCAACCTGTCCATGCCGACCAGATATCCCAACCCAATCTAGTTCCACCTGTCAGCACCCAGCCCATATCCCTCCAAACCCTTCTTATTCATATACCCATCCAAATGCCTCTTAAATGTTGCAATTGTATCAGCCTCCAACACATTCTCTGGCAGCTTATTCCATACATGTACCACCCTCTGCATGAAAAAGTTGCCCCTTAGGTCTCTTTTATATCTTTCCCCTCTCACCCTAAACCTATGCCCTCTAGTTCTGAACTCCTGACCCCAGGGAAAAGACTTTGTCTATTTATCCTATCTATGCCCCTCATAATTTTGTAAACCTCTATAAGGTCACCCCTCAGCCTCTGACGCTCCAGGGAAAACAGCCCCAGCCTGTTCAGCTTCTCCCTGTAGTTCAGATCCTCCAACCCTGGCAACATCCTTGTAAATCTTTTCTGAACCTTTTCAAGTTTCACAACATCTTTCCAATAGGAAGTAGACCAGAATTGCACACAATATTCCAACAGTGGCCTAACCAATGTCCTGTACAGCCGCAACATGACCTCCCAACTTCTGTACTCAATACTCTGACCAATAAAGGAAAGCATACCAAACACCTTGTAAACTATCCTATCTACCTGCGAGTCCACCTTCGAGGAGCTATGAACCTGCACTCCAAGGTCTCTTTGTTCAGTAACACTCCCTAGGACCTTACCATTAAGTGTATAAGTCCAGCTAAGATTTGCTTTCCCAAAATGCAGCACCTCGCATTTATCTGAATTAAACTCCATCTGCCACTTCTCAGCCCATTGGCCCATCTGGCCAAGATCCTGTTGCAATCTGAGGTAACTCTCTTCGCTTCCACTACCCCTCCAATTTTGGTGTCATCTGCAAACTTACTAACTGTACCTCTTATGCTCACATACAAATAATTTATGTAAATGACAAAAAGTAGAGGGCCCAGCATTGATCTTTGTGGCACTCCACTGGTCACAGGTCTCCAGTCTGAATTATAACCCTCCATCACCACCCTCCGTCTTCTACTTTTGAGCCAGTTCTGTATCCAAATGGCTAGTTCTCCCTGTATTCCATGAGATCTAACCTTGCTAACCAGTCTCCCATGGGAAACCTTGTCGAATGCCTTACTGAAGTCCATATAGATCACATCTACTGCTCTGAAAAATGTGTTGCTAGAAAAGTGCAGCAGGTCAGGCAGCATCCACTGAGCAGGAGAATAAGCCCTTCTTCTTGCCTGAAACGTTGATTCTCCTGCTCCTCGAATGCTGCCTGACCTGCTGCGCTTTTCCAGCAACACATTATTCAGCTCTGATCTCCAGCATCTGCAGTCCTCACTTTCTCCCCATCTACTGCTCTGCCCTCATCAATCTTCTTTGTTACGTCTTCAATTCTGAGCATCAGAAATCTGATAACAGAGGAACACTAACGTTGAAATCAAAGTTTAAACGCTATTCCAGGATTGGAAATTCTGGGTGTAACTGGGATGCGGTTTGATGCAGGACAACTTCAGGGCCAGGTATTTGTTTATCAGAAACTGATACGTGGGGCTAATGTCCTGTGTTGGACTAACTCACAAATGTTCAGAAGGTCAGAAAGCTGTAACTCATCATATTGGTAGATGAATGGTTTCAGGATCTAAAGCCTTACCATGCAGGTTAAAGTGCAGGGCTAAGCATGTTTTTATTCAATTAACTATTTCATAACCTCGCCACAGCAAATGTTCTGATTTGCAGGGGAACCTACCGGCAGAGGTCATTAGTGTCAGATAACCACTAATAAGTCAGACAAGTAAAAGACGAAGAACTGAATCCAAGAAGCATTGAGAGTTAGGAACTCTCCACCTCATGGAGTGAGATAGATCAGGAGCGTTTCGGAGAAGTGTGATCAGCACAGAGGGAAGGGAAGGATTACGGGATATGCTGATAGAAGTGGGAGAAGTAGGTTGGGAAGACAATGGTGCAGAAGGTACACCCTGGTTGCTGGAAAGTAATTCCTGTCTAATTCTGTGGTTAGGCAAGCAGGAGGCTGGAAGAACACAGCAAGCCAGGCGGCATCAGGAGGTGGAGAAGTCAACATTTCAGGTGTAACCCTTCCTCAGGACTTTGTTTTTGTCTCTAATTCTGTGGTTAGACAACCTTGCAGGACCTGAGAGGACTTGGTCAGCACAAGCAAAACATTGAGGTTTAGACCTTGCCTTGTCTCTGTGGATGGATAGCACAATGAGAGGTATCATTACCTGCCATACAATCACACATACCTGGTACATGAATACAATGCTGTCAGTTCAGTGGTGCAGGCAACTGAAACCTCTTCCAGAGTTACCGCATTATACAAGTATATATACTGCCTATCTCATTGAATCAATCAGTATAGAAGGGTGCCTTCTGCTTATTGAGTCTATATCACCAAAAACAGACTGCTACCTCTACAGTAGTCCCACACTAGGCCCAAAGCTGTGAATGTTATGACATTTCAAGCACTGGTCCAAGTAATGTTTAAAGTTTGGGAGACTTCCTGCCTCCTACCCTCCCAGTCTGTGCATTCGAGAGCCCCAGCTCCCTCCGGATGAAAATCCTTTTCTTCAAATGCCCTCTGAAGCTCCTGGCTTTCATTTTAAAATTATGCCCCAATGCTATTGACTGTTCAACTGAGGGGAACAGCTGTTTCCTGTCCATGCCCCATATACTCCCAATCAAATTCTCCCTTCCCTGCTCCAAAGAAAACAACCTGAACCAATCCAGCTTCTCTTCAGAGCTAAGATGCCCTGTTCCGAGCAACATCCTGGTGAATCTACACTACACCCACTCCAGTTCAATCACATACTTCCTGTAGTGTGGTGACAGAACTGCACACTACTCCAGCTGTAGCCTAGCCAAAGTTCTGTATAGATTCAACATAACTTCCCTGTCCTTATAGTCTGTGCCAAGGCTGAAAAAGGCAAGTGCCCCTCTTAACCATCCTGTTAGTCTGTCCTGCTGCCTTCAATGATCTGTGGACAAGCACTCCAAGATCCCCATGTTCCTCTGTTCCTTCCTAGGGTCCTGCCAATCATTCAGTACACCCTTGTCTTCTTCTTTGCATTACCTTACATTTATCCAGGTTAATCTCCATCTACCACTGATCTGCACATCTGACCAATCCATTTATATTTTCCTGAAACCCAATACCCCCCCCCCACCCCCCAACTTCATCATCAACCACCTAGCCAATCTCTTCCATCCACGTCTCCCACAAATGTCATCTACATCCTTTATATATATCATGAATAATAAGGGACCGAGCACGGATCCCTGTGGGATCTATAGACATTTCCTGCTTTGTTACTGGACGATTGTAATTGTGAAATAAAACCAGGAAATGCTGAAAATTCCCAGCTTGGCAGACAGCGTCAGTGGAGACAGAAATAGAGTGAACATTTCAACATAACTAACCTTTGACCTGACTACACCACAGACGTCTCACTAGCCAAGGAAACAGTAGCCTCACTACTAGACGGGCCAGTAATTCAGACACCCTACAACACCAGCGCCATCAGCATGGACACCACCCTCAGACTACTGGATCTGTGCCTCATGACCCACTTCATCTTCAACGGCCAGCTATACAGCCAAATCAACACAACACCCGTGGGATCACTGATATCAGGATTAATAGCGAAAGTTGTAATGCAAAGACTCGAATGGATAGGCCTTCTCACTATCCAGCCTAAACTTTGGATCCTCTACATGGAATTTTGTCATTATCAAACCTATCAATGCATAAACAACATCCTTACCAACATAAAATTCACCAAGGAAGAAGAGAACAACAACTGACTCCCCTTCCTGGATGCAATGGTCAGACACAAGGCCAATGGGGAGCTCCAGACCAGCCTGTACAGGAAGGCCACCCACACAGACAACAACCAACCCACAAAGGAAGCTGCATCAGATCATTGTTCAAGTGAGACATAGCACACTGCAGCACCCCGGAGATGCACAAAGCTGAAGAAGAATACCTACACAATGTCTTCAAAAACAATAGTTACCCAAAAAGCATAATTCACAACAGAGAGACATAACACATCTGGATACACTGACCAAACTGCCATACATCAAGGACATATTGGAAATGGCCACCAGACTACTCCAACCCCTGGGTATCATGGTAGCCCACAAACCCACACTACGACTGCCACTGACAAGTAGAAAGGATCCCATACCCACAACCAGTAGGACCAACGTTATGTACAAAATAACGCGAAAATACTGCCACAAACATTACAGTGGCAAACCGGAAAAAAACTAGCCATCAAGGTACACAAACGCCAACCAGCCACTAAAAGACATGATCAACTATCACTTATGTCCATCCATGTGGACAAAGAAGGACACCAATTTGACTGGGACAACATGTCCATCCTAGGACAAGCCAAACAGAGACATGCACAGGAAAATTCCTGGAGGCCTGGCACTCAACCCGGAACTCCATGACCAAACATGTAGAGTTAGACCCCATTTACCAACCACTAAGTAGCAAAACTGGATATGATACCACCCACCTCAGCAAACTAGGACACATAAGTAACAAGCAGGATAGAACACCAATGCTTCACCAGAGGCGCACAAACGATGTTACCTGGAATGGTGGTGAAAGATCTGCAAACCAACTGACCAGTTCAGTGAGCAAGTCAACAACCTCCTCCATAACCTGAGCTACAAATCTTGTCAAGAACTTCGATGGTTAACTTTCAACAAAACAGAAGGTGCTGAGGAATGAACAATTTTTAAGCACATTCAGATGCAAGGAAAGAGGTATGTGGAATGAGCAAAGGGGAAAGCGTGTGATAAGGTAAGGGTCGCAGAGACAAGAGTGACTAAATGATACAAGGCATTGTGAAGCAAAGGCAAAAGGAAGTGTGAATGAGACCAGTCATGAAACATCTGATAAGTTCATTGTAGATAAACATCGTTGCAGGATGTTTCTAAAACCACGACTGATGGTAAGATTGAAAGGTGCTAAACATGACAGTAAGGCTAGATTGTGCAAGGTAGGGCGTGAATCCAAGGGGGATTGTGAATTGACATTTTGAGTTCATGAGCTCAGAGTCAGCAATGATTAACATGGAGTTAGGACTTATTTCTGAGAGCTGTGAGGCCCCCTGTAAATGCTTCTTGTAGCAATGACCCAGCACCAACACAAAGCGTTCTGTGACTGTAAGGGACAGAGAAATATAGAAATTTATTTGGGAGTGGACTAAAGGTAGATGTTAATGTTTAAGGTGTCCTTGAAGGAGGAAGTAGAGACACACACAAATGAAACATAGATATGAAGAGGACTCCAAAAACTCAAAGGATGTGTAGGGAGGGAGAGAGGATGCTGCAATGGTCCAGTACAGGAAGGGGATATCATGCTGCAATGTTGCCTGCAGGCAATGACAGCTGCTGCAGCAGTGGTGCAGTGCAGGCAGTAAGAGACAATACTGTATTGGTGTTGTGAGATATAGGTAAAGTAGTGTTACTTCTGAAATCATAATTACTTATGCAAGGTAAATGCACTCACACCAGTGTATAATTGTTTCAACCAAGAGCTGAGTCAACAAGAATGAAAACTATGTGAAGGAAGTACATAATTGTTTTTGTATGAGCTAAAGTGTGCATACAAGGATGAAACGTGCCTGCAAACAATGGTAGATGTTACAGACAAATAGATAAGTTGCTGTGAGGATGGAGGTTTAGCCAGATATGCGTGCACAAGCAGTAGTTATAAGCATCTGTTTCCCAATTCTGCAAAAGCAAAAAACAAACCCTAGTTAAAAGTTCATAAGGATCAATATGGTTGAGGAAAGGGAGGAAATGTCACAAGTGGGGAAATAGATAGCAGTGAAGGAAGATATACCTAACAATGGACCACAGCACGATGTGGTGAAATGGCCAAGTAAAAACTTGTACTTTGTTATGCACAAGGCCGGATAAGGCAAGAGACAAACAACAGTAATGGGCACCGGGTTTGGAATAGCGAATCCGATATAAGATTTTACTTGCTATACTCTGCGTGTCTATTTTAGGCACTATGCTTGCAAGCCTATAATAAACATACTGATTGCTTCAGATTTTGTCTAGGACTGAAATTATTGAAGTGAGTGAGCTTTGTTTCTCACAGTGTGGTGCAGGAAGAGGCAGTGCTGTAATGGTGCTGTGCTGGCAGGAAGAGGCAGTGCTGTGATGGTGTGGTGCAGGCAGGAAGAGGCAGTGCTGTAATGGTGCGGTGCAGGCAGCAAGAGGCAGTGCTGTAATGGTGCGGTGCAGGCAGGAAGAAGCAGTGCTGTAATGGTACGGTGCAGGCAGGAAGAAGCAGTGCTGTAATGGTACGGTGCAGGCAGGAAGAGGCAGTGCTGTAATGGTGCAGTGCAGGCTGGAAGAGGCAGTGCTGTAATGGTGCAGTGCAGGCAGGAAGAAGCAGTGCTGTAATGGTACGGTGCAGGCAGGAAGAGGCAGTGCTGTAATGGTGCAGTGCTGGCAGGAAGAGGCAGTGCTGTAATGGTGCGGTGCAGGCAGCAAGAGGCAGTGCTGTAATGGTGCGGTGCAGGCAGCAAGAGGCAGTGCTGTAATGGTGCGGTGCAGGCAGGAAGAGGCAGTGCTGTAATGGTGTGGTGCAGGCAGGAAGAAGCAGTGCTGTAATGGTACGGTGCAGGCAGGAAGAGGCAGTGATGTAATGGTGCAGTGCAGGTGGGAAGAGATACTATTGTATTGGTGCAGTGCAGACAGTAAGAGACAATGCTGTAATGATGCGATGCAGGTAGGAAAAGATGCTATTGCAATGATACAGTGCAGGCAGTGAGTGATGCTGCTGCAATGGTGCGGTGCAGATAGTGGGCAAAGATGCTGCAGTAGTGCAGTGCAGGCAGGAAGAGATTCAGAAGTAATAGTGCAATGCAGGCAGTGAGACACAATGCTGTAATAGTGTAATGCGGGTCAGAGGAGATGCTACTGCAATGATGCAGTGCAGGCAGTGAGAGATGCTGCTGCAATGGTGCGGTGCAGTCAGTGCAAGGTACTGTTGCAATGGTGCAGTGCAAATAGCGGACAAATATGCTGCAGCTGTGTAGTGCAGGCAGTGAGAGATTCAGAAGTAATAGTGCAATGCAGTCAGTGAGAGATAATGGTGCAATGCAGATGGCAGAAGAAAATGCTGCAGTGGTGCAGTGCAGGCAGTGAGAGATAAGAAATGAAAGAAATCACTGCTGGTTTTATTTGAAGCAGTGCGCTCATATTTATTGCTAATTGGATTTTGGGCTGTCAGTCCAATATCAAAGCAGTCGGTAATTACGGATTCCAGAGACAGCCTTAAGGCATCAATTGTTAAATGAAGTTGGAAAATAAGCAAGTGTAATTGAACCACCTGTTTCACCAGTTAACTCTCAACCTGGAATAAAAGTTGTCAAATTCCTTGAATTCATTCTCTTCATCATAGGAACAAACCCCCAGATAGACTTCCAGCACCACACAGTCGCTGTTTTCAGATCACACTGTGTTTGCAATTTTTTTGGACCATGTTTTGTTGAGTATTCCATGGATTGCTGAATATCATATAACATGATAGACTTTGGAGGAGCAATGTAGGGATAACACTAGATTCTCAGTGTGCAAGGATTACTGACAGTGATTTAAAATGTCCTTGCAATCACACAGTGGCTGCACACCTCACTATTCCCAACAGAGAACAGTCGAACCCTTCAGGTTCATCCAGCAGTGAGGGCTTCAAAGAGGAATCTTAAAATTATATTTCCCATAGTGGATTACACTAAATTTCCTATTTCTATTCACTATGCTTCTGCTCATCGGCTTGATGTTTTACATTTCATCCCAGAAATGAGATCCCTGGGGCCAACGAGTCCACCAGCGCCACCTCATGGTGGACTGGGCTGGGTCTGCAGGAGATCCTTCACCTCTGGAGTCACCAGCCCAATGCTGGGCCTTGAGCCTCAGGCCTGCTACAGCCTGTGAGCCACTGTGGTTTGATGGGGCAACAAGCAAAAGTGAAGGGCAGAGGGTGGAGGTGGAACTCTGTTAGGAGGATTTTAAAAAGGGGCTATAAAAGAAAAAAAAGGAAGGGGGAGGTTTGTTTTGGGAAATGGGAACAGAAATAACCTCGAGATAGCAGGATGAAGAAGGCAATAAATGAAAGAAGAGGGTGGGAGATCATGGGAGGGTATGGGTGGAGACTGGTCATAAGAGAACAAAAGGGGCAATAGATGAAAGAAAAGGGATTTGAAGATCATTTGGGAAGTGGCGTGTGGTTCCTCCGAGTGCTGCGGTTTCCTCCCACAATCCAAAGATGTGCAGGTTAGGTGGATTACCCATGGGAAATGCAGGGTTATAGGGACAGGGTTGGGGCTGTTTGGGTGCGTTACTCTCTGTTGGGTTGGTGTGCACTCAATGGGCCAAATGGCCTGCTTCCACACTGTAGGGATCCTATGTTTCTACGATTTTCCAGAATTGACTTTCACTGTGATGATGATGATGATGATGATACAGGAGATTCCTTCCATCTATCCAAGCTAGGCAAATCTTCCAATCCCATTAAAACTTCACAACTCCAAGCTCTTCAACCTGAGTGTGAGCTCTCATATCCTGCATTGTGGAAAATAGGTTCAGCATTTCTGAAGGACTGCCTGCCTCAAACTCCTGTTTCTTCGCGCTGTCTGTGATTCTTGTAGACTCACTTGGAACTGTGAGGTTCAGAGATACCATGAAAAACCCTGTAACCCAATACTACACTAGCTTACTATCAATTCTTCCCTTTCCAAAGCCATCGACATGGCAATGTAAATCCAGATAGAAATGCCAATTAGTAGTTTGCTAGACTCCTGACTCCATTCTAGTTTGGAATGGAAAAGACTGTTTAAAATATAACCATTGACAAAACCTAACATTCCTAACATTTCCCTGTGGTATTGAAAGCATAACAGTTCATGCATAGTCATCAAAAGATTGTTATTGTACATAGATATGAAGATCTTGCATCTTCCTAGTAAACCAATCTGTGCACCCCTTAAACAGTCTTAGTGTCTGGTAGAATTCAAAGCTTGGCACAAGACTCCATTTTACCTAAAATTAAAGAGTTAGTCTCAAAATATACCAGTCTTGCAAGTCTCTCATTTGCAACCCAGTCTGTTTCCTGCCTTCAAAGTCAAACTTTAACCTAATGTTTCAAGTTAATCACCTTCTGCCAGATACTCTTGGAAGAACAGAAGAAAATTGAATTTTCTGGTCACTTGGTCATGTGCTTTGCAATCACATGGCATTGAACTGCGTACTATTGCATGGCATTTGGACAAGAGTCATTTTGCCATTATTTGAAAATGTTTTGCATTGCCCCTAGTTGCATGTGACAACATCATCAAATCTTGAACAAAATATTTTACTTTTCATAGAATGCTCCTCCTGCAAAACATGGGAAATCAGGGATGCTTCTAGTCTCCATGGAGACCATGTATACAAGAAGTGTGTTCAGCTGCAGCTTCTGATTTGCTGCCTGAATGACTGGGTGCTGAGTATGGACTCACTATGGAGCATCTGTGAAGCTGAGAAGGTTGTGGATAGCACGGTAAGCGAGCTGGTCACACCACCAGTAAGTGCTACACAGACAGGGAAGAGATGGCAACCACCAGGATGGCAAATAAATGTGGGCAGGCAGTGCAGGAATTCCCTGGAGTCACCTGTGGCCATTCTGTGGGCGGCACGGTGGCACAGTGGTTAGCACTGCTGCCTCACAGCGCCAGAGACCCGGGTTCAATTCCCACCTCAGGCAACTGACTGTGTGGAGTTTGCACGTTATCCCCGTGTCTGCGTGGGTTTCCTCTGGGTACTCCGGTTTCCTCCCACAGTCACAAAGATGTGCGGGTAAGGTGAATTGGCCATGCTAAATTGCCCGTAGTGTGAAATGTAGGGGTATGGGTGGGTTGCGCTTCGGCGGGTCGGTGTGGACTTGTTGGGCCGAAGGCCTGTTTCCACACTGTAAGTAATCTAATCTAAAATCCTCTCAAACAGGGACACCGTTTGGATACTCAGGGGAAAGCAGCCAGGTCAGTGGCCCCACACCTTCTCTGTTGTACAGCAGGGAGGGTCGAAGTGTTAGTGAGTGCTCGGGTTAAAGGACTGTACGTCAGGGGCAGAGGTAGGTGTTTCTGTGGCCGGGAGCGAGACTCAAGGATGGTGAGATGCCTCCCCGGTGCCAGGGTTAAGGATGTTTCTGAGAATGTGCAGGATAATTCTGAAAGGGGGAGGTGAGCAGTCAGAGATTGTGGACTAATGACATAGGCTGAAACAGAGATGAGGTCCTGAAAAGGGAATTTATGAACTTAGGTAGGAAATTGAAAAGCAGGACCTCTAGGGTTGTAATCTAGGGATGACTTCTTGTGCTACATGCCAGTGAGACTAGGAATAGGAAGGTAGAACAGTTAAATACACGGCTGAAGAGCCTCAATTATGTGGATCACTGGAATAACTTCCAGGGCAGGAGGGACTTGTACAAGGACGGGTTGTACCTAAACTGGAGGAATATCGATATCCTGGCAGGGAGGTTTGCTGGTGACATGCGAGAGGATTTAAACTAGTACAGCAAGGGCACAGGAGCTAAAGCAGTAGGTCAGCAAGTAAAATGATCGAGGAGGGTCAGAGACTAAGGCTAGTAAGATTAAGAGGATAAACAGACAGGGAGAGGTTATTGAACACAGTGAGACCTGCAGACTGAAGTGTATTTGGTTTGATATTTGTTTTGGGAAGGCAATGTCCTAGTGGTATTATTGCTGGACTGTCAATCCAAGACCCAGGTAGAGTTCTGGGGACCTGGGTTTGAATCCCACCATGGTGGATCAATAGATATTAAGAGTCTAACGATGACCACAAATCTACTGCTGATTGCTGGAGAAACTCACAGCCCTCTGAGAATGCAATAAATGTTGGCCTAGTCAGTGACACCCTCATCCCGTGAATAAGTGGAATATGAGGAGTATGGCAGGTAAAGCAGATGAGCTTATAGCTTGGATTCATACATGTTACTATGATGTTGTAGCCATTACAGAGACTTGGTTGAGAGAGGGACAAGACTGGTGACTTAACATTCCGGGATTTAAATGTTTCAGGTGGACTAGCAAAGGTTGTAAAAGAGGTCGGGGAGTTGTGTTACTGATTAGGGAGAATATCATGGCAGTACTGAGGGATGACATCTTGGAGGGCTCATCCATATGGGTAGAGGTCAGGAACAGGAAGTATGCAATCACCACAGGGATTGTACTATAGGCTTCCCATCAGCCAGGGGGCGATAGAGAAACAAGTATGTGGATAGATTTACGAGAAAATGTGAAAACGATAGAGTTTTTAGATTAGATTCCCTACAGTGTGGGGACAGGCCCTTCGGCCCAACCAGTCCACACTGACCCTCCAAACAGAAACCCACCCAGACTCATTGACCTAACACTATGGGCAATTTTAGCATGGCCAGTTCACCTGATCTGCACATCTTTGGACTGTGGGAGGAAACCCATGCTGATACGGGGAGAATGTGCAAACTCCACAAAGACAATCACCCGAGGCTGGAATCGAACCTGGGATCCTGGTGCTGTGAGGCAACAGTGCTAACCACTGAGTCACTGTGTTTTTGTAACAAGTGCTCTTAAGTTCCTTTATACTGACTGGGGCTCATTTAGTGCCAAGGGCTTGCATGGTGGGAAGTTTGTTAGGTGCGTTCAGGATGTATTTTTGAAAGGAAAGGGGCCATACAGATGTTGGGGCATGAGCCTGGCCGGGTGATCGAAGTTTCAGTGAGGGGGGAGACATTTGGGGAACAGTGACCATAATTCCGTCAGTTTTAACTTACTAATGGATAAGGATAGGAGTAGTCCTCAGGTGAAAGTACTAAACTGGGGGAAGGCTAACTATCGCAATATAAGGCAGGGACTGGGGAATGTAGTTTGGTGATGGCTGTTCTAGGGTAAATCCACATCTGGCATGTGGGAACCTTTTAAATGCCAGTTGATTAGAGTTCAGGACCAGTATGTTCCTGTAAAATACAATGTAAGGATGGCAGAAGAACCTCAGATGACAAGAGAAATTGTGAGCTTAGTCAGAAAGAAAGAGGAGTCAAGATTAGAGTGGTGCTGGAAATGCACAGCAGGTTACGCAGCACCCGAGGAGCAGGAAAACTAATGTTTTGGGCAGGAGCCCTTCATCAGGAACTCTAATCCTGACTCGAAACTCTAGCATCTGCAGTCCTCACTTTCGTCTAGAAAGAAGGAGGAGTCATACACAAGACATAGTGCAAAGGCAGCAGGAAAGAACTCAAACAAGGAATTAGGAGGGCCAAAAGGGGCCATGAAGTGACCTTGGCGAACAAAATTGAGGAAAGTTTCAAGGCTGTTTATATATAAATGAAGAGTAAGAGGGTAGCTAGGGAAAGGGTAGGTCCACTCAAGCACAATGGAGGGAATTTATGCATGGAGCTGCAGGAAGTGGGTGAGGTCCTTAATAACTACTTTGCATTGGTATTCACAAAGGAGAAAGACGTGGTGGATGGTGGGTCTCAGGAGGATTATATTGATATCCTAGGGTACGTCAATATGAAAAAGGAGGTGGTGTTGGGTATTTTGAAAAGCATCAAATTAGACAAGTCCCCCAGTACCTGATGGAATCTATCCCAGAGTGCTGAGGGAGGCAAGTGAGAAAACTGCTGGGGCCGATAGACTGGCTGGAGAGTTGGGCAGAGATATGGCAGTTTGACCTAGGCAAGTGCGAGGTGATGTATTGTGGAAGACCTAGTTCAGGAGGAAAGTATACCATAAATGGCAGAACACTGAGAAACATTAACATGCAGAGGGATCTTAGTATACAAGTTCACAGTTCGCTGAAAGTCACAACACAAGTGGATAAGATGGTCAAGGAGGCATATGGCATGCTTGCCTTCATTGTTCGGAGCATAGAGCATAAAAACTGGCAAGTCATGTTGCAGCTGTACAGAACTTTAGCTCAGCCACATTTGTAATACTGGGTACAGTTCTGGTCACCACGCTCCAAGAAGGATGTGGAGGCTTTGGAAGATTTGCAGAAATGGTTTACCAGGATGTTGCCTGATTTGGAGGGTACTAGCTATGGAGAGAGATTGGACAAACTTGGTTTGTTTTCACTTGAACATCGAAGATGAGGGGCAACCTGATCCAAGTTTACAAAGTTGAGAGGCATGGTTAGTACAGATAGTCAGCGTCTTTTTCCCAGGGTAGAAATGTTAATTACTAGGGGACAGAGGTGAAAGGGGGTAAGGGGGTAAGTTTAAAGGAGATGTGAGAGGCAAGTTTTGTTTTACACAGCGGGTGTGAGTAAGTGCCTGGAATGTGCTGCCGGGGAAGTGGTGGAGATGGACATAACAGTAAGACTGAAGAGGCATTCAGGTATCCCCACTTTTTGAATGTCTACTTTATACCACTTTGCTTTTATGAAAGACCTGCCAACCCAGATGGAATACCCATTTTGCGCATCCAAAGAGGATTTTCACTTTTATGCGAAACAATGACATTTTTCCTGTATAAATCATGCATCTTCACTTTATGCCATTTTTAGTTTATGGAAGGTTTCCTGGGAACACTGTACTTTCAGATAGTGGGGCTACCTGTATCAACAGATACACGAGTAGGTAGCGACTAGAGGGATATGGAGTGCATAGAGGCTAAAGGCTTTTAGTTTAGAAAGGTGTCATATGTTAGTGCAGACTTGATGGGCCAAAGGGCCTGTTCTTGTGCTGCACTGGTGCCTGGTGCCACGTGCTGAGCTGCTGCTGTTTGGCATTGTTCACTGGACTGTAACATAAATCCTTTCCACATTGTTATAACTACCTCATCTTTGTACTTTGTAAATACATTTACAAAAACACCACGACACTGATCTATCCACAAACTACTGATTGCAATTAAAAATGCCAAACTGATAAAAACCACAAAGCAAAGTAACCTTTAGAGTAAAATTTGTGACCTTTTACAATTTGCGTAAATCAAAACCACTGTAAATAAACTAAAACCACAGCTAATTTAATTCATTTTGTTCAATTAGACCACATCCCTGTGTTCCTCCTCTTAGCATACAAGCAGAAATTGAGGTGTGAGGATCCAGTACTGAAAATAGTGCAATGATGGTCCGAATGGCTTCTGTAAGACTGCTTCGACTCAGGGGACTGGTCCATATTCAAGAACACAGCAGGCAACCTAAAGGAGTATGCCACTATTGTTACAGACTTCATTATTAAATGATGTGTAGATGATTGTGTGCTGAAGAAGTTCACTCAAACATTCCTCAGCCAGAAACCATGGATGAACAGGAATATCCACTCCCAGCTGAGGTCTGAGGCCTTCAAATCGGGTGCCCCTGAGCTTTACAGGAAATGTAGGTACACGATGGTGGCCGGGGAGGGTGCTCCAGTTGGAGCTCCTCTGCTCGCCAGTTCCTTTTCCCTTTCCTTTCTTCTTTTCCCTCCTATCTGTGGTATCTTCTGCTCTCTTCTTTCTTTTTCTGCTCCCATCCCACCCCCCCTGAACTTTTAACCCCCACCCCCCCACCCCCGCACCATCCCACTACAGGAGACTGGATGGGAGCTGAGGTGCCCCGCAGTGGCGGCAGACTGAGCACAGGCCGAGTCACAGAACGAATCCCGGAGCGACGGACACAGGGGAATCCTGGGAGTGACAGCAGCAGGGGAAGTGAATCCCGGCATAGCGTGACTTACCTTGTTGCGGCTGAGTGCCGGTGAGGAACGGTCTGGAAGCTGGGGCGATGTGGGATATTTATTGGACTGGTGCCTGGTGCCACGTGCTGAGCTGCTGCTGTTTGGAATTCTTCACTGGACTGTAACATAAATCCTTTTCACATTGTTATAACTACCTCATTTTTAACTCATTCTCAGACATTGTTAGTAATGTTACTGCTTCCTCTTTTGCGTAATAATTCTATTTATTTTTACTCCGTAAGATTTGTGCCCAGGTACTTGTACCTAAGATGGCGCTATTAAAGGCCAGATTGTAAAAACCTTTCACTGTCCTTCTGTATTCAGTCCTGGAGTATATGTAATAACAAAGGATAGTCTTGTTCTGTAAGGCCATCAGAGATGCCGTGAGGCAATACCAAACTAAGCTTGGGAGCCAGACTAACCACATGACATCTGTTATTAGTGGCAAGGCTTACACGACATAATGGGCTATAAAGCGAGTTGAACAGAATTGCGGGCAATAGCATATCCCTACTCGATGAGCTCAATGCATTCTACACTTGCTTTCAGCAGAAGGTCAGCGAAACAACGTCATCTATCCCATCAGCCTCGGATGCGCCTGTACCCATGGTAACCGCCTTCTTAAGGGTGGACCCACGGAAAGCAGCCAGCCCAGATGGAGTCCCCGGCCATGCACTCAGATCCCGTGCGGACCAGCGGGTGGGAGTACTCGCTGACATCTTCAACCTCCCCTTACTACAATACAAAATCCTCACCTGCTTCAAAAAGACCAGCATTATTCTGGTTCCAAAGAAAAATCACGCAGTGCGCCTCAATGACTATAGCCTGGTGGCTCTGACCTCTGTAATTATGAAGTGCTTTGGCAGGTTAGTTATGGCTCACATCAACTGCAGCCTCCCAGACTGCCTTGAGCCCTTGCAAATTGCTAACCAGCACAACTGGTCCATGGCAGACCCCATCTCTCAGGCCCTACACTGATTCTTGGAACATCTGGACAACAAGGATACCCAGGTCAGGCTCCTACCTATTGACTACAACTCTGCATTCAGCACCATAATTCCAAATAAACTGATCTCCAAACTCTGGGATCACGATCGCTGCACCTCCCTCTGAAACTGATTTCACAACTTTTTCACCAACAGACCACCGTCAGTAAGGATAGGGTGGCACGGTGGCTCAGTGGTTAGCACTGCTGCCTCACAGCGCCAGGGACCCAGGTTTGATTCCATCCTCGGGCGACTGTCTGTGTGGAGTTTGCACATTCTCCCCGTGTCTGCGTGGGTTTCCTCCGGGTGCTCCGGTTTCCTCCCACAGTCCAAAGATGTGCAGGTCAGGTGAATTGGCTATGCTAAATTGCCATAGTGTTCAGGGATGTGAAGGTTAGTTGTGAAGGTTAGTCAGGGGAAATGTGGAGTAATAGGATAGGGGAATGGGTCTGGGTGGGTTATTCTTTGGAGAGTCAGGTATCAAGCTCTGAGCAACTTGATTGGCAGTCTCTTCACAATATCAGTGAAACCAACCCATCCCCACCCTACCTCTGTATGGTCAGCATCAGGTTTCTCTGCTGGTGTTGGCGCTCTGCCTATATACATGAGTCAGAAACCATAGACCCTGATAAGACACAAACAGCAAATACATCCACCACCACCCAAAAAATTACCCCATCACTCTCTACACACCTTTGGTTTGCAAGTTCCCCTTGCCACACCATGCCCTATCTTGGCCCCTATGTCTCCACACCTTTGCTGCTCGTTATGAGACACAGTTGACATTCAGCAGAAGCAACACCCTCTTTCTTCCAGTAAAGCTCATGTTTCCTCCATTAATATTTTTGCTGATTTGTTTTCCCAAAGGCGAGACCATTTCTGTCCTGTTTCCCGAAGGCTCCCTGAGACAAAGTGGCAGCTCCTTACTGCAGTCTCTCATTTCTCATTGGCCAGGTCTCTCTACTCTGTTGAATTAGCTCATAGAGTCTTGGAGTCATCAGTCACATGAACAGACCCTTCAGCCCAACTTGCCCATGCCAACCCGGTATCCCGAACTTAACTAGTCCCATTTGCTGGCATTTGGCCCATGTCCCTCTGAACCCTTCTTATACATGTACATGTTCAAATGCCTTTTAAATGTTGCAATTGTACCTGTTTCTACCACTTTCTTAGGTAGCTTGTTTCATGTACAAGCTGCCCTCCATGTGGTTTAGCTCAGTTGGCTGGATTGCTGGTTTACAAAGCAATGTGATACCAACAATATAGGTTCAATTCCCATCACTGGTTTGAGGTCATCATGAAGGACTCTCCTTCTCAACCTCTTCCCCTGCCTGAGGTCTGGTGGCCCTCAGGTTAAATCACCACCAGTCGCTTCTCTGTCAAGTGGGAGAGCAGACCCTGTGGTCTGGTGAGACAGCGATGACACAACAACCCTCTGAGTGAAAATATTGTCCCTCACGTCCCTTGTAAATCTTGCCCCTTTCACTTTAAACCTGTGCCCTCTAGTTTTGGACTCCCTAATCCTGGGGAAAAGACCTTGGCTATTCACCTTATCCATTCCCCTCATGATTTTATAAACCACAGCCTCCGACACTCTAGTGAAATAATGTCCCAGCTTCTCCTTATAATTCAAACCCTCCAGCCTCAGTGACATTCTTATAAATCGCTTTTGCACCCATTTCAATTTAATAACATCCTTCCTGCAACAGGGCGACCAGAATTGCATGCAGTATTTCAATTGTGGCCTTAGCAATGTCCAGCAACATGACATCCTAATTCCTGTACTTAGTGCTTTGACTGATGAAGGCAAATGTGCCAATGGTGTCTTCACCACCCAGTCTATCTGCGACTCCAATTTCAAGAAACTATGTGCCTGCACCCCTTGGTCTCTTTTTTTGACAATATTAACTATGTAAGCCCTGTCCTGGTTTGTCTTGGAGTCAGATCTTCACACTTGAACTCATGAAATCCTGATTCATTTGCTGAGTTCTCTGCCTGATGATGCAAGTAAGAGTTGACCCTTGGGTGTTTTACAACGGTTTAGACCATACCCCCAGACCCATCTCCGCTCCCTATTCCTCACTGCACTTTTAATCCCAAATGGATTCTAATCCCTCGCTTCTTCCGAATTAGCTCATCTCGTCAGCCAAGGTTGGGGTGGAGGTGCCAATATTCCTTCTGGGATTCCTGCCACTGACCAGCGATTGCTTGAATGGGCAAGATCAGGTCCAGTACTCCCTCGGTCACCGTGTGGACCATGAGCGATAGCTGCATTGGTCCACAAATTAATAAGATGCAGTGTGATCCCAGTACCTCAATGATAGCAATGTTTATAGGGAAAGCAGAGTCTTTAAAATATTCCCACTGCGTCATGCTGTCTCAGGACTGGGAGTCTTGCCATGAGGTAGAATTGATTTGATGGATGGTTCGAAAGGATCTGTGTTCCAAGTTAAATTAGAGTTCACAGAACCACAGAACGAAATAGGCCATTTGGCCTATTGTGCCTGTAAGTTCTATCCCCTGACATTTCCCCATTATCCTGAGAGTATTTCCCTGTTAAATCTACCTTTCCTCAATTTGCAAGCTTGGTCCGGCACTCAGTGTTCTCCATCTCAGACCAAATCTTATAGCAATGATGCTGATACGGTCCTGGTACAATCCTCTTCTCCCATTGGCTCAGAAATTTGTAAGATCTTTTATTCAACCTTCTCTGCACAAAAAAGTTAATGGAGACTCTTATTTGTGCAAAGCTATTGAGAAGGTATTCCTGATGGCGTACTATGGATGCCATCCTCTGGATATTGTGTTCTGTAGGTGGCTCTGCAGGATCCCGGATGTTTGCACTCCCAGTGCCACAATCCAGATACTGGGACTGTCATACTCAAGATGTTGGACTCTGGAATCACAGCTATTTGAGGTGAAAGACTGACAGCGCTTTGAAGAACCAATCAAGTTGATCATTATTCAGCTCTTGGTCCCTGTGCTGGAGAAGGGAGTGTGAAACATTCACAAGTGGCAGACACCGGGGTCACCTTCACTGGTCTTACAGCTGCAGATGCTGTTCAGTGTTGTCCCTCATCAGGAGAGATAAGGTTGGGTTAATATCAGGGACCCACATGTCACACGATACCCAGTCGTGTTGGCTACACGTGTGGTGGAGTTGGTTCAATTGAGACATCGAAGAGGCGATTGAATGATTCTTTGGAAAGAAATGGCATTCAGGGATATAGAGGAAAAGGCAGGAGTTTGGCAATGTAAGCACAGAAGGCTGAGTGGCCTCCTTCTGCACTGTAACAATCAGCAGTCTGTGAAATGAGAGGCTTTTCTTGTGCTCAGTCGTAATTGTTTTCCCTAATTTGCACATTTCCTCTCCCCCAGGACCTTCACAATACATAGCAGCCAGTGGACCTCTCAAATGTTAGATAAACTCACTCATTCTGAGGCTGTGACACAGGATTGCAATTGCAAACCCTTCTTTCTGGAGAGGACTGAATGCAATCGACTCTCGTGAAATCCAAAATACTGAAGTTTAATTGTTAGAGAGAGAGGTGGAACAAAGAAGTGGCATAGACATGGCATGCACTGGAGTCTCAATTGCTGCACCTTCCATTTGGTCCTTAACACTATCTTCAAGCTCTGGCACTCCCACATACTAATAACTGAGGGCAATTGAAAAAAATACAGTTCTTGCGAAATTCAGAATAAACTTTTCCAAGAGGATTCCAGATTTTTTATTCCAGATTCCAGAATAGTTATCTCATTAACAGCGCTAAGGCAATTTAATATTTGGCCATTATTTTAGAACAACTGTTTGTTGGAACTTTCAGTTCATGAGTTGGCTTTCCCATTTTCCTACAGAAACAAACATTACTCTGAAAGTGTTTTATTGAATGTAAAATGTTTTGGACCATCCTGAGCATCATATACAAGTGTATTTTTTCCTTTGATCCAGTCCAGACAGATAATGTGAGAGCTTTCACAATTTGCTTTCTCTAAGATCGTAAAACTAGAAGAAATATGAACAGGAGTAGGCTGTTCAGCCCCTCAATATTCTGCACCATTCAATAAGACCATGGTTGATACAACATTTCTCACATCTACTTTCCAGTAACCCTTGTCTCCCTGACTTACTAAGAATCGATCTATCGCAGTCTGAAATAAACACAAGGACTCTACCTCACAGCTCGTTCTGGAAGAAGTTCCAAGGATTCACAATCCTCTGAGAGAAGGAGTTCATCTTCACCTTAAATTGGCTTCCCTTTACTCTGAGACTATGTCCTCTGGTCCTAGACATTCCCATGAGGGGAAACATCCTCTCAGCATTTATCCTGTCAAGCCTCTTAAGAATCCTACGCTTCAATAAGGTCACCTCTTTTTTTCTAAACTTTTTTAAAATTGAATAGAATCCCAAACAGTAACCTTTACTGAGAAGACAATCTCTCCATACCAGGAATAATCCCAGCAAATCTTCTCTGAACTGCATCCAATCAAATCTCTCCCTAAATGAGGGGACCTAAACTGCTCATTGTACTCCTGATGTGGTCTCACCAGCACCTTGTATAGTTGTAGTAAGACTTCCTAACCCTTCCAATCCATTGAAACAGCCTTCCTGGTTACCTGCCGCAGCTGTGCGTGAGCTTTCAGTGTTTCATGTACAAGTCCACACAAGTCCCTTTGCTTTGCAGCTTTCTGCAGTTTTTCTCCAAATAATTAACACTGTTCTTTTATTCTCCCTTCCAAAATGAACAACTTCACATTTTCCCACATCGTACTCCATTGCTGACGTTTTGCCCACTTA
The DNA here is from genome assembly GCF_020745735.1 of Hemiscyllium ocellatum. Taxonomy (NCBI): domain Eukaryota; kingdom Metazoa; phylum Chordata; class Chondrichthyes; order Orectolobiformes; family Hemiscylliidae; genus Hemiscyllium; species Hemiscyllium ocellatum. The sequence continues at coordinate 35,418,385 of NC_083408.1, forward strand.
CTGAACCTATCAATCCCTCTCTGTAAACTGTTTGTGTCCCTCTTGAAACTTGCCTTTCCATCTATTTTTTGTGTTGTGTGCAAACTTCCTTTCTCCAAGTCATGAATACTGTGACCAGTTGTGGTCCCCAGCACTGATCCCTGTGGAACCCCACTGGTCATGGGTCAACCACCTGAAGAAGAACCCCTTTATCTCCACAGCTGATCCACGTCTCCAATATCATGGGCTCTTACGACTTCATCTATAGTGAACTTGGGAAATTTGGATCTACTTGCCAGTAAGATATAGTCCTAGCACAAGACTATCCTAATTCAGCACTGATTGACAATACAACATGGGCCAGCAGATGGATGGTGTGTTCAGGGAACATAAAATAATCTCGTATTAGTACACAATTAAGATCTCATCTGAGGGGCTCTTTCACTTTCATTCACAGGTTATGAATGTTGCTTGCAAAGCCATCATTCATAGCCCAGCTCTCATTGCCCTTGGAAAGATAATGGTGAGCCACTTTCTTAAACTGCTTAGTCCATGTGGTGCAGGTACCCCCACAGCACTAGTAGGGAAAAAACGTCCAGCATTTTGAATCAACAACAGTACAGGAATGATTATATGGTTCCATGTTAGGAAGGTGCGTGACTTAGACAGGCATTTGTTGATGGTGGTGTCACATTGTTGTTGGAGTCTAAAGATAGAGATAAAGAAAATAAATTGCAGGTCAATGAGGTAAGAGCAGGGGACTAAGACAAAATGAATAACTCTTCTAAAGAGCTGACGTTCACAATGGACTGATTAACCTTATTTTGTGTTGTATGAGTCTGTCAGTTAGCATTGTTGTGCATCTACCTGTATCGCATAGAATTATAGAGTCATACAGCACGGAAACAGACCCTTCGGTCCAACCAGGCCATGCCGAACATAATCCCAAACTAACCTAGTCCCACCTGCCTGCTCCTGGCCCATTTCCCTCCCAACCTTTCCCATTCATGTACTTATCCAAATGTCATTTAAACGTTGTAATTGTGCCCACATCCACCACTTCCTCAGGAAGTTCACTCCACACGCAAACCACCCTCAGTGTGAAAAAATTGTCCCTTACGTCATTTTTAAATCTCTCCTCTCTCACCTTACAATGTGCCTGAGTCTTGAAATCCCCTATCATAGGGGAAAGACAACTGCCATTAATCCTGCCTATACCCCTCATTATTTTACAAACTTCTATAAGGTTATCTCTCAAATTGCTATGCTCCGGTGAAAATAGTCTTTCTTTATAACTCAAAGCTTCCATACCCGGCTACACCCTGGTAAATCTCTCTGAACCCACATGCGATCTGGGTGTTCTTAATGCAGATTCTGTGTTCCTAGATGTTTGAACTGGTAAGTGTTCCTTTCACTTCATTAAATACCTTAACTCGATTGAGTATGGAATAGTCATGAACATTTACTTGAGCCTTTAGAGAGGCTTGACCATTTTGTGCTGATGGAGTATGAAGTAATTATTAAAATGAGTGATTAAATAGAAAGAAGGATGTTGTAATTCTATCACATCTTTTACAACTTCAGGACATCCCAAAATTATTTACAGCTACTGGAGCGTGTTTGAAGTGTAGACAATGGTAGTGTAGGAAAAAACAACCAATTCCTAAACAGAACAAACAGTAATAATACCTGGGTAACTGGCTTTACTGATGCAGTAAGACTGATTGATAAACATACGATTTGAAGTAGTGCTGTGGAACTTTTAACCAGAAGGCAGACAGAATCTCAGTTTGATGTCTCTTCCAAAAGACAACAGCTTCCTCAGTGCAGCACTACCTCTGCACCACACCGGAAGTGTCGGCCTAGATTATGGAGGTCTATTAGCTTGGTTGGGCTGGTTTGTGATGCAGAGTAACATCACCAGCGTGGCTTCAATTCTTGTACCAGCTGCTGTTATCATGGAGGTCCCACCTTCTCAGGTGACCCTCAGGTTAAACTTGCCACTAGTCATGTCTCTCTCTAATGAGAAACCACCCCCATGATCCTCTGAGACTATGGTCACTTTACAATATTGGGAGAGATGGACCACTCATTTTTGACTTAACTGTGGCAGTGCTGCCTATTAAGCTGTGGCAAGTGGTCCTGGGTTTAATAAGCGCAAAGGCATGTTAGCACAGTATGGCAGAGCTTAACTGAGTGACATCAGACACTGAGCATTCATGACTGTGCCAGGTGACATGACACCTTGGTGCTGATGTTATCAGTGTTTGCAGCCCATTACAGACCACAGTTGGTGCTGTACATTTGTTTAGTTAATTGCTCATTTTGTTCCTGATCTGTTTCCCAGGGTCAGGGATTATAGTGTATGCATGAGCGCTCAAAAACAACGACACACACACTGCAGTCTCCTGATGGTAATCCACACCATTTAATCATGCACATGTCAAACGATGCTCCTTCTGCTGATACTTTCAGTTCCATGCTGCAGTGTTTTGTTCAGTATGACAGGCTACAGAGGTCCAGATATGCATTTCCAATAAACTTATCAGCTTGCACTCAGTCAGAGGGAGATGGTGGCCTTTTGGTAGTGTAACTGGACTACCATTCCAAAGCTCCAGGTGAATTTTCCAGCGATGTAAGTTCATATCCCAATTTTTGTATTCCTTTGTGGAATGTGGGCATCGTTATCTGGCTAGCATTTGTTGCCCTGTCCCTGGTTGCCCTTGACAACACAGTGGTAAGCTGCACTCTTGAATCGCTGCAGTCTTGCAGCAGGTTGACACATGATGCCCTTAGGGAGGGAATTCCAGGATTTTGATCAGCAACACTGAAGGAATGGTGATATATTTCCAAGTCAGGATGGTGTGTGGCTTGGAGGGGAACTCAAAAGTGATGGTGTTCCCATGTATCTACTGCTCTTGCCCTTCAAGATGGAAGTGGTCGGTCTGAAGGCGCTGTCTGAGGATCTTTGGTGAATTTCTGCAATGCATCTTGTAGATAGTACACACTGCTGCTACTGAGTGTTGGTGGTGGAGGGAGCGAATGCTTGTGGATGTGGTGCCAATCAAGTGGGCTGCTCTGTCCTGGATGGTGTCAAGCTTCTTGATGTTATTGGAGCTGCACCCATCCAGGCAAGTGAGGGGTATTCCATCACACTCCTGACTTGTGTCTTGTTGATGAATTTGAATACTGGAATACTTTTATTTCAAATTCTGAAATAATTCAGAATTTCAAATTCAAATTTTGAAATAAAAATGCTAGCTTAGTGGTAATCATGTCAATTGTCATTAAATACCCATAAAGTTTACAAATGTCCCTTCCGGTCAGAAATCTGCCCTCCTTACCTGGCCAGGCCTCCAGGCCTCTGAAGACAGACTGAAATGTGGATGACTTTTACCTGTCACCTGGAATGGCCTGGCAAACCAAGCTGTTACAAAGTCCAAGGAAATGACTGAAACTTGGCAATTAGGGACAAGCAATAAATGCTGCCCTATACAGGTCAAAGACACTCAAAGTCTCTGTTTACCATTTTGGTGTAATGTGTGACTAGTTGCTAACATACAACAAGGGTGGTGAGTTGGCAGAGCCCACAGACCAGGAGCCAGTGTAGGTAAGCACTTATTGTGTTGTAGCAGTAATGGGAGCCCAGGACTAATTTCCACCATCTTTGACAGTGGCCATTGAAGCCACTTAATATTGGCTAATTTGGTATGGAAAATAGATCAAGTCTAAATCCAAGACAAATCCAACCTGGCCAATTACCACCACATCAGCCTACTCTCGACGATCAATATGTGTCAACAACAGTGTGGTCAAGCAGCACTTGATTAGCAATAAGCTGCTCAGTGACACCCAGTTTGTGGTCCACCAGCATCGCTTAGCTCCTGACCTCATTACAGCCTTGTTTCAAACATTGGCAAAGGAGCTCAACTCCAGGGGTGGTATGAGAGCATCTGCCCAAGTGTGGCGTCGAGGAACCCAAGTAAAATCAGAGTCTATCGGCATCATGGGAGTAGTTCTCTGCTGGGTGAGACATATCCAGCACAAAGGAAGATGGTTGTGATTACTGGAGGTTTAAGGATATCACTGTAAATGTTGAACATGGGCAGGACTACACAGTTAATGGTAGGACCCTGGATACTACTGTCAAACAGAGGGACCGAGGGGTTCAGGTTGATGGTTCTTTGAAAATTACGTCAAAAGTAGCAAATTAAGCAGGCATTTAGAACGCTTGCCTTCATTGATCAGACCATTGAGTATAAGGTTTGGGGCATCATGTTGAGTTTGTACAGAACATTAGTGACACCACGTTTGGACAAAGCGCAAATCAAGAGTGTGATGGAATGCCATTTGCCTGGATGAATGCAGCTCCAACAGCAGTCAAGAAACTTGTTAACATCTAAGGTAAAGAAGCCCGCTTGGTTGTCATCCCATCTAACACCTTTAGCAAACACTCTCTCCACTGACAATGAACATCAGTAAGATGCACTGCAGAAATTCACCAAAGATCCTTAAATATTCCTTCCAAACCCACCATCACGTCCATGTAGAACGACAAGGCAGCAGATACATGGAGCACCACCACCTGTAAGTTCCCCTCTAAGTCACGCACCATTTTGATTTGGAAACATATCATTGTTTCAGCTTCACTGCCGCTCAATTCAACTCCCTTCCTAACAGTGCCCCAGAGCTGGTGTATTTGAAAGGGAAAAGGGCCAAGAGTTGGGTTAAGTGAAGGGACAAGAGAAACTATGAAGCACATACTTAATCATTCTTCTTTAAGGAGAAGGTGATGGCCTAGTGGCATTGTCGCTAGATATTAATCCAGAGGTCCAGACAACATTCTGGGGACAATGTTCTGGGATCACGCCATGGCAGATGGTGGAATTTGAATTCATTAAAATAACATCTATAATTAAGAGTCTAATGATTGTCATGAAGCCATTGTTGGAAAAGACCATCTGGTTCACTAATGTCTTTTAGGTGAGGATACCTGCCATCTTTACCTGGTCTGGCCTACGTGTGATTCCAAATACACTACAATATGATTGACTCTTAACTGATCTCTGGCCAATTAGGCCTAGGCAGGGATGTGGGCATTGAATGAATAAAGAAAAGTGACTGGAGAAACAGAATAAGTGGGACAATGGATACAGATGCCTTCAATGTCGGTTGCATTTGCTGTGCTATTTGTCAGAGCCTCGGTGACTCTCCATTGCTGTCACATTGGGCTCGCTGGTGAATGACAGGTGGGGACGTGGCAGAATGACCAAAGCCAGAGGAACAAAACATGTACACGAAATAGAGAGAATGTGTAAATATCTGAAAGCGGTGGGGAATGAGCCTATAGGAGTGATGCATTGTAGATCGATAAAGTGGAGAAGGTTGTGGGGGCGTTCAGGAACCTGAGACACTGGGCAACAGCACGCTAGTTTGACAGCACAGTGTGGAGTGCTATTAGAAAGTATGGGACCCATGACTCAGTGTTGCAACTGGAGCCAAAACTCAACATCATTCATTGCGAGGCCAATGGTACAGGAGGAATTATTCAGGTGGAAGTCAAAACAGCGAAGTTTACAAGCATTCTGGAAATGGGAGATGGGGGTGGGAGTTCATAAAACGGCAGCAAGTGATATCAGGAGGGAAGCGTGGTGTGTTGCTGCTTCCTTGGGACTCCCAGAAGCAGTGTGGCCTTACTGACTGTGGGGGCCAATTCAGTCAGTACTTGACCAATATTCCCACCTCTGACCATAAGCCCCTGCTGTGTGGCCCTGTCAGGCCAGCTGCTATCCCAGCGTCATTCTGGGAAGGGCATGTCCTTCCAGAGTGAGCTGGTCCCCAGTCCATGGCCATCTTTTACAAAGTCGCCACCATCCGCTCGGGCAGGTTCGCTTTCTGCTCATTCCAGGCAGCGGGACTTCTTTGAATCATGGGAAATTCAGCCTAATATGCAACACATTTTCTTGCAGCTTTAGTGGGTGGTTTTGTTTCATGGCACATAGAACTAAATCAGAAGAGTCCAAAACTGTCATCACTTTGATGTTAGCTCAGTACATCAGCAGTGCAACCAACTCCTGACACGAGAGTGAACAGCACCAGTAATGGCAAAAGTAACTTCCCCAGGTTTGCTACGGCTGCTGATCGAGTGAGTAGTGGGGGTCATCGGCCATTCCTTGGGTGGTAATATTCTCACCTCTGGGTCAGCAGGGTGTGGGTTCAAGACCCACATCAGAGAATCCAGGCTGACATTCTAATGCAGTGCAAAGGAAGCTCCAGATTGCTGTAGGTACCAGCTTTCAGAGAATCCCTACGATATGAAAAAGAAGGCCATTCGGCCCATTCTGAACCTCCGAAGAGCATCCTTGATCCACCCTGACTCTGTAACCCTGCATTTGCCATGGCTAACCCACCTAGCCTGCATATTTCTGGGCGCTATGGGGCAATTTTAGCATGGGCAATTTACCTAACCATAAATATCTTTGGACTGGGGGAGGAAACCTATGCAGACATGGGGAGAACATGCAAAGTCTACACAGACAATCACCCGAGGCTGGAATCAAACCCAGGTCCCTGGTGCTCTGAGGCAGCAGTGCCAACCACTGAGCAACTGTGATGCCCTGATTTCAGATGAGTAATTAAACCAAGGCCTTAGCTTTCCTCAGATTTGAAAACATATCCATAGAGCTATTTAAATAAAAGGAGAGAAGTTAATTCCCAGATGTCTTGCTCCATATTTATCAGTATAATGCCACTTTTCATGCAGTGTGTAAACTGAATGTAGGGTTTCCCGCATTATAACAAGGGCTGTACTTCAAAGATATTTCATTTATTGTAAAGTGCTTTTCAGAGGCCTGGTGTGTAAACACCAGAAACCAAATGCAAGTACTCTCCTTCACAGAGATTTCCTCATCCACGATTCTAAGTGAGGATTTTCCTAACACTGCTGTTCAAAATAGGTGTAAGAAAGTTTTGTTCGAGTGAGTTGAGAGAGCTTTCCAGAGCAGCAGTTTTAAATGGAATATTTGGGACCAGATCTCCATTCAGCAGCAGCGATGTGTTCATTAACATGATCCCGTCTTTTATTGACAGTCTGTCAGTACAGCTCCAGTGCTCACATTGATCAATCATTACCATATCGAATCACTGTGTCTCCTTCATTCACTTTGCTGCTACAGTCCCATGTTATCAATTGTCCCCCTGTGCCAAACTCGAATGATCCTCTCTGCTTGTTCAATGGAAACGGGCAGTGATGTCACCCCAATGTTTACTCAACTGATTACCGCACTAATCCTGCCTTTCCCACTCTGCCTGCTGATTCCTAACAATAGTCAGTGCTAGGTCCCAGGCATTGATTCCTTTAGCATGAGGTCACCATATTTGAGGAACACAGTTTGAGCTCAGGATACCTCAGGAATTAGGTAATTCCATTTGAAGCTCAGCAGTACACTGCCTCATTCATGCAAATCAACATTGCTTCCCATTGAAATCCTTGGCAGGACACCTGGAGTGGCCTGTGGTCAGGTTACCTCATCCATCTCTCAATGGGATTTCAACACCGTGTTTAAAAGCTGAGGAACTGTCTTAAAGTGCTCATCTTTCAAATGGCAACAATTGCGCAGATGAAATCAGGTTTACTCCCAAAGGATAGCTACCTTCCATCAGAGTGCTTTGAGTTTGCATATTGATGTGCATAAGATATGATGTTGAGTGCAGATTATAGGTGTCGTCTTCATAAACATTTGCAAACTGGCCCAAAACATTATTTTCCCCTTCTACATAATATCAGTGTCCTGGCCAATATTTAACCCTCAACAAGCATCATTAAAGCACAGATTACCTGATCGTTAATTTAAAAGCATTCAGTGGGATCTTGTTTTGCATGGATTGGCCACTGTGCTTCCCACACTACAATATTTCAAAAATGCTCCCTTTGCTGCAAAAGTCCATTGTGAAATGCTCGTGTCACAAGCGGTGGGGGCAGCATGGTGGCTCGGTGATTAGCACTGCTGTTTCACAGCGCCAGGGGCCCAGGTTCAATTCCAGCCTCAGGCGACTGTGTGTGTGGAGTTTGCACATTCTCCCCGTGTCTGCGTGGGTTTCCTCCGGGTTCTCTGGTTTCTTCCCACAGTCCAAAGATGTGCCGGTTAGGTGAACTGGCCGTGCTAAATTGCCCATAGTGTTCAGAGATGTGTGGGTTAGGTGCATTAGTCAGTGGGAAATGTAGAGAAATAGGGTAGAGGAAATGGGTCTGAGTGGGTTACTTTTTGGAGGGTCAGTGTGGACTTGTTGGGCCAAAGGGTCTGTTTCCACACTGTTTCCACACTGTTTCCACAGGATTCTGTTCTAAGTGCTGTATAAATGCCCAGATAATTTTCCATAATGCTAAAAGAATTGAAAGTATGAATTTATAAAGGAGGAAGCATCCTTTATATGAATTAGGAGTGGACTGTTCAGCCCCTCAAGCCTGCAGTACCTTTTTTGCCAGTAGGCAGTCTTGGATTATGGAGGCTTTACTGACTGCCATTGAATGAACTTCATCAAAATAAGAGTTTTCAGGTTCATTCAACTTTGGGCATCGCTCATTTGTAAAATCTTTTCTCCAATCCTCACCTCCGCTCCAACTTCCTCTCCTTAAGGGGAGGGCTTAGATTGGAATCCAATTTCCCACAAAAAGGTCGGGGGTGCAAATGATGGCAATGACAGAGAAATAGAGACTGGCAAGTGAATGGGCAAAAACTTAACAGATGGAATAAAATATGGGAAAATGGGACGTTATGCAAATTGGCGGGAAGAATAGAGGAGTTGAATATTATTTAAACAGTGAAAGACTGCAGAAAGCTGCAGCACAGAAGAATTTGGCGTCCTTGTGCATAAATCACAGCAAGTTCAGCAAGAAATAGGGAAGACATAAGTAAGTTTAGTCTTTATTTCATAAAAATAGGGAAATCTTACCAAAATAAAGAAAGTACTTGTTAGACCATACCTTGATACTGTGAACAGCTCATTAAGGGAAAGATATACTTTTATTTAGGTAGTACACAGAACGTTCAGTAGGTTGATCTTGAGTATGGAGGGATTTTCTTGAAGAAAGCTTGGGGAGGTTAAGCCTGTTCTCACTGGAGTTTAAAAAAAATGTAAGAGACCTTAACAAAACATATATTATACTTAGAGGGTGTGAAAGGGTGAATGCTGAAAGGTTGGTTCCCCTTGTGGGAGAGTCTAGGAGCAAAGGGTGTAACCTCAGAATAAAGAGTCACCTATTTAAGACAGAAATGAGGAGGAATTTCTTCTCTTAAAGGGTAGAGAGTTGGTGGCGTTCTTGACTGCACAGTGCTGTTGAGGTTGGGACATCAAGTGTGTTGGAGGCTGAAACAGATTTTTAAACAGTAGTGGAACTAGAAATTATGGGGAAATGACCTGTATGGAGTAGTTGGTGATTCAGAGACTGAACCAATAATCTTTCTCAGACCCATCACTGTTTAATACCTTTTGCTAAATTACTCAGGCAAACCTAGAGGTATTAACACAAGCAAAGTTAATTGGAGGATTTTTACATTAAGTTCCGATGTATGTCCTGTATACAAAAAGCAGAAATCCAACTCAGCCAATTGCTGTTCCATCAGTCTCCTCTCAATCATCAGTAAAGTGATGCAAGGTGTCCTCAACGGTGCCATCAAGCAGCACGTGCTCAGCAATAACCTGCTCAGTGACACCTAGCCTGGGTTCCACTAGGACCACTCAGCCCCTGAGCTTCATTAAAACATGGACCAAAGAGTTAAATTCCAGAGGTGAGATGAGAATGACAGTCCTTAACATCAAGGCCACATTCAGCCAAGTGTGGCATTGAGGACCCTCAGCAAAACTGGAGTCAATGGGTATCAGGGACAAACTCTCCATTGGTTGGAGTCTTTTTTTTTGTGAACTTGTTTTGCTAATTAACCAATTTTCCAACCAAGATGTTATTACACACCTCTGGAGCAGGTTGGACTTGAACCCAGAGTAGGTACACTACACTGCACCACAAAGGAGTCTAAGCTGGTTGGAGTCATACCTGGCACGTAGGAAAGATGCTTGTGGGTACTGGAAGTCAGACATCTCAATTGCAAGACATCTCTGCAGGGTAATGTCTTAGGTCCAACCATCATCTTCAGCTGCTTCATTAACAACCTTTCCTCCATTATAAGGGCAGAAATGGGAATGTTCACTAATGATTGCAAAATGTTCAGGCATTATTTGTGAGACTAAATAGTCCATGTGCCCTTGCAACAAGATCTGGACAATATCCAGGCTTGGGCTGACAAGTGGCAAGTAATGTTCCTGTTACACAAATGCCAGGCAAAGACCATCTCCAATAATATTGGGCACCAGCACTTGGGACCTGGGTTCAATCCCAGCCTTGCTTGACTGCCTGTGTAGAGTTTTCATATTCTCCCTGCATCAGTGTGGGTTTCCTCTGGGTACTCTAGTTTTCTCCCACAGTCCAAAGATGTACAGATTAGGTGGATTGGCCATATGAAATTGCACCGCAGTGTCCAGGGATGTGTAGATTTGGTGAATTAGCCATGGGAAATGTAAGACGATAGGCTAGGAGGGGAGGGTCTTGGTGGAATGGTCTTTGGAGGGTTGGTGTAGACTCAATGGGCTGAATGGCCTGCTTCCACAACGTAGGGATCCTATGATTAATTAGAGACAATCTAACCACAGCCCCTTGGCATTCAATGGTACTACCATCATTGAATCTCCTACTATCAACATTCTAGGGGTTACCATTGACCAGAAACTCAACTGGCCTCCACATATAAATAGCACTTACAAGAGCAGGTTACTGGCCAAAATTCTGCAGCAAGTAACTCACCTCCTGTCTCCCCAAAGCCTATCTACCATTTCCAAGGCAAAGGTCAGGAGTATGATGGAATACTTCCACTTGCTTGGATGGATGCAGTTCCAACAACACTCAAAAAGCTTGATACTATCCAAGACAAAGCAGCTGTTGGATTGGCACCACGTCCCCAAACATCCAGTCCCTCCATCACCAACGCTCAGTAGCAACAGTGTATACTGTCCACAAGATGCACTGCAGAAATTCACCAAAGATCTTTAGACAGCACCTTCCAATCCCATGACACTTCCCTCTGTGATGGCATTGTGGATCAACCACAGCATGTGGACTGCAGCGGTTCAAGAAGGTAGGCTCATGACCACCTTCACAGGGGTAATTGGGGCAAGCAATAAATGCTGGCCAGCCAGCGACATCCAAGTCCCACAGTGTAACTGCCACCATCAGTAAGCTGATCACCACGGCTGGCTAATCCCACCAATGCCATTACCCCTCTTAGTCTGTCATTCTCTTTCTGAAAATATACTTTATTCATGAAATTTGTAAAAGTACATTCTAAAGGCATTTCAAGTTGAGTGGTATGGAAAGTGCAATCTGCATTTAACGTGCCTCCATGCAGTATACTGCAATCGGAGGTGCCTCAATGCAGTTGCAACACTCTTGATGTTTACAGTGTATAATCTTGTCAGACATACAGCCCAAGATCTTTTCTGGTCCAAACCCCTCTTTGAACCATCTACATGTTAGGTAGCACCTCACATATCATCTCAGTATAGAACACTCCCATTAGAAGCAGCTTCTCAGGGATAATGTTTGCAGTTTAATCTCTGCTTCAGTGTAACATTTCCCAGTAGTTTTTCTTAATGTTGGACACTATTGTATTTAAATAGTGCAATATGCTGTGCCTTATGGTGTTAAACTGGTTGTTCTAAAATCTAATACAATTAACCACATTATAGGTTCTGAAGCCAACAAAAAGGCTCCTTCTCACGTTATAACAAGGGTAGTCCCAAAATAAGGCTCAAGGAGGTTAATTTTTAATTGAATGCTTTTACTACTCACCCGTGCCCTGTCACTCTGTGGTTTATAATCCAAGAGACACTACACATTAATCACTGTCAACATGTCTTAAATAGTTAAGGAGAAGCTCATATTTTGACTTTGAATCCTAGATGGATTCAATTGGTTGCAGAGGTCATCAACTCCCTGGTTACATGATCTTATAGTGCCCTACAGGACGACATATTACTTGATCCTAGGTCAGGCAGTACACAGGCTACTTACATTTCAGAGCTGCACACAAATGCTGACAAAGTATACAGCTAGCTTATCTCAAATTTTCAACTTGCGTGGAGGTTATCAAGATCATCCACAGCTCCTCACCTCAGTCCCCCCCCTCCACGTCGTATTCAAAACACGTGTGGACTTTTCCCTTGAAACAAGATCAGTTCCATTGGGGCTACTCAGGACATGTTACACATTGCACTATCTGAGTTTGTGTCCAGTCCATTCTACCGGGGCTAAGTTAACAACTTGCCAATGTTACACCTCCCAAAAAAAAGTCCCCACCTAAGGGATATACATAGGAATTTCAATACGTCATGATCCCTCTGAAATCAAATGCCATCAGGGTTTGGCTACAATCCTTGGGCCAAAATCCTGGACCTCTCTCTCTCTCTCTCTGTATCAGCATGGCAAGAGACTTTAACACACGTGGACAGTGGCAGTTCAAGAAAAAGGACCATCAAGAAGCATCTTCTGAAGGGTGGTAAATACAGCCTCGCTAGAGGCATCCATATTCTGGGATTGAATGATAAGGAAGGATTTTAAAGTCAAGATTCTGGTTCACCTATTCAAACCAGAAGTACACCTCTTCTGCCATTCAAAGAGATTGTGGCTGTATTATACCCCTGTATTTTACACTACCATGGTCTAATCAAAATTGATCAGACTTTGTTGCGAACTTTTCAATTGGTCCCCAGCCTCAACAGCTCGTTGGGGAGGGTGAGTTGAAGATTCCCATTCCCCATTGAGTGAAGAGGTGCTTTAATTTTAAATTTCCGAACTCGCCCTACAGAGAGAATGAAACCCCTTTCTCGTCTGACATGCAACGATTGTTGTAAATATTGACTGGACTGCTAAGTGCTGTGACACAGTACTGGAAGATACTGATATATTTTGCAGTTCAGGTAATATCAACTTTGAATAGTCATGTAAAGCACTTTGTTTAAGTTTTATGGATTTTTGGGAAGAATATAAATTTATTTTCATGAGAATTTGGCAAATCTTGCGGCAAAAGGGCATTTGGGGAAATTCACCAGTCAAGTCCCTTCAGTCATTGGTACCTGAGTGGTTGGAAACTAGTGAAAAATAAAGGTATGTTTGTATGTGGAATGTAAGTGCTAATGTATTGAGTAGATACAACATGAGAAACATGATTATGTGTGCACACTGTGTACTGTCAACTTCATACGATCACCTCGCATACTGTATAAATTGCACGAATAAAGTATATTTTTGATTTTAAAAAATCATTACACTTGATCTCTCGGAACTGCTTTAATTATCTTAAAACCAGTTAAGTCTCTCCTCAATCCTCTATTCTGAAGGGAATACAATCCCAGTCTATGAAACCTACCATCATAATTTTGCAGCCCCCAATATCGATTAGGTGATGAATCTAATGCTCTGATGAAGAGTCATCTAGATTTAAAACATTAGCTTGCTCTCTCTCCATGGATGCTGCCTGACCCACTGTGACCTCCAGCATTTGTTGTTTTCAGTTCAGATTTTAGCATCTGTAGTAATTTGCTCCTCCTCGATTAGACGAATATGTGCTGCATTTTCAACCATGTATCCCACCCGAACTGCTGAAGCGTTTTGCCGTCACACAGGCGCTCTGTCTGTTTATGTCCTTTTTCTGGGGTTGGAGTGCACAAGAGGGAAATGTAACTGCTACCAAGTGCAAAGGAGAAGATGTAATGTGAGCAAAAAATGAGACACATTCTAGCTCTACAGCCTGGAATGAAAGTTACTGAAGAAGGACCTAGTTGAGGGGTATAAAATATTCGATGCTATATATCTAGAGTATAGATAAACCAAAGTAAGGGGAGTAGGATAAGGAATGGTAACCACTAGAAAGAAAATTTAAATCGGGTATTGAAAATGTGCCTTTTCTCAAATACAAAACCGTTTAAACCGTTGAAATGCTCATGGATGAAAACAGAATAAAACTGGGTCTTGTTCATCACAAAAGCTTATCACTCTACCCATCTCTAAGGCACTTGTTGACTTCCTTCACAGGTCTTTAATTTCTCTTCCTCTTCCTCTCTTTTTTTCTTCTCTTCTTCTCTCACTTTCTGTGGACCTCTTGTGATTGATGTACATTTGTTTATCTGTAACGTGCAACTCTCTCTCTCTGTTTCTCAACATCCTCCCAAAAACCCCATCCTCCCAAAACATTCTAGTCTTCTGATAACCTGCTCAGCCTCAAAACTTTCGACTATTACCCCTGTCTGATAAAACCCTTTTGGTCTCAAATTTAAAACTACTAACTGATGTAGTTAATGAGAATGTAACAGTGACAACTGTTGTAGCAGTGATGTCCAAGAAACGCTGAAGAAAGGACGCAATAGACTGTACAGTGAAAGATGTACTTACGGAGATTAGGATTATGCAGAATAGTAAGAGTTTGCAGGAATTTTCTAGTCAGGCATCAATCATTCATGGGGAAGGAGAAACCATTAAAGGCCAACAAGAAGAAAGAATGCCTATCCTCCATTGTTCAGTATAGAACCCTGAGTCATCAGGCTCATTGCAACACCAACCCATTGAGTTTGCATCTATTACTTTTTGTGGGAAACAGTTCCACACTTCTTCCACAGTTTATGTGAAAAGGTGATTCCTAATTTCTCTCCTCATTGGCCTTGGCTCTGTTTTCGGATCAAGTCTGCATGTTTTTTTTTCTCCACATATTCACGGATGTAGGTGTCACTGGCCAGGCCATCCCTAATTGCCCAATGAGCAGCTAAGAGTCAACCATATTGCTGTGTCTCTGGAGTCGCATGGAGGCCAGACCAGGTAAGGGTAGCAGTTTCCTTCCTTAAAGGACATTAATGATTCAATGGATTTTTCCAAATGGTCACCACTAGACTTATGATCCCAGATTTATTTCCTTATTGACTTCAAATTCCACCATCTACTTTGGTGAGATTTGAACCAGGTCCCCAGAATACTACGTGGGACTCTAGATTAATAGTCGAACAATAGTAGCATGATGAAATCGCTTCCCCGTGTCCTACCTAACTCTGCTCCATGTCCAATTTTCCAATCAATCACTGTCAGATGTGGAAAGAAAGAAAGAACCTGCATTTATATACTAGGAGAAAGTGAGATGCTGGAGATCAAAGACAAGAGTGTGGTGCTGTAAAACACAGCCGGTCAGGCAGCATCCGAGGAGCAGGAGAATCAATGTTTTGGGCAAAAGCTCTTCATCAAGAATGAGGCTTGTGAGCCGAGGGGGTGGAGAGATAAATGAGAGAGGGGTGGGGCTTGGGGGGAAGGTAGCTGAGAGTATGATAGGTGGATGAAAAGGGAGGTAATGGTGATGGGTTGGAGAGGAGGGTGGAGCGGATAGGTGGGAAGAAAGATGGACAGGTAGAACAGGTCATGAGGATGGAGCCGAGTTGGGAGGTTGGAACAGGGATAGGCGTGGGGAGGGGAAATGAGGAAACTGGCGAAATCCATATTGCTGCCCTGGGGTTGGAGGGTCCCAAGGTGGAAGATGAGGCATTCTTCCTCCAGGCATTGGGTGTTTTAGGTGTCCGGCCTGAGGTTCAGCTGGACCATCTTGGACACCTCCTCCCCTTCCTGGACCTTTCCATCTCCATCATCGGTGAGCAACTCAACATGGACATCTTCTACAAACCCATCAACTCCCACAGCTACCTGGACTACACCTCCTCCCACCCTGCCTTCTGTAAAAACATTATCCCTTATTCCTAATTCTTCTGCCTCTGCCGTATCTGCACCCAGGAGGACCAGTTCCACCACAGAACACACCAGATGGCTCCTTCTTCAAAGACCACAATTTCCCCTCCCAGGTAGCCGACGATGCCCTCCTGAGTATCTTATCCACTTCCTGCACCTCTGCCCTCAAACCCCACCCCTCCAACTACACAGGTTCTGGGCCTTTCCATTGCCACATCCTGTTCACCCGACGCCTCCATTTTCCTTCTCACCTATCCACTCCACCCTTCTCTCGGGCCTATCATCATTACTCCCACCCCATCCCCTTATTGCACTCTCAGCTACCTTCCCCCCAGCCCCACCCCCCTCCCATTTATCTCTCCACCCCCTCGGCTCCCAGCTTCATTCCTGACGAAGGGCTTTTGACTGAAACGTCGATTCTCCTGCTACTCGGATGCTGCCTGACCCGCTGAGCTCTTCCACCACCACACTCTCGACTCTGCATTTATATACTGCCGTTTGCAGTCTCAGGGCGCCTCAAAAGGCTTTCCAGGAAATTGCCTTGTCAGGAAGTCACTGCTGCAAAACAGGAGAAGGGGCAGCCATTTTGTTCACCAGGGGGATCACAGTAACAGGAATGTGATAATGGCCGGATCATCTAGTTTGGAGATCATTGGCTGATTGATAAATACTGGGCAAGACGGCAGGGAAAGCTCCACTCGTCTCGGAGTCATGGAGTCATAGAGATGTACTGCACAGAAACAGACCCTTTGGTCCAACTCATTGACACCAACTAGATTTACTAAATTAACTTCGTCCCAATTGCTAGCATATGGACCATAACTCTCTAAACCCTTCCTATTCATATACCCATCCAGATGCCTTTTAAATGTTTTAATTGTACCAGCCTCAACCACTTCCTCTGGCAGCTCATTCCATACACGCACCACCGTCTGCGTGAAAAAAATGCCCCTTACGTACCTTTAAAATGTTTCCCCTCACCTTAAACTATGCCCTCTAGCTCTGGACTCCCCTACCCTGGAGGAAAGAGCGTTGCTATTCATCCTATCCATGCCCCTCATGTTTTTACAAACCTCGATAAGATCACCCGGGGAAAATAGCCCCAGCCTTTTCGCCTGTCCCTAAAGTTCAAACCCTTCAATCCCAGCAAATCCTTGTAAATCTTTTCTGAGCCATTTCAAATTTTACATTTCTCCTATAGCAGGGAGACCAGAAGTGAACCCAATATTCCAAAAGTGGACTAACCAATGTCCTGCACAGCCACAACATGACCTCCCAATTCGTGTACTCAATGCTCTGATCAATAAAGGCAAATTTACCTTCTTCAGAGTAGCTCTGTAGGATCTTTGAGTTCCTCCTGAGTGGTCATTGTTATCTTTGGTTAATGTTTCATACAAAGTACAGAACTCCCCTGGCCCTGTGAAGTACTCAGGGAGCAAGGTTAGCCAGCACTGAGTTTGTACTCAAGTGTTTGGACTGAGATGTGAGCTCACCCATCTCTCACTCAAGTGTAGAATGCTACCTAGGAAACCAGAGCGGTAAAATTTCAGCAAGTCTGAAAGTTCAAACACAGTTGTTTTGAATTGCCTTCCTTCTCAACTCAGAAACCATCCAATGCCTTGAAATGATCCAGGGGAGATTTTCAATCAATTTCATGACTCACAATGAACTGGTAGCTATTTATTATTGCAGGTCCTGAATTCTTGGACTTCCTCTCATTAGTGCACAGGAAAAGGTGACACAGGCTACGTGGTGAATTTTATGACCAGTCATAGAGATACAGCAAGGAAACATACCCTTCGGTCCAATACATCCATGAAAACCAGATATCCCAACCCAATCTAGTCCCACCTGCCAGCACCAGGCCCATATCCCTTCAAACCCTTCCTATTCATATATCCATCAGATAGCTTTTAAATGTTGCAATTGTACCAGCCTCCACCACTTCCTCTGGCAGCTCATTCCACACATATACCACCTTCTGAGCGAAAAGGTTCCCCTTAGGTCTCTTTAATATCTTTCCCCCCTCACCCTAAACCTAAGCCCTCTAATTCTGAACTCCACCACCCTAAGGAAAAGACTTTGTCTACTTATCCTATCCATGCCCCTCATGATTTTATAAACCTCTATAAGGTCAAGCCTCCGATGCTCCAGGGAAAACAGCCTGTTCAGCCTTTCCCTATAGCTCAAATCCTCCAACCCTGGCAACATCCTTGTAAATTTCTGAACCCTTTCAAGTTTCACAACATCTTTCTGTTAGGAAGGAAACCAGAATTGCAAACAATATTCCAACAGTGGCCTAACCAATGTCCTGTACTGCCGCAGCATGACCTCCCAACTCCTGTACTCAATACTCTGACCAATAAAGGAAAGCATACCAAGTGCCTTGTTCACTATCCTATCTATCTGCGATTCCACTTTCAAGGAGCTATGAACCTGCACTCCAAGGTCTCTTTGTTCACCAGTCTATAGGTGAGGCTCACCAGTTTATTCTGGTTCTTGATGGACAACTTAGATCATTAAACTCCGAGGTAAGGAGGAACGAACTGGCTTCCCCTTCTCTACTTACCACCCTCTTGGTTGGATACAACAAAGTTAATTTGAAAAGGGTGCCTTCCCTTTGTCGATTCCTTTCTCTCATGAACTTATGTTTAAAGGGAACCAATTTTACCAGGCTTTCTTGCGCTAACAAAATAATGAGCTTAATTTTTGTTAATCATGAGAGAAAAAAAATAATGCAACACAAATATAAATGGATTAGAAATAAGAAGCGAGTAAAAAAGAAGATAAATGGAGTGTAGAAGGTTGAAAGGTGACTATATGGAGGTTTCTAAAATCATGAGGGGTATAGATAAGTTGAATGGCAAGTGTCTTTTCCCTAGGGTAGGGGAACTTTAAGACTAGGGGGCATGTTGTTCAGGAGAAAGATTTAAAAATGACATGAGGGGCAACTTTTTACACAGAGAATGGTTTGTGTGTGGAATGAATTTCCAAAGGAAGTGGTGGATGTGGGCACAATTACAACATTTAAAAGACATTTAGATAAGTACATGTCCAAGAAATGTTTGGAGGGGCATGTGCTAAGTGGAGGCAGGTAGGACTAGCTTAGTTTGGGATTATGGCCGGAATGGGCTGGTTGGACTGAAGGGTCTGTTTCTGTGCTGTATGATTCAATGACTCATTCATGAAGAGTAGATTGTACAACATTTCATTGGATGTGACTGGTATTGTTCACATTGGTGGTTGAGCATTCAATTTCGAGGTTCTTCGTTTTGCTGGTTGACTGAAATTCTTTTGTCCTCATTCTTTTTAACAGTGCCTAGCTAACAGCACTCAGAGCAACATCACATATTTCTACACTGCCTACAGTGCAGGGGTACATAATGGTTGCATTCAAAATGTGACCTTCACAACACACTAATCCATATATTAATACATCAGTCCACTAACATATGCAGACCAGGGGTTGCAGTTGATTTATATCCCTTACTTTGCATAGCCCTGGAAGGGTAGAGATGAATATGGCTTCCTGTTTTTCTTTTGGTGCAAGGAGGGTGGTGGTAGTCAGCTTCACCTTACCTCTTTGCTGTTATTCTTTCTATTTGAGGTTTTCCTTACCGCAGAAGTGACATTCCAACGATTCACATAGGAATCTCCCCCACCCCGCTCAGGCAATCACTGAGTTTGCATTGGCAACCTTTCTTTTGGCTGCAACAGATCCCCCTTTCCAAGAACCACATGCTGGAATTAAAAAAATTACTCCGTAATTCTCTGGGGTCCATCCATCGTCAATGCAGAATTAACCATTGCAGAAGAAATACATCAGGAAAAGACAGGTGTGCTCAATTAATTCATATTGATTACAGAAGGGAGGAGATTGGGGTATCAGAAACGCGCTTTTCAAAGTTCCATTCATGTTGACGCTGAATGGACTTCCAAACTTCATGAACTTTGATCTTCATGTTCATATCCTATCATGATGACAGCTCTCTCTGTCTGCCTCTTCCAGTGATCTCTGTGTTCCTCCAATTTGGCCTCGTGCACACCCTTCACCCAACCATCGATGCTGTTGCTGTGACTGTCTGTTCTCTTAAGCTCTGGAATTTGCCCCCTTCACTTCTCTTTAAGAATTTACCCCTTTGGTATTTTAAATGAGCAAGGTAGTAGGCAATGGCATGGTGGTAGTATCACTAAACTATTAATCTAGAGCAAATGTGCTGGGCAACTGTGTTCAAATCCCACCACAGCACATGGTGGAATTTGAATTCAATAAAAAAAGAATGTCTAGAATTAAGAATCTACTGATTACCATTGTCCTGAAAACTCATCTGGTTCACTAATACCCTTCAGGGAAGAAAATCTGCCATCCTCACTTGGTCTGGCCTACACTTGGCTCCAGACCCACAGCAATGTGATTGATTCTCAAATGCCCTCTGGGCAATGAACAGGCACTGAACAATGCCTAGCCCATGATGCCCACATCCCATGAATGAATCAAAAAAGGTCATTATAATTGCAATTAGGTGTTGTAGCAACTCTGTATAAGTGCCAATTGTTAGGTACTGTCTATACATGGATGTCAGTATGGAGTGTCGGTGGGCTGTGTGACTGAATATCCCTGTAATGGGGCGGCCAGTTGGAATTATCTGCTTCTCTAGTTCAGCCAAGGGAAATATTCCGCATGAGCAGGATGACAGCACAAGAATCCTGGCGTCTGGGATGACAGCAGACGTGACAAACAGCTCGGAGCAGCAAAGAACTGAAGTCATAGAATGTAAATTTTTAATCAGTGCAAAATTAAAGATTTTCTCAACAGCAGACAGCCAGGTCAAGAGAATGAAATCAAACCTTGACAGAGGTCACAGATAGCTTCGCAGGAGTGTTGAGTCGAGTTTCAGTCGGGGCACGGGTTAGCATTACGAAGAAGATCACGAGCAGGATCTGAACTGCCTGTCTCTGATACAGAGTAACCTGAGTGTACTTTCCTCTTCAGACAGAAGCATGAATCTCTGACCCCACCATCTGACCTTACAGCCCAGGCCATCCCTTCATGGCCTAAGGGTGACAGGCTCACAATGGGCTGCAGTAGTATGGACACCACTTGTCCCCTAACATCATATCCAATCTTTGTGTTAGGTTGGTGGACTGTTGTGCCTCAGGATGCATCCAAACTGAGTCGATCCCTGCCGTCAGGTGAAATCTATTTACACTAGAAAGCGATCTGTAAAAAAAGAGGAATCTTTAGGAGCTTCGGAAAGTCCTCCAAAAAACAAGTAAAAGGTTTGTCCAGCCAGTGGCAGTGTGAGTGGCTTCCATTTTGGAATGTGAAAAAAACATAATACCAGTAAACCAAACAAAACCGATGTTCCATTTCATTTGGAGAAATAAACCTACATAAATAATTTGAATCACTATCACAACATTTTTAAAAACATCAAATTCATTGCCTTATGTATTCCAACCTTATCGCCCATGATTGAATGGTAGAGCTGACTCGATGGGCTGAATGGCTTAATTTCTGCTCAGATGTTTTATGTTATATTCCAACTCACTTGCAGCATCCTACTCTGGATCAGATTTGGACTGTGTACATCAGGCCCCCTTGTCCAGCAGTTATGTGGATATTATTGTTTCCTGGATGGCTTTCTTTCTCTAAGGATTTATGGGATCAGAACATGTTCCACACTAAACAGCTATATCCTTTATGAAAGCCACCAGGGCATCTACTTAATACATTATCGGTTCACAGCTTCCTTGTTCTTCCAACTGTTGCCATGGATGTGCGCAAAACATTTTGCAGGGAACTTGATTTTCCACATGGTTTTAATGTCTGAACATTATCAGAAGCTTGAATTTTATTCCATCGACCAAGCAGGTGAGTGCCACAGTGAATCCTGTCTTCTCCTGTGGTTTTTACTTCGGGCTGATTTTGTACCCCTTCACTCCATACTTCAGATGTTGGGTACATTGAAGTTCACAGACACTTTGTCCATGTTTCCTTTGTGAGATGCTGGGTACTCGTGGCACTGTGTGATGATGGATCGCATGAATTTGGTCATGATACGTTGAGATCTTTTGGCAGTATCTGAGTGACCTTGAACTCCTGCTGCAACACGTGACAAATCCATTCTGTAACACCATCCCTACTCCGGGCCTACTGCAACCAGGCATCCCTGTTCTGGGCCTACCACAACCAGGCATCTCTGCTCCTGCCTACTGCAACCAGGCATCTCTGCTCCTATCTACTGCAACCAGGCATCCCTGCTTTGGGCCTACTGCAATGACGCATCCCTACTTTGGGCCTATCGCAACCAGGCATCCCTACTCTGGGTCTACTGCAACCAGGCATCCCTACTTCGGGCCTATTGCAACCAGGCATCCCTACTCTGGGTCTACTGCAACCAGGATTTCCTGCTCTGGCCTACTGCAACCAGGCATCCCTACTCTGGGTCTACTGCAACCAGGCATCCCTACTTCGGGCCTATTGCAACCAGGCATCCCTACTCTGGGTCTACTGCAACCAGGCATCCCTACTTCGGGCCTATTGCAACCCAGCATCCCTAATCTGGGTCTACTGCAACCAGGAGTCCCTGCTCTGGCCTACTGCAACCAGGCATCCCTACTCTAGGCCTACTGCAACGAGGCATCCCTACTCCGGGCCTACCACAACCAGGAGTCCCTACTCTGGGTCTACTGCAACCAGGCATCCCTGCTCCAGGCTTACCGCAACCAGGGGTCCCTGGCTCCAATGCCAGGCTAGGCTGCCACTTAGCCAATAATCTCACTGCAGCTGTTCCCCTTGGCGATGTCTCTACCTCCGCCAGGAACAAGACAAGGAAAAACGAAAAAGATAAAGAAGGACAAAAAGGGTAAGGAAGGAAGGGAGGAAGTGGACACCTGGAGCAGAAGGGCCCGGAAGCCCGAATCTTGGTACTGCCATCTTGAATCTGTACATTGTGTCTGCATTGTTCAGCACATGGTATCTGAATCAGCTCTCTGAATAAGTATTCTGCCTTTTCCTAATAAACCTGAATATAGTTTCTTTTAAGTGCCCCCTCGAATGACTCAATGGAACCTGCCTCCAGACCCTTATTACTACTCGCTGTATGAAAACATTTTCTCTCAAATCACATTTGCTTCGTTAGCAAATTACCCTAAATTTGCGGCTGCTGGTTCATGAGTGGGAATAATTTCCCTGTATCCACTCTCTCCAGCCTCATGATGAGTTAAAAACTTCAATCAGATGTCCTCTGAGCCTGCTCCTCTCCAATTTATCTTCATCACTGAAGTTTCATTGCTGGAACTATTCTTATCAAATTCTTTTGCACTCTTTTAATGCCTTCCTAAATTGTGGCACCCTGGACTGTATGTAATACTCCAACTATGGTCTAACTAGCGTCTTACATAAGTTCAGCATCACTTCCCTGCTCCTGTGTTCTGTATTGTTATTGGTAAAACCTGGAGTACTGTACACAAACAACAACAGAAATTGATGGAAAAGTTCAACAGGTTTGGCAGCAACTGTGGAGAGAAATCAGAATTAACATTTTGGATTGAGTGACCCTTCTTCAGAAGTGATAGTATCCTGGTAAATGATAGTATACATGCTGGAGATGGAGTGAGGGAAGGGGTAAGGAGTGAATGATAGGTGGAGATGGAGGCCAGGAAGAGAGAAAAACAGTTGGACAGACAGTAAAAGTCAGCCTGGGAGAATCCAAAGCTGCTAAGGGGGCCCATTAATGGCTCGCAATGGATTGTCTGTGGTAGCAGACCTTGTGATGACAAGATTAGATTAGATTACTTACAGTGTGGAAACAGGCCCTTCGGCCCAACAAGTCCACACCGACCCGCCAAAGCGCAACCCACCCATACTCCTACATTTGCCCCTTACCTAACACTACGGGCAATTTAGCATGGCCAATTCACCTGACCCACACATCTTTGGACTGTGGGAGAAAACCGGAGCACCCAGAGGAAACCCATGCAGACACGGGGCGAATGTGCAAACTCCACACAGTCAGTCGCCTGAGGCAAGAATTGAACCCGGGTCTCTGGCTCTGTGAGGCAGCAGTGCTAACCACTGTGCCACCGTACTGCCCACTAAGGTGTGTGAGGGTTGTGGGCAGGACATGGGGAGAAGGTGGCCCTAAAATTATTGAACTTGATAGTGAATCTGGAAGATTGCAGGGTCCTCAAGCAGAAAATGAGATACTGTTCTTCCATTTTGCACTGAGCTTCAGTAGAGTATCATAGCCAGCTTGAGACAGAGATGTTGTGGGTGTAAGTTTGCTCGCTGAGCTGGTAGATTTGTTCTCAGACGTTTCGTCACCATACTAGGTAACATCGTCAGTGAACCTCCGGTGAAGCACTGGTATTATGTCCCCCTTTCTATTTATGTGTCTAGGTTTCCTGTGTTGGTGATGTCAATTCCTGTTTTTTTTTCAGAGGGTGGTAGAATGGGTCCAAATAGATAGTTTGTTGATAGAGTTCCGGTTGGAATGCCATGCTTCTAGAAATTCTCGTGCATGTCTCTGTTTGGCTTGTCTTAGGATGGATGTGTTGTTCTAGTCAAAGTGGTGTCCTTCCTCACCTGTACGTAAGGATACTAGTGAGGAAGGGTCATGTCGTTTTGTGGCTAGTTGATGTTCATGTATCCTGGTGGCTATTTGTCTGCCTGTTTGTCCAATGTAGTGTTTGTTACAGCTCTTGCAAGATATGTTGTAAATTACATTCATTTTGCTTGTTGTCTGTATAGGGTCTTTCAAGTTCCTTAGCTACTGTTTTAGTGTGTTTGTGGTTATCATGATGCCAAGAGGTCTGAGTAGTCTGGCAGTCATTTCCAAGATGTCTTTGATATAGGGGAGGCTTCACCGGAGGCTCACTGAAGATGTTACCTGGAATGGTGACCAAACGTCCGAAAACAAACCTTCCAGCTCAGTGAGCAAACCTACATACAGAACCTCGACCTGAGCTACAAATCTTCTTAAAGGTCATTAACAGAGCTGTTGGCCAGGGAACCTGGTGGTATTGAAGTGACAGTCAACTGGAAGCTCAGGGTCATTTTTAAGAGCTCTCTCTAACTGTCCTGTCACATTTAATAACTTATGCGCAATCACATCTCTCTGACCTGTTATGTTTTCATTTTTTTTTGAGTAGATTATTTACATTGTGGAAACAGGCCCTTCAGCCCAACAAGTCTACACTGACCCGCCGAAGCGCAACCCACCCAGACCCATTCCCCTACATTTCCCCTTCACCTAACACTATGGGCAATTTAGCATGGCCAGTGCACCTAACCTTAGCATGTTATTTTTATCCTGAATTTCCATGTGTTTTTTAATGTATTTATGGCACATGGGCATCACTGGCTGGGCCAGCGTGATCACGTGTCACCTCACATTCCTGCTTTAAACTTCATCTGTCACCTATCATCCACTTGCTCATATCTTCCTATCATCTCACAGCGCTTCCAAGTTTCGTATCATCTGCAAACTTGGAAATTACACCAAAACTGACCTCTGCAGGTCTCCACTACCAACTTTCCTGCAACCTGAAAAAAATGCATTAACCTTTTATTTTGGAAGCTCAGGCAATCCGTTAGGCTACTGTCCTGCTTATTCCATGAGCTTTAACATTTTTCATCAGTGTGTTGCATATCAAACACCTTTATGAAATCCATCTACACCATATCAACAGCATTACCTATGTCAGCTCTTTCTGTACAGCAGGTCAGGCAGGATCCGAGGAGCAGGGGAGTCAATGTTTCGACCATAAGTTGATGAAGAGCTTATACTCAAAATGTCGATTCTCCTGCTCCTCGGATGCTGCCTGACCTGCTGTACTTTTCCAGCACCACACTCTTCGACTCTGATCTCCGGCATCTGCAGTCCTCACTTTCTCCTCCTCTCTCTGTACCTCTTCAAAACTCTCTAGCAAGTTAGTTAAACATGATTTTCCCTGCAAAAATCCATGCTGGCCCTTCCCAATTAGTTTATCATGTGACCATTCATTCTATGTTGGAAAGATTGTTTCAGGAAGTCGCCCCAGTCCTGGTACAACCTTCTTGAACCAAGGTATAACATCAGCAACACTCCCCAGTCCTCTCGCACTACTCCTGAGTCGAAGGAAGATCGAAAGATTATGGCCAATGTTTCTGCAATTTCTACTCTCACTTCCTTCAATATCCTCGGACGCACTAGCTGGCTTCAGTGACTTATCAACCTCAAATACCGACAGCCAATCCAATACCTTTTGGTCAATGGTAGGGCTCTGAGGAATGTTACAGAACAAAGAGATCTCGGGCCAACGGTTCATTGCTCTTTGAAAGTGGAGTCACAGGTAGACAGAGTGGTGAAGAAGACGTGCATGTTTTCATCGATCAAAG
Source organism: Hemiscyllium ocellatum (assembly GCF_020745735.1). NCBI lineage: Eukaryota > Metazoa > Chordata > Chondrichthyes > Orectolobiformes > Hemiscylliidae > Hemiscyllium > Hemiscyllium ocellatum. Next base: position 35,444,574 of record NC_083408.1, read on the forward strand.
CATTGAGACCGAGTCCACACTGAGGCTGAGAGTTCAAGTCCAGGCTGAAGCCTGGAGATCGAGTCCACACTGAGGCCGGAAGATTGAGCCCACGCTGAGGCTGGGAGTTTGGTTCCACACTGAACCCGGGAGTTCGAGTCCACGCTGAGGCCGGGAGTTCGAGTCCACGCTGACGCCGGGAGTTTGAGTCCACGCTGAGGCCGGGAGTTCGGGTTCACGCTGAGGCCGGAAGATTGAGTCCACACTGAGGCCGGGAGTCTGAGTCCACGCTGAGGCCGGGAGATCGAGTCCACGCTGAGGCTGGAAGTTCGGGTTCACGCTGAGGCCGGGAGTTCGAGTCCACGCTGACGCCGGGAGTTTGAGTCCACGCTGAGGCCGGGAGTTCGGGTTCACGCTGAGGCCGGAAGATTGAGTCCACACTGAGGCCGGGAGTCTGAGTCCACGCTGAGGCCGGGAGATCGAGTCCACGCTGAGGCCGGAAGTTCGGGTTCACGCTGAGGTCGGGAGTTCGAGTCCACGCTGAGGCCGGGAGTTCGAGTCCACGCTGAGGTCAAGAGTTTGAGTCCACGCTGAGGCCGGGAGTTCGAGTCCACGCTGAGGTCAGGAGTTCGAGTCCACGCTGAGGCCGGGAGTTCGAGTCCACGCTGAGGCCGGGAGTTCGAGTCCACGCTGAGGCCGGGAGTTTGAGTCCATGTTGAGGCCGGGAGTTCGAGTCCACGCTGAGGCCGGGATATCGAGTTCATGCTGAGGCTGGGAGTTCGAGTGCACGCTGAGGCCGGGAGTCTGAGTCCACGCTGAGGCTGGGAGTTCGAGTTCGCACTGAGGCTGGGAGTTCGAGTCCACGCTGAGGTCAGGAGTTCGAGTCCACGCTGAGGCCGGGTGTTCGAGTCCACGCTGAGGCCGGGAGTTTGAGTCCACGCTGAGGCCGGGAGATCGAGTCCACGATGAGGCCGGGAGTTCGAGTCCACGCTGAGGCCGGGAGTTCGAGTCCACGCTGAGGCCGGGAGTTTGAGTCCACGCTGAGGCCGGGAGATCGAGTCCACGCTGAGGTCGGGAGTTCGAGTCCACGCTGAGGCCGGGAGTTTGAGTCCATGCTGAGGCCGGGAGTTCGAGTCCACGCTGAGGCCGGGATATCGAGTTCATGCTGAGGCTGGGAGTTCGAGTGCACGCTGAGGCCGGGAGTCTGAGTCCACGCTGAGGCTGGGAGTTCGAGTTCGCACTGAGGCTAGGAGTTCGAGTCCGTACTGAGGCTGGGAGTTCGGGTCCACGCTGAGGCCGGGAATTCGAGTCCACACTGACGGTCGGGAGTTTGAGTCCACGCTGAGGCCGGGAGATCGAGTTCATGCTGAGGCTGGGAGTTCGGGTCCACACTGAACCCGGGAGTTCGAGTCCACGCTGAGGCCGGGAGTTCGAGTCCACGCTGACGCCGGGAGTTTGAGTCCACGCTGAGGCCGGGAGTTCGGGTTCACGCTGAGGCCGGAAGATTGAGTCCACACTGAGGCCGGGAGTCTGAGTCCACGCTGAGGCCGGGAGATCGAGTCCACGCTGAGGCCGGAAGTTCAGGTTCACGCTGAGGCCGGGAGTTCGAGTCCACGCTGAGGCCGGAAGATTGAGTCCACACTGAGGCCGGGAGTCTGAGTCCACGCTGAGGCCGGGAGATCGAGTCCACGCTGAGGCCGGAAGTTCGGGTTCACGCTGAGGTCGGGAGTTCGAGTCCACGCTGAGGCCGGGAGTTCGAGTCCACGCTGAGGTCAAGAGTTTGAGTCCACGCTGAGGCCGGGAGTTCGAGTCCACGCTGAGGTCAGGAGTTCGAGTCCACGCTGAGGCCGGGAGTTCGAGTCCACGCTGAGGCCGGGAGTTCGAGTCCACGCTGAGGCCGGGAGTTTGAGTCCATGTTGAGGCCGGGAGTTCGAGTCCACGCTGAGGCCGGGATATCGAGTTCATGCTGAGGCTGGGAGTTCGAGTGCACGCTGAGGCCGGGAGTCTGAGTCCACGCTGAGGCTGGGAGTTCGAGTTCGCACTGAGGCTGGGAGTTCGAGTTCGCACTGAGGCTGGGAGTTCGAGTCCACGCTGAGGTCAGGAGTTCGAGTCCACGCTGAGGCCGGGAGTTCGAGTCCATGATGAGGCCGGGAGTTCGAGTCCACGCTGAGGTCGGGAGTTCGGGTCCACGCTGAGGCCGGGAGTTTGAGTCCATGTTGAGGCCGGGAGTTCGAGTCCACGCTGAGGCCGGGATATCGAGTTCATGCTGAGGCTGGGAGTTCGAGTGCACGCTGAGGCCGGGAGTCTGAGTCCACGCTGAGGCTGGGAGTTCGAGTTCGCACTGAGGCTGGGAGTTCGAGTCCATACTGAGGCTGGGTGTTCGGGTCCACGCTGAGGCCGGGAATTCGAGTCCACACTGACGGTCGGGAGTTTGAGTCCACGCTGAGGCCGGGAGATCGAGTTCATGCTGAGGCTGGGAGTTCGGGTCCAGGCTGAGGCCGGGAGATCGAGTCCACGCTGAGGCCAGGAGTCTGGGTTCACGCTGAGGCCGGGAGTCTGAGTCCATGTTGAGGCCGGGAGTTCGAGTCCACGCTGAGGCCGGGATATCGAGTTCATGCTGAGGCTGGGAGTTCGAGTGCACGCTGAGGCCGGGAGTCTGAGTCCACGCTGAGGCTGGGAGTTCGAGTTCGCACTGAGGCTGGGAGTTCGAGTCCATACTGAGGCTGGGAGTTCGGGTCCACGCTGAGGCCGGGAATTCGAGTCCACACTGACGGTCGGGAGTTTGAGTCCACGCTGAGGCCGGGAGATCGAGTTCATGCTAAGGCTGGGAGTTCGGGTCCAGGCTGAGGCCGGGAGATCGAGTCCACGCTGAGGCCAGGAGTCTGGGTTCACGCTGAGGCCGGGAGTCTGAGTCCATGCTGAGGCCGGGAGATCGAGTCCACGCTGAGGTCAGGAGTTCAAGTCCACACTGAGGTCGGGAGTTCAAGTCCAGGCTGAGGCCAGGACATTGAGTCCACGCTGAGGCTGGGAGTCTGAGTTCATGCTGACGCCGGGATATCGAGTTCAGGCTGAGGCTGGGAGATCGAGTTCACACTGAGGCCGGGAGTCTGAGTCCATGCTGAGGCCGGGAGATCGAGTCCATGCTGAGGTCAGGAGTTCAAGTCCACACTGAGGTCGGGAGTTCAAGTCCACACTGAGGTCGGGAGTTCAAGTCCAGGCTGAGGCCAGGACATTGAGTCCACACTGAGGCTGGGAGTCTGGGTTTATGCTGACGCTGGCAGTTTGAGTCCACGCTGAGATCAGGAGTTCAAGTCCAGGCTGAGGCTGGGAGTTCGAGTTCACACTGAGGCTGGGAGTTCGGGTCCACGCTGAGGCTGGGAGTTCGGGTACACGCTGAGGCCGCTGGTTTGAGTCCACGCTGAGGCCGGGAATCCGAGTCCACGCTGAGGCCGTGAGTTCGAGTACACACTGAGGCCGGTAGTTCAGAACCACACTGAGGCCAGAGGTTTGGGTCCACGCTGAACACGGGAGTTTGGGTCCACGCTGAGGCCGGGAATTTGGGTCCACGCTGAGGCCGGGAGCTCGGAGTCCACACTGAGGCCAGGTGTTCGAGTCCACGCTGAGGCCGGGAGATCGAGATCATGCTGAGGCCAGGAGATTGAGACCACGCTGAGGCCGCGAGTTCGAGTCCATGCTGAGGCCGGGAATCCGAGTCCACGCTGAGGCCGCAAGTTCGAGTATACACTGAGGCCGGGGGTTTAAGTCCAGGCTGAGGCAGGAGCCCTCCAGGAGTTCGGGTCCACATTGAGGCCGGGAGTTCGAGTCCACGCTGAGGCCGGGAGTCTGAGTCCACGCTGAGGCCAGGAGATTGAGTCCAGACTGAGGCCGGGAATTCGAGTCCACACTGACGGTCGGGAGTTTGAGTCCACGCTGAGGCCAGGAGATTGAGTCCACACTGGGGCTGGGAGTCTGAATCCAGGCTGAGGCCGGGAGATTGAGTTCACGTTGAGGCCGGGAGTCCCTGCTGATGCTGCCCAAAGACAGGAGGTAAAAGGATTTTAAAAAACCATAAAGGGAGAGAAGGAAAGAAATGGATGGAGCATGCAAAATCTGGCTTAGGAGGGCTACTCTGCTGTTATCTTGGTGTTTACTATTAGGTAAAGAGCCATGAGGCAGAGTTATGAAGTAAAGTTTTGAGTCCATTGACTATCAGTGTACTGAAGGAGACTCGAAATGTTAACTCTGTTACTTGCCCCACAGATTCTGCCAGACCTGCTGAGTTTCTCCAGAACATCATGTGTTTTTCTCATTTCAGATTTCCAGCATTCAGCGTACTTTGCCTTTATACAAGTAAGGATTAACTGTCAACAGGACAGCAGATACCATTCACTCAGGATATTAATGGCTAAATTAATCCAGTAATTATTACCCTGAACCAGTCTTACTGTGGCATCAATGACACCCTCTGATATAAATCCTACCTTCAGCTTGTGCCAATGTTTTACTAATAAGTGCCTGTAATTGTTGTGGGAACCATTTCCTTCCTTCCTGGGTCCAAAACTATTGCAGGACATCTGCAGAAAATGTCAACCAAGGCTGATTTAATGTTGGGCCTGATATCAAATACCGTCCCCCAGGAAGAACTACAACAGTTCAAGGAGGCAGCTCACTAACACTTCACAGAATCCCTACAATGTGAAAACAGACCCTTCGGCCCAACAAGTCCACACCGGCCCTCTGAAGATTATCCCACCACATCCATTCCGCTACCCTATTACTCTACATTTACCCCTGACTAATGCGCCTTGCCTACACATCCCTGAACACTATGGGCAATTTAGCATGGCCAATCCATCTAACCTGCACATCCTTAGACTTCCTTCAGCACAACCAAGGAAGGGCAATAAATGCTGGCCTTGCCAGAAATGCCCAAGTCGTTTGAATCAATGAAACAAAAATGGTCAAGCCCCTCTTGCTAAATTACAATGTGATGATCTTTGCTGGATTTAATCCATACATCAGGAAGGTGGCTCAATAGATAGTGCCACTATGCCTCACAGCGCCAGGGACCCAGGTTCAATTCCAACCTCGGACAGACTGTCTGTGTGGGGTTTGCACGTTCTCCCTGTGTCTCTGTGTGTTTCCTCTGGGTGCTCTGTTTACTCCCACAATCCAAAGACATGCAGGTTGGGTGAAGTGGCCATGCTAAATTGCCCATAGTGTTCGGGGATGTATAGGTTAGGTGCATTAGTCGGGGTAAATGTAGGATAACAGGTTGGGGAGAATGGGTCTGGGTGGGTTACTCTTCAGAGGGTCGGTGTGGACTTGTTGGGCTGAAGGGCCTGTTCCCACACTGTAAGTAATCTAATCTAATGCATGATGTGGAAATCCCAACCCAAATCTATAGCATGCAACGATGATCAAAATGTCACACAGAGGACGTATAAATGGAGCTGCTCTGGGGGATGTCAATGATCTTGCTCCAATAGTTTGTGATCCTGGGCTTAAGAACTAACTTTGGTTCAGTGCCTTAAGTCTTTAAACTCTGGAATCCTCTCCCCAAACCTCTCCTTAAGATAGTCTTGGAAATAACCCCTCTGACCAAGCTTCTGGTCACCTGCTCCAATAGCACGTCCTTTGACTCAGTGTCAAATTTTAATCTGTGAATGCTCCTGTGAAACACCAGGGGGACAATTTAAAGGTGCCATCCAAATGCCAGCTGTTGCTATTATTGTCACAGAGCTGCTCCTTCCATTCAACCTGGGAGCACTTTTCAGGGATAAAAGTGCTCTGTAACTAAACTGTACAGTCCCATTACTCCTTCTTTCTTAGGGTCTGGATGCCAGTGGTTTGAGGCCAGTGATTATTGCCATCCCTTTGGTTTACCCAAGAAAGTGACAACAGAGCATCTTCTGAAACTTCAGCAGGACAGAGCAGTTAGGAGGTACTCAACTTGGTATGGAGTAGAGGTCATATGTAGGTCAGATCTGGTCATGACAGGAAGTTGCCTTGACTTGACTGACATGCGACATGGATAATGTCAATTCCATTCAGCCACTTTTACTGACACCAGTTTCTTTTTAAATTTCCTCACTTTTAAAAGGCATAACTCACCTTTTCAACCTTCCATGGTGACACTCGTGTTTTTTTTTCAAATAGTTGCTCAAGCCCTCTGGATTGCTGGTTCGTGGCCAGGTTACTATAGCGCCTGTCCTCAAGATGTTACACAATGAGGACTGCTCACAATATCTGACTCATATTTGGAGGAGGAAGAATTTTTTCAAACTTCGTACCTTGATTTGCAGATTAGAAAACTACAATCCAGAGAAATTATACCTGGGCATTTCTAACAAGCCATTTATAGAGCATAAAGGCCCAATTTGAAACAGATGAGGGTAGTCTGAAATTTACCTGATTGATTGATTGACTTATTGTAACAAAAGTGTACCAAAGTACAGTGAAAAGCTTTGTTTACAAGCAGTACAGACAGATCATTGTAAGCAAGAATGTACATTTCAGAGGTTGTAAAAAGACATAGACAGAAGCATACAGGTTACATTGCACAGGATGGGCACTAGGCCAGATCAACATAGCAAGATCAGACTTATTTGAGGTGAGAGAGTCCATTCATCAGTCTAATAACAGCCAGGAAGAAACTGTTCCTGGACCTTCTGGTGCATGTGTTCAGGCTTCTGTACCTTCTATCTGCTGGAAGAGGTTGTAGGAGATCATTACCAGGGTACGATGGGTCTTTGATGGTGTTGGCAGCCTCTCCATGGTAGCAAAGCGTATAAATGGAGTCCGTGATGGAAGATTGGCTTCTGTGATGGTCTGGGCTGTGCACACAACCTTTTGTAGTTTCTTACAGTTCTGGGCAGAGCAGTTGCCATTATGCCCGTTATGCACCTGGACAGTATGCTTTCTGTGGTGCATCTGTAGAAGTTGGTGCGGGTCCTCATAGACATGTCAAATTTCCTGATATCTGAAATCATAATTTGGAAGTATGAATGGGAACTGGGAACCAGTTGGATTAGTCTGAACACACACTGCTTGTGCAGTTAAGGTGGGATAATGGTGGCTGAAATAGTTTTAACACACTGCATAACTGTCCGGAACTGTAGATTCTATAATTGAACCCTGTATATTCACTTTTGCAGCATTGAAATCCCTTAGCTTGACAATTCACTCTCCTTTAATAAGGTCAAAATTTAGTCCATATACTTTTTAAAGGTTAGTACAAATGCTGGTAGCAGGACACACATGCGTTCATATACATGAAGGCTTCGCTAAGATTTGTAGCTCAGGTTGTGGAAGAGGTCGTTGGTTTGCTCGCTGAGCTGCTGGGTTATCGTGCTGATGATTCGTTATCGCGCTGCGTAACATCATCAGTGTAAATTCCGTGAAGCACTGTTGTTCTGCTCCATTTGGTTTTTGTGTGGGTCATTGAGGTGAGTGTCACTTCTGGGTCTTCTCTGCAGTGGTTTGTACACTGGGCCTACCTCGTACACTGGGCCGATCTGTGCTTGTTCATGACTGTATTGGTAGAAAACCAGGCTTCCAAGAACACTCTTGCGTCTCTCAGGTTGGCCTGTCCTAGAATGGTTACTATGTCATAGTTGGATTGATGGTTGAAAATGTGTTGCTGGAAAAGCGCAGCAGGTCAGGCAGCATCCAGGGAGCAGGAGAGTCGACGTTTCAGGCATGAGCCCTTCTTCAGGAATGAGGAAAGTGTGTCCAGCAGGCTAAGATAAAAGGAGGAGGGACTTGGGGGGAGGGGCATTGGAAACGTGATAGGTGGAAGGAGGTCAAGGTGAGGGTGATAGGCTGGAGTGAGGGTGGGTGCAGAGAGGTCAGGAAGAAGATTGCAGGTTAGGAAGGTGGTGCTGAGTTCGAGGGATTTGACTGAGACAAGGTGGGGGGAGGGGAAATGAGGAAACTGGAGAAATCTGAGTTCATCCCTTGTTGGATTGATGGCCCTGCTAGTCTATGTGTGAACCATGTTGTTAAGTAGTCAGTTGGTGTTTGTGAAGTCAGATGGCTAGCTTTCTACTTGTTTGTCCTATGTAGTGCTTGATGCAGTCACTGCAACATAGAGATAGACCTGGTGTACAAACTACTGCAAAGCAGACCTGGATGTGACACTCACCCCAGCAGACTGGACCAAGTGAGACAGAACAACAGTGCTTTACAGAAGTTGCACTGATGATGTTATCCAGTATGGTAACGAAATGTCCGCACTGTAACCCAGCAGCTCGGCCAGCTAACCGATTATAGCATTCATATTCTCCCAGGATTTACCTAACACTCTCTGCTTTTAGCTACAGATATTTGCTGAGTAAAGTTTGTCATTGCCTGTGCTAACTTGTTGTTCCATTGTCAATTGAAGCACCCAGTCATGCATGCTGGCAGAGCACTGGGCACTTTCACGCCTGCTACCGGCATTCCTCCTGACATTTCATGTTGACGGGTCGAGTAAAGGAGCCCTTTCGGCGCCGCAAGTCCCTGAGTCATATGTGCATGTCTTTTATTCCCCCTATTGTGTAATGTTCCCAGACTCTCATCTAATATGCACGCAGCTCGTAAACACTTAGTGCATCAGTCAGATCTAGTGACAGGACCAAGCCCTATCAGAGGTATGGGAAGAAGCTGGGTAAGGCGAGAGAGCGTAGGGGTGGGGTGTCCGTTGGGTTCCAAGAATTGCCTTCTTTTCCAAAAGAATTTTGGTTTTGCCCCAGCTGTATGTGGGCGATTCTGCTGTCAGTCCTCGTATTCAATCACTGAATGCTTTTGCCCTGCTTTCTGGGAGTTGTTGACTCATGCCCTCTGTTACTTCCGTCACGTTTCACTTGAGCCCAGACTTGTAGTGGCGTCTCTCCTGTCTCTGAGACAAGAAAGTGATGGGGGTTCATGTCTGGCTCTGGAGACTGGAGTCCCTGACCTGCTTGATTGCTCCAGTGCAGGACAAAGGGAATGTTACACTGTCAGCTGAGACAGTGAAACAGCACACTGTTTGTAACCCAGCGTGATGTCTTTTTCTTCTGAGGCAAGCCCCCTGGGACAGAGGATGACTTTCATCCAATCAGCTGACTCAACCCGTCCACGGATGGATCTGCACATCCAGCCCAAGGTAAAGCAGCTGGGGTTTGGAAAGGCAGGTGGGTAGCTCCCACTCCTTCCGCAGCTTTCATTAGGCCTCCACCTGGCCCAGTCAGAGATGCTGGGAATGATTGACACCTTTGCGAATACTTCATAGAGTCATGCAGCATGGAAACACACCCTTCGGTCCAACAAGTCCACCATTATCCCAAACTAATCTAGTCCGACCTGCCTGCACTTGGCCCATTTCCCTCCAAATATTTCTTATTCATGTATTTATCTAAATGTCTTTTAAATGTTGTAACTGTGCCCATATCCACCACTTCCTCAGGAAGTTCATCCCACACACGAGCCAATCTCTGTTTTAAAAAAAAAGCCCCTCATGTCTTTTCAAAGTCTTTCTCCTCTCACTTTAAAAATATACCCCCGGTCTTGAAATCCCCCACCCTACAGAAAAGTCACCTGCCATTCACTTTATCCATGCCCCTTATGATTTTATAAACCCCTGTAAGGTCGCCCCTCTAATTTCAGTGAAAAATGTCCCAGCCTATCCAGCCTCGCCTTAGAAAGCATACCGAGGTAAAAACAATGACTGCAGACGCTGGAAACCAGATTCTGGATTAGTGGTGCTGGAAGAGCACAGGCAGTTCGGGCAGCATCCAACGAGCAGTGAAATCAACGTTTCGGGCAAAAGCCCTTCATCAGGAATCATGAAGGGCTTTTGCCCGAAACGTCGATTTCACTGCTCGTTATAAAACATACCCTCCATTTATGACATCCTGATAAATCTCTTCTGAACCCTCTCCAGCATAATAATATCTTTCCTACGTATCCAGCCAGAACTGGACACACTCCAGAAGAGGCCTCGCTGACATCCTGTACAACATCATGACATCATGTCCCCTTTTGAGCTTGAGATTCCGTGAGCCAGTGGGGATTTTGCATGACTTTTAGGGAGGCTTTAAGGATGTCCTTGAAGTATTTCCTCTGTCATCCTGGTAATTGTTTGGCATGGCAAAGCCAGGAGCAGAGAACTTGTTTTCGAGGACATTTATCAGGCGTGCAGAAGATGTAACCTGCCTAATGCTGCTGTCTTGCATAATCAGTGCTTCCATAGTGGGACTAGATGACTGTGAGAGGACACTGATATTACAGCACCTCCCTGCCACTGGATTGCAGGGACTTGTTGGACCGAAGGGTGTGTTTCCATGCTGCATGACTCTATGAAGTATTCGCAAAGGTGCCAATCATTTCCATCATCTCTGACTGGGCCAGGTGGATGCCTAAGGAAAGCTGCGGAAGGAGTGGGAGCAACCCACCTGCCTTTCCAAACCCCGGCTGCCTTACCTTGGATGTGCAGATCCATCCGTGGACGGGTTGAGTCAGCTGATTGCAGGTGATGTTTCTCTAAGGATTTGAGATGCCTGCTGTACATTATCCATATCTCCTATGCATATGGAAAGCTCACTAACACTGCTGCCCTGTAGACCCTCAGCCCGCTTCTGGGTTTGAGACATCTGTCATCGAACAGAGTTCCTCAGACAGCTAAAGGCTGCACAGACACACTGGGGGAGGTCATCAATATCCGTTAAGTGGACCTGGATAGTCATATATTCACGTTCTTCCCTTTCTGCTGACTGACATTGGTCTTTTTACCACCCCTTTTTGCCACCAGCGAGCTGAGGGTCTACAGGGTAGCAGTGTTAGTGTTTCTGTGTGCATTGGAAACATGAATAATGTACAGCAGGCAATCCTTAGAGAAATATAAGAGTTGATCCTGCTTTATATATCATTACGGAAGTATTGCTGTGTGAAAGTTGATGTTCTACTGTTCTACACTACAACAATGGCTACACTTCATAAGTACTTCATTGACTGTGACAAGCTTGGAGTCACCATTAAGATATGAAAGGTGTCAGATATTTATCCTTCCTTTATCTTTTTAAATGGAGGAACAACCATTCATTGGGTCATTAAAATCAAACACGATCCTGTTGTCCACAAATAGCTTTTTTTTAAAAAGTCAGTTTTTTGTCCAATACTTTAAACTTTTATAAACAGCAAAAAAAAAGCTAGTTTCAACACCATAGGGGACATGAGATAGCTTTGGCAAATAGAAGTAAGGAGAATCCAAAGGGTTTTTACTAATACTATTAAGGACAAAAGGGTAACTAGGGAGAGAATAGGGCCCCTCATAGATCAGCATGTGTGGAGCCTTAGAAAAGGGGAGATACTAAACGAGTATTTTGCATCAGTATACTGTGGAAAAGGATATGGAAGATATAGAATGCAGGGAAATAGATAGTGACACCTTGCAAAATGTCCAGATTACAGAGGAGGAAGTGCTGGATGTCTTGAAACAGGTAAAGGTGGATAAATCCCCAGGACCTGATCAGGTGTACCCGAGAACTCTGTGGGAAGCTCGAGGAGGGATTGCTGGGCCTCTTGTTGAGATATTTGTATCATCGATAGTCACAGGTGAGGTGCTGGAAGACTGGAGATTGGCAAACGTGGTGCCACTGTTTAAGAAGGGTAGTAAGGACAAGCCAGGGAACTATAGACCAGTGAGCCTGACATCAGCGGTGGGCAAGTTGTTGGAGGGAATCCTGAGAGACAGGATGTACATGTATTTGGAAAGGCAAGGACTGATTCGGGATAGTCAACATGGCTTAGTACATGGGAAATCATGTCTCACAAACTTGATTGAGTTTTCTGAAGAAGTAACAGAGTATTGATGAGGTCAGAGCTGTAGATGTGACCTATATGGACTTCAGTAAGGCATTCGACAAGGTTCCCAATGGGAGACTGATTAGCAAGGTTGGATCTCATGGAATACGGGGAGAACTAGCCATTTGGATACAGAACTGGCTCAAAGGTAGAAGACAGAGGGTGGTGGTGGAGGGTTGCTTCCTATCGGGAAGATATTGTGAAACTTGAAAGGGTTCAGAAAAGATTTACAAGGATGTTGCCAGGGTTGAGATTTGAGTCATAGGGAGAGGCTGAACAAGTTGGGGTGTTTTCCCTGGAGTGTTGGAGGCTGAGGGGTGACCTTATAGAGGTTTACAAAATTATGAGAGGCATGGATAGGGTAAATAGGCAAAGTCTTTTCCCTGGGGTGGGGGAGTCCAGAACTAGAGGGCATAGGTTTAGGGTGAGAGGGGAAAGATATAAAAGAGACCCAAGGGGCAACTTTTTCACACAGAGGGTGGTACATGTATGGAATGAGCTGCCAGAGGAAGTGCAACATTGAAGGATGGGTATATGGATAGGAAGGGTTTGGAGGGATATGGGCCAGGTGCTAGCAGGTGGGACTAGATTGGGTTGGGATATCTGGTCAGCATGGACGAGTTGGACCAAAGGGTCTGTTTCCATGCTGTACATCTCTATGACACTATGACCATACCCATGCTTGTTACAGATTCAGAACTTGCTCCCTTATCAGTGTTATGAATTGGATGGGTTGCCACCAAAGGATACTGAACCTTTTCCACAGTATTACTTGGCTAGGAGTTGATTCTTAGGACATAAGTTATCACAGGAAAGATCAACATTTATTCACCATTCCACGTTGATCCAAATTATTGAACAGATTCCATTTTCAGCTGCTTAGTGAAGGTACTCCAAGAGGTAGAGAGTGCTTCATTTTGATCCACTGACAATGAAGCAACAGCGATGTATGTCCAAGGTGTTTGACACAGAGTAGAGCCTGAAACTGTTGGTTCCCCATATAGCTGCTGCCCTAGGTACCGGAACTTATGGGTCAGTTTGGAGGTGCTGGTGCAAGATCCTTGATATCTTGCTGCACTGCACGCTGGCAGTTCAAGGGAACAGACCTCGATTTTTGACATCCCGCTGCTGAGTAATACCTTAGAGTGGTCCAGCATGCCAATACACTCCGTAGCATTTCAATTGGCAGCATGACTCTCACTGCATGCATGCTACCAATGTGTGTGTAGATTGCATAGCGGACAGCCCTTGCCACCCAGTAGCTACCCGCTACAATTGGCCACTGCATGAAGATATCATGACTGTCAGAATTCTGTACGTCGCTCTGCATGATTGTCAGCCCCCCGCCCACACCAGTGGGTCTTTGAGGATTAGAACACCTTTTGAATTCTTTGCATGGCGGAATTGACAATTGCAAATTAACAGGTGCAATCAATGCCACCTTGTGCCATGGGGAATCCCATGATCCTAGAGGAGGGGCATGCTCACTGCATTCTTTGATAGTAGAGAATGCAATGCAGCTATCTGTTTTTGAACAGAAACTTCCTCACACAGCAGTGGATGACAAACTGTGCAATTTTGTACCTCCTGCTCTGGCCTGTAACTGCCGCCATTATGGATCTTAACACTGACTTCCCTGGTTTAATGAACAGAGCAGGAGGGCATGTCAGGGGTAGCATCAGATGTAAAAGAGAGTTACCAACCTGGTGAAGCTACAACAGAGGGCTGCCTGAATGCCAAGCAGTGCAGACAACATGTGACAGACAGAGCTTGGTGATCCCACAACCAACGGGTCAGATCTCAGCTCTGTTGTCACGTCAGCACGGTGGCACAGTGGTTAGCACTGCTGCCTCACAGCGCCAGAGACCTGGGTTCAATTCCCACCTCAGGCGACTGACTGTGTGGAGTTTGTACATTCTCCCCGTGTCTGCGTGGGTTTCCTCCGGGTGCTCTGGTTTCCTCCCACAGTCCAAAGATGTGCGGGTCAGGTGAATTGGCCATGCTAAAATTGCCCATAGTGTTAGGTAAGGGGTAGATGTAGGGGTATGGGTGGGTTGCGCTTCGGCGGGTCGGTGTGGACTTGTTGGGCCGAAGGGCCTGTTTCCACACTGTAAGTAATCTAATCTAAAAAAAGTCTAGTCTTGAGTAATGGTGGCCAGTTAAAAAAAACTCAAACATCCCCATCCTGATTGTTGGGGAATCCCAACATTTCAGTTAAAAAAGTAAGGTTGAAGTATTAGCATCTATCTTCAATCAGAACTGCCACGTGGATGATCCAACTTGGCCTCCCCCAAAATTTCCCCAGAAATACAGATACCAGACTAGAGTCAATCTGATTCACTCCATGTGATGACAAGAAATGGTTGGAAACACTGGATAGTGGAAAGGCCATGGATGCTGACAATATTCCAGCAATAGCACTGAAGACTTGTGCTGCAGAAATTGCCACACTCCTTGCCCAGCTGTTCCCGTACAGCTACAACACTGGCATCCAACCACCAATGTGGGAAATTGCCCTCGACACAAAGAAAAAGCAGGACAAATCCAACTTGGCAAATTATCGTCCCATCAGCCTACTCTTGATCATCAGTAAAGTGATGGAAGGTGTCACCAACCATGCTTTCATGCAGCACCTGCTCAGCAATAACTTGTTCAGTGATGCCCAGTTTGAGGTCCACCAGGCCCACTCAGCTCCTGACCTCATTACAGCCTTGGTCCACACATGGACAAAAAAGATGAATTCCAGAGGAGAGGTGAGGTAACAGCCCTTGACATCAAAGTTGCATTCAACCAAGTGTGCCATCAAGGAGCCCTCACAAAATTGGAATCAATGGGTATCAGGGCAAACTCTCCGCTGGTTAGTTATACCTGGCACAGAGGAGGATGGTTGTGTTTGTGGAAGGTCAGTCATCTCAGCTCCAGGGACAAGTCTGCAGGAGTTCCTCAGGGTAGTGTCATAGCCCCAACCATCTTCAGTTGCTTCATCAATGACCTTCCCTCCATCATAAGGTCAGAAGTGGGTATGTTCACTGATGAACGTACATTAGTTTCGTAGACTCAAACATTTACAGTACAGAAGGAGGCCAATCAGCCCGTTGTATTTGTGCCAGTTAACAAAGATCTGACAATATTAATTCTATTTTCCAGCTCTTTCCTGGAAACTTTGGTAGGTCAAGTGGGTGACTAGGTCTGTTGTTAATTTTAAAAGCAAGAAAGGTAAAATTATGTTAAGCAAAGATATTAAGTGATAAGGGCCAATGACAGGTATATGGAGTTAAGCCACAGATCAGCCATGATCTCATTAAGTGGCAGAACAGGTTTGATAGGCTGAATGAGCGCAGCAGGCCAGGCAGCATCCAAGGAACAGGAAATTCGACGTTTCAGGAATAAGCCCTTCATCAGGAAGCTGTCCAATCTTTCCTGATGAAGGGCTTATGCCCGAAACGTCGAATTTCCTGTTCCTTGGATGCTGCCTGGCCTGCTGCGCTTTTCCAGCAACACATTTTCAGCTCTGATCTCCAGCATCTGCAGACCTCACTTTCTCCTGATAGGCTGAATGGCCTACTCCTGTTCATACCTTCCTATATAAATACTGCTGAAATTTTGTGGGAGTTTCTACTTGAACACCCTTTCAGTCAGTCAGTGGGTTCTGAGTTCCCACCACCCTCCAAGTGGGAAAACCTCCAGCTCATCTCCCCTTTCAACTCTTATCTTAAATCAATGCCCCCTGGTTACTTACCCCTCTACAAATGGAAAAAAGGACCTTCCGATCCACCCTATCCAAGTTCTTCATAACCTTATACATGTCAATCAGCTCCCCTCTCAGTCATAGCTGCTCCAAGGAAAAAATCCCCTGCTTGTTCAATCTTTCTTTTTTCCAACTCTCTAGCCCAGACAGCATCCTGGTAAATCTCTTCTCTACCCTCTCAAGTGTGATCACATCTTCCTTATAGATGTGGTGACCACAACTGCACGCAGTACTCCGGCTGTAGACTAGCCAGCATTTTATACAGTTCTGGCCTAACCTCCTGGCCCCATGCCTTGGCTAACCAGGCCAAGAATCCCAAGTCCCTCCTTAACCACCTTATCTACCTGCTCTGCAACTTTCAGATATTGTGGAAATGCACATCAATATCCCTCTGGTGTTCAGCACTTTCCAGGCTCTTATCACTTATAGTGCAATCCCTTGCCTTGTCAGCCTTTCCCCTGGCATATTACCGGGTTGAATACCATTTGGCATTGTTTTGTCAAGCTGACCAGTCCTTTGAGATCCTCCTGCATTTTCCAGCTATCCTCCTCATTTTGTTCCCTTTGTGTCATTTGTGAGTCTCTTGGTCATATCCCTTGTTAAGAGGGTTAGGGACCAAATGCTGGCAAATGGAGCTAGATCAGTTTGGAATATCTGGTCGGCATGGATGAGTTGGAACGGAGGGTCTGTTTCCATCCTGTACAACTCTATGACTCATTCACAACTCTTCTAATAATGAAGCCCATTTCCAAAATACAGCAAGACCTAGGTAACATCCAGGTTTGGGCTAAGAAATGATAAGTAACTTGCATGCCATATTTTCATGCCAGGTGTCGCGGTTTTGGATTAGGACCCTAAAGCACTATGGACATTTTTTTAACTTTTAATTTCTAAAACATGGTTTTCAAAAGAGGAATACTACAAACGAAGCTAAATTGTGAGTGTAAGTTCAATGGGTCTGGCAATGTCCTGGGTGGGACCTATGAAATGTCACACATGTAGTGTGCCAGGGAAACTTCAAATGATATAGAGATGTAACAGGAAGAAATAATAATGGGCTTGCTGTGTCCCTCCTACTCTGCAGAAAACCACCTCTTGCAGAAATGTGGGAGTATTTTGTCCTTGTGGACTATAAATTGACTGCAGTCTTGGTCCGTGTGCGCTAGTGGAAGAAGGCGTGCCAGTGAACTGAAGCAGCCTTTTACAAGCTTGGGTTCAAACCCTGTGATGGTCACAGTCAAGAAGCCATCCAATATTCAAACCTGCATTGCAGGAAAAAGGAGACTCTCGCTCTAACTGGCCAGCAAGCCAGTCATACTCTCTCACTCTAATACCAGCCAAACACTGTCAACAGGAGACAAAACAAAAGCATTTCAATTGCCTTCAAAGCCAAAAATCCCTAAACCAAGTTTTCAACTGGTGATATTTCACTACTTATCCTCATTGAATGGCGCAGATGAATGTCTGCATATCTTTTCAATTCATCTTTTCTTTTGGTGTGGCACTTTGTTTCTACTCCATGTGCATGTGCCATATATTATTATTTGTTCTTGCATTTAGTAATTAATAAACCCACTCCTTTATGAACTCAAGAAATGCTGGTTCCTTTTATTGGCTCCTTTTAAAACATAGATTCATTTGATTCTCTGATAAAGATGACCAACTGAAAGGGAAGGTAAATAAAGATGCAACGCACTTTCACCCTTCTTCATGCAAGAGATTAATGATTTGAGGTAGCTGTCTGAACCCATAATAATTTGGGGTGCCTTGCCATTGTGTGGTGATAACACAGACGGTGACCATGCCCATCAAAAGAGCGAATCTAACCATCAGCCCCTGAAGTTTAATGGCACCTCATCGCTCAAACACCCAATAACAACAACTATAGCTGAACTGGACCACCCATACAAATACTATGGTTCCAAGAGTAGAATCATAGAATCCCCACAATGTGGAAGAAGGCCATTCAGCCCATCCCCACCAAAGAACATCCTCCATTCTGTAATCCTGCACTTCCCACGGCTAATTCACATCTCTGTACTCTATGGGCAATTTAACATCACCAATCCACCTGACCTGCACATCTTTGGAATGTGGGAGGAAATTGGAGCACCCGGAGAAAACCCACGCAGACACAGGGAGAATGTGCAAACTCCACACAGCCTGAATTGAACCTGGGCATTGACAAGCAGTAGTGCTAACCACTGAGCCACCGTGCCAGTCAGTGGTTAGTGAATAATTCGCTTTCTGCTCCCGACCCCAATGCTTGTTCGCTATCTATAAGGTACAATAATATCATCGACATAGGCGAAAGTGAGGACTGCAGATGCTGGAGATTAGTGTTGTGAATGTGGTGGTGGAAAAACATAGCAGGTCAGGCAGCATCTCAGGAGCAGAATAATCGATGTTTCAGGCAAAAGCCCTTCTTCAGGAGGGCCTGATGAAGAGCTTTTTCCTGAAACATTGATTTTCCTGCTCCTCGGATGCTGCCTGACCTGCTGTGCTTTTCCAGCACCACACTCTCGAATATCATCGACATGCAGAGAGACCAGAGATAGTTCTCCTCAGAGCAGAAAAAATATAAAAGGGAGATTGACTAGAGCTGTTGAAAATTATGAAATATTGATAAAGAAAAAATATTTCACTGCTGTTAAGGTCAGTAGCCAAATGACACACACTTGACACTTTTGGCAAAAGAACAGCAGGGGAAATGACAGAATTTTTTTTTTAATTTAGCAAACTATTCCAATCTGGAATACACTGCCTGAAAACAATTTCATAGTTTCGGAATTGGATGCATGCTTCAGAAGAGAAGCCATTACAAGGGGAAGGAGAAGGATGAACAGGATCAAATGACCATTTTCTGTGCAATGTAATATTATAGCAAAAGTAAAAAAGAACCTTCATTTGCACGATGTTTTTCAGAACTTCAGGACATCTCCAAGCATTTGCAGCTGTTATTTGACATGTAGCTACTATCATAACACTATCAGGAATGCAATAGCCAATTTACAGTCGTAGTGTCATAGAGGTCTATAACATGGAAACAGGGCCTGATGAAAGGTTCTGACCTGAAACGTCTGATCCCTTCCTTGTCTGTTGCTGCTTGACCAACTGAGATTTTTTCAGCTCTAGTCTTTATCCATTCTGATCTCGAGCATCTACAGTCCTCACTATCTCCAACAGGCCTTTCGGCCCAACGTGCCCGTGCCGCTCAGTTTTCACATTTAAACCAGTCCCATTTGCCTGCATTTGGTCCATATCCCTCTATACTTGCCCCATCCACGTACCTGTCCTAATGTTCCATAAATGACAAAATTGCACGGGCGTCCACCACGACCACCAGTCCCATCCTCTGTGTGAAAGAAATTGTCCTTCTGTACCCTTTTGTATCTCTCCCCTCTCACCTTAAAATTTGGGGAAAAAACAGCAACGTTCTTCACAGGCAAATAATTTTGACCATGTATTTTCTTTTTAGTGATATTGGCTCAGGGTCAGGTGTTTACCAGGGGAATCTCCCGTAGCTTTTTGCTAAAGCTGTGCCATGAAAGATTTTGCATTCATTTGAGAGGGCAAGTTTCATGTCTCACCTGAAGCACAGCATTTCTGACACTGCAACCCACCCTCTGCATTGCAGTGGGAACGTCAGCCAGGATTATGTCAATTATCAGCTACGGCTTTCACCTGAGTTAAGTGAGTGGGGTAGGTGTACTGGGGAGCTGCATCACACTAGAAGCAGAAGAGCAATGGAGAGCAAGAAGACAGAAAATACTTTGAACCAAAGTTGCCAGAGGCTTTCCCAGAGGTAAAGCCATTCTCAAGTCCTGGGATAACATAGGAGGGTTCATGATTGGAATGGATCATTGAAAGTGGGGTCATTGCAAATAATAAGTGGAAGCATTGCAGAGGGTGAACCAATCCACTCACCCTCACTATAAAACTGTCCTTCTTCATCAGTCCTGTGATCTGGAGCCACATTTGGCGAGTGACGGCCCCAACACTCCATATCCAATTGCATCGCACACCGAGACGAACATCAACTGCGCCTGGAGGATCATCAACTCGGTGAAGGACACTCTCTGGGCGGTCCGAAACCTGTTGATCTTCCAGCTGAAGGAGTTGACCCCGACTGAGTGTTGCAGACTGGCACATTCCAAGGTCCAGGACTACGTGTTGAGGGATGCGCTGAAGCTTGGGGCAGCTGCCACCAAGGCACAGTGGGGAAAGACTACCATGTAACGTCTGCCTGCCTAAAGAAGAACAGGGGGCCCAGGCAGTCATTTGGGCTCTGCTGACACCTCAGCTAAAAATGTAATCGTAAAGACCTGTAAATAGGAACGATTACTCTGTTTCGGTATGCAAATAAATAGAATGTTTACATATGTATGGCATATCCAGTTGTATAGATCATCAATGTATTTATGAATAAAGTATATGTTTGAAATATTTAAAAAAACCCTCTGCACTTTGTTGGATACGGGCTCACTTTTTTTTTTAGCAACACACTGCTCTCAATTACCGTTCTGTAACTATCTTTAGGATCATTTATCAGTAAGTTATTAGGCTCCTATGATACTGAGAGCATTGTCTCAAGGACCTGTCTGGAACTGGAAGGAATTGCTTTCATTGCCAGGGCGACCTCACACTCTTATACATAATTCAAAATCCTTTGATTAGTTTCAGCTTTGCATAGCAGTCGGCAACATTGCTGGGGCCAACAAATATTCCCTTCAATTCAGTTTCTTTTTGGCCCCAGTGGCTGGGCTTAGTGGGTACCAGCTCAAATCCATTGGCAAGCTATTCATGCTTAAGAAGCATCACATCCAAATGTAAGGCCGAGGTGCATACACCACTGGTAAAGCAGGATTGCAGCAGAACACATATGTGCATTGGTGAGCTGCTAACTGCACTCAACACCTATCCACCAACCCGCTGAGACTTCAAGTGTATGAGACCAGTCAAACCAGTATGTCTCATTAACCAGTACAACTGGTTTTCTCCTTCTGGGATGGCAGAGTTGTAGTATATAGGCATTAGCCATGAATAGCATATCACTGTGCAGTCAGATGTTTGTGGACCTAAGCACCATCGAGGAGAAAGTGAGGTCTGCAGATGCTGGAGATCAGAGCTGAAAATGCGTTGCTGGAAAAGCGCAGCATAAGCCCGAAACGTTGAATCTCCTGTTCCTTGGATGCTGCCTGACCTGCTGTGCTTTTCCAGCAACACGTTTTCAGACCTAAGCATCATGTCAGCAATTAGAGTAATTTAGGATGTTCTGGGGCTTATGAAGGTATATAAACACACACACGCACGCACACACTGATTTTTACTCTCACAGGCCAGGAGTTACATTTCAGTCCCTTTACGAATTAGGTCATGCTTTATGTATAAAGCATTCAAAAAGGAACTAAGGGCTTGTTTAGGTTCATGCTCCACTTGATGAAGGAAACAGTGTGCTTACATGGACAGTTTGATTCAATTAAAAAGCCTTGCAAGGCTTAGAGTCAGAGTCAATCATTGCAAATCATTTATGGTGAGAAATGGTTTCTTGGTAGCTTTGGAAGCCTGTGAAACTGGCTTTGGCAATGGATGGCAAATTGCTGGATTGTTTCTCGTGAGAGCTGGACCCACTTGTGCCTTGGGACAAGATCACCTTGTACAGAAGGAAATGTTAATCAGAGCCGAGTGGTCTCCTGAACCAGTTTTGATCACCGGAAAGGCTTGGAGAGGAATTTTCCAGTCATTTTCTTTCTAACTGACCTGGGTTTTAATCTTAGCCTGCTTGGCACTCTCTCCTCATTCCTGAAGAAGGGCTTATGCCCGAAACTTCGATTCTCCTGCTCCTTGGATGCTGCCTGACCTGCTGCGCTTTTCCAGCAACACATTTTCAGCTCTGGGTTTTAATCTAGTTTATCTCCCCCACCCCCAGGTGAATGGGAGAAGTGAACAGTGTCTGCATTGTAACACTCAAGGACATCACAGTGATGTGGGAGGGGCTGGTTAGATTAGTAGACTTTTATTTGTCCATGATTTGGAGGTGCTGGTGTTGCACTGGGGTGTACAAAGTTAAAAATCACACAACACCAGGTTATAGTCCAACAGGTTTAATTGGAAGCACACTAGCTTTCGGAGCGTCGCTCCTTCATCAGGTGATAGTGGAGGGCTCAATCCTAACACAGAATTTATAGCAAAAATTTACAGTGTGATGTAACTGAAATTATACATTTAAAAATCGATTGTCTGTTAAGTCTTTCATTTGTTTGAATACCATGATATTTTCACTTCTTTCATGTGTAATTCACAAAACCTTTTTTAAAAAGTTGCATTCTCAGGTTAGCTGTTAACAATGGTGATAGCTAGACAATATGTTGAAGGTGTTAGCCCCCATGTTCTCTATTTATGCCATGATGTTTAGATTGATTCTAATCTAAAAAGTGAGATAACCAAGTTTTACATTAAGTCATGCAGTTTTTCAGCAAAGTACAATGTAACCCTGCAAGTACAAATTCACCCCACAAAATATATGTGTGCATGTGAGTCTTTGTCTATGTGTGTGTGTGTGTGTGTGTGTGTGTATGTAGTGAGTGCAGAGTGTTTTAAGTCTATGAGGGAGTGCATGTGTGAGTGGGGGAGTATCTGTGTGTGTGTGTATAGTGCAATGGTGGTCACCTGTAATGTGACATGAACCCAAGGTCCCGGGGTTGAGGCCCTCCCTATGGGTACCGAAACATCTTCCAATTAAACCTGTTGGACTATAACCTGCTGTTGTGTGATTTTTAACTTTATTTGTCCAGCAACTTTCATAAGTGTTTCCCTGTGCTCACTGTAATCTACCCTGATTACCTAACATACTTCAACATATTGATGTGAGGTTATACAGAGAGAAATGAGTCAGTCTTCATACCGGTGAACTGGAAACTTGTACTAACTATATACCATACCTACAGTAATACACAGGAGAGAGTATACAACCTTTCTGTCTTGCACCTGGTTCTAAGTGGAGAGCGACCGGCCTAGATGAAGTCCCCGGCCATGCACTCAGATCCGGTGCGGACCAGCGGGTGGGAGTACTCGCTGACATCTTCACTCTCCCCTTACTACAATACAAAGTCCTCACCTACTTCAAAAAGACCACCATCATCCTGGTTCCAAAGAAAATTCACGCAGCGCGCCTCAATGACTATAGCCTGGTGGCTCTGACCTCTGTAATTATGAAGTGCGTTCAGCCCTCGCAATTTGCCGACTGGCACAATAGATCCACACCAGACGCCATTCCCCCCGGCCCTCCACTTATGCTTGGAACATCAGGATTACAAGGATACTTATGTCGGGTTCCTACATATTGAGTTCAGCTCTGCCTTCGACATCATAATTAAAAACAAATTCATTTCTGAACTCCAAGATCTAGGTCTCAGCTTCCCTCCCTCTGAAACTGGATCCTTGACTTCCTGACCCATCTACCGAAATCAATAAGAAGAGGTGACCACACCTCCTCCATGATTATCCTCAAGACCAGTGCTCCGCAAGGTTGCATACTCAGCCCCCTATTATACTCCTTATAAACACATGACAGTGTGGCCAAATTCCATACCATCTCCACTTACAAATATTCTAACTTCACCACTGTTGGAGGGTGGATTTCAAACAATGACAAGACAGAATACAGGAAATAGATTGAGTGCTTAGTGGTCTGGTGTTAAAAGAACAATCTCTCCGTCAACGTCAGCAAAACAGAGGAGTTGGTCATTGACTTCAGGAAGCAGACAGCACGCCCCTGTCTGTACCAATCAGGAAGGATGTACTGGCCCTGGAAGGTGTTCAGAGGAGGCTCATGAGACTGGCCCCAGGAATGAAAAGCTTAACATATGAGGAACAGTTGAGGACTCTGGGTCTATACTCGATGGAGTTTAGATGGGTGAGGGGGGATCTAATTGAAACATACAGAATACTGAATGGCCTGGACAGAGTGGATGTTGGGAAGACGTTTCCACTGGTAGGAGAGATTAGGACCCAAGGGCACAGCCTTAGAATAAAGGGAAGACCTTTTAGAATGGAGATAAGGAGAGACTTCTTCAGCCAGAGAGTGGGGAATCTATGGAATTCATCGCCACAGAAGGCTGTGGAAGCCGGGTCTTTGAGTATATTTAAGGCTGAGACAGATTGGTTCTTGATTAAGAAGGGGAGAAAGCAGAAGAATGCAGTTGAGAAACTTATCAGCCATGATTCAAAGGTAGAGAGGACTCGATGGGTTGAATGGCCTAATTTCTGCTCCTCTGTCTTATGGTCTAATGATCAAAAGTATCAAGTTCCTGAGTGTGATGATCACCAACAATTTGTCCTGGCCCACCCATATCAATGCGACGATCAAGAAAATACAACAACATCTCTCCTTCCTCAGGGAGCTAGTGAAATTTGGCACGCTCACAAGGACTCTTATCTATTTTTAAAGATGCATCATAGAAAGCATCCTGTCTGGATGCAATACGGCTTAGTGTGGCAACTGCTCTGCCCAAGGTCGCAAGAAACTAGAGAGTCGTGAATACAGTCTATCATGCAAACCCAGCCTTTCATCCACTGACTTGGGAAAACAACCAAAATAATCACCTAGTTATACCCTCTTCCTCCCTCCTCAATCATATATAAGACGTAACAGTTTTAATACACATACTAATAGCTTTAAGAACAGCTTCTTCCCCGCTGTTATCAGACTTTTGAACGGACCACTCAAATGTTAATTCTGACTCTCTCCCCCTGCACCTTCTCTGTGGCTGTAACACTGTATTGTTTACTCTGTTCTGATAATCAGATGCACTTTGTATTGTACAATCTGCCTGTACGACAGGCAAAACAACATTTTTCACTGCATCTCAATACATGTGACAACAATAAATCAATCAAGTGTGTCAGGTGCCACTGCAAAGGAAGCATATTAGCATGACAGAGTTTAACCATTAACCTATACTCATTGCTTACAAACTGTAGCCCTTTGGTGACATATCCAGTTTACATTACTGGAAAAATCACAGATTTGCAACACATTGAAATGATTTCGCGAAGACTCTCTGGTGGACAGAGCTCACTCATGTTCAGTCGCAGATGATCACTGGGCTGGCTGAGTGACAGGTAATGCTCCTGGTCAGTTTCACTACACCTGAGTGGTCACAATGGCAGACTCGTGGTTCAAGAGCAGACCTCGTTTATCCTCTTAAAGTGATCTCCTTTAACGCACTGTGGAATGCTGATGTGTTGATCTGACAGCCTGGCACAGCTTCAGTACCAATGGAGTACCTTTGAGATGTAGTCACTGTTATAACAGTGAGACAATGACCAGATTAGGATTATGTAGGGGCTAAATATTGGCCAAGACACTGGGGACAAAAGCCATTCCAACATGAGGCCACTGGATCTTTCATTTCCATCAGAAAGGTCAGTAGTGGTCTCGGTGCAACATCTCATCCAACAAAAGACAGCATCCCTGTCAGTACTATAGTGGAAGTGACAGGTTGGATTATTGCATTTGAACACCAAATGATGTTTTGATTCCAGGGGTGAGGATGCTCCTGCTGAGTCTGAGATGTTAGTCTGACAGCAGTTAGATTGAGCTAGTTGGGAGCCCTTTCTGCTCCCACTCATTCTGATAGTACCGAAGGGCACACAGAGTACATGAGTTCATTGGGATCCAGGGCAGCGGCTGAAACTGATACCTCTGAGCAAAACATATCATCGTCCTGTTTACCTCCGCCTCGATTATAAATAAAGTTGGTTAGACAATGGGCCGGCAGAGAGGTTGTATGAACACATATTAAATTTTTAATTGCTACTCCAACAGTGTTGTGTAACAGGTAACAACTCTGATGTCAGAGGGTTCAACTGAAGGTACAGTTAAAAATGATTGACACAGTATTCCCTTTCTCCTATCCCCACCCCTCGAGTGAAGGTTCACTAGGGAGCAGCAGTCCTGGCATAGTCCCAGGACTGAGTTAGTTGGCCTGGGTCAATTACTTTGATATCCTACAATGAAGGAGGATGACACTCAGCCTAGGTAGTTACCCTGTTTATTCTCTGATAGGTCTGCATGTGGAACAAGCAGTCAGGCGGATATCGGGTGAGCAATAATTCGAAAGAAATTGAATGAACAACGATACCTTGCGATCTAACCTCACCTTTCACAATCTCAGAGTGTCCAGTGTGTTTCAGAATAAAGACTAATCACTGTTATAATGTCAAGTTGCACACAGCAAGATGCCCATAACACTTTGATTCTGCCTGTACCTTAGAACTACTGTTGCCAAAACATCATTAAATTGAAGGAACTGCGGATGCAGAAAATCAGAAACAGAAACAGGAATTGCTGGAAAGGCTCGGCAGGTCTGGCAGCATCAGATGCCTTTCCAGCATTTTCTGTTTTTGTTACTGCCCAAACTTTTATTTCCACCTCGGATGCCTTCATTTCTTAAACGCTACATTCATCTCTATCCCCTTTAAGCTACTAATTGTGCAGAACTGTTCTCAACCACTCTCAACGACTTAGGTGAAGGAAGTGAAAGCAGAGTAGCTACATTTGCAGTTGATGCAAAGGTACACAGGAAAGTCTTCGAGATTGGTTGAGGGAGTGGGCAAAAAAAAAGGGCAGATAATGTACACTGTGGGGAAATGTGGAATTGCTCAGCAGGAAGATAGAAAAAGCACGAGAATGGCTGCAGACCTCTGAGGTGCATGGAGCGGGGCATTATAGTACATGTGTTCACGCAGAGGGTGGTACATGTATGGAATGGGCTGCCAGAGGATGTGGTGGAGGCTGGTACAATTGCAATATTTAAGAGGCATTTGG
Source organism: Hemiscyllium ocellatum (assembly GCF_020745735.1). NCBI lineage: Eukaryota > Metazoa > Chordata > Chondrichthyes > Orectolobiformes > Hemiscylliidae > Hemiscyllium > Hemiscyllium ocellatum. The sequence continues at coordinate 35,470,955 of NC_083408.1, forward strand.
ATGGGTATATGAATGGGAAGGGTTTGGAGGGATATGGGCCGGGTGCTGGCAGGTGGGACTAGATTGGGTTGAGATAACTGGTGGGCATGGACGGGTTGGACTGAAGGGTCTGTTTCCATGATGTACATCTCTATGACTCTATGTGTCACAGAACAGTAGTACTCAGGTCCAGCAAGTAACAAGGGAGGCTAACAGGGACGCTATCCTTTATGACGAGAGGAATTGAACATAAAAATAAGAATGTCATGCCTCAGTTATACAGGACATTGGTGAGACCACATTTCGAATACAGTGTGTACTTTTAGTCTCCTTATTTAAAGAAGGATGCAGACGTGTTGGTGGCAGTTCAGTGGAGGCTTCCCAGGCTGAGATCTCGGATGAACAGGTTGACTTATGAGGAAAGGTTGAACAGTCTGAGTTTGTTGCCACTGAAGTTTGGAAGAGGGAGAGGTGACATGGTTGAAGCATATAAAATCCTGAATGGCAAGGTGGTGTGGAGAGAGTGCTTCCTCTTGCAGCTAAGTCCAGCACTAGGGGGCATGCTTTAAAATGAAGGGTTCCTTCTCAGGACAGTGTTGAGGAGAGGGTTTTCTCTCAGATGGCTGAATGACTTTGAAACTCTCTGCCTCGGGGTGGGGGGGGGATGGGAATAGAGGGTCATTGGATATTATGAAGGCAGAGGTAGATAGATTGTTGTTAGATGAGGCAGTCGAAGGTTATCAGGGAACTTAAACACCAGCAGGTCAGCCATTTTGTTATTGAAAGGTGAAGGAGGCTCGAGGAGTGAAATGGCCTGATTCCGTTCCCTGTTTTCTATGTTTGTATTTTCACGCCCTGCCCCTCGGTAAGATATGCTCAATCCTCACCTCCATCCTTTGCTAGCCTACATTGATTCCCTGCTACTCAAAGCATCAAGTTTAAAATCTTCATTGGCATACTGTGAACAGTGTAGGGCATTTATCCAAGGAAGGATACACTAGCTTTGGAGGCAGTCCAGAGAAGGTTCACTAGACTGGTTCTGGGTATGGAGGGACTGCGTTATGAGGTGAGGTTGAATAAGCTTGGACTGCATCCATTGGAGTTTAGAAGTATGAGAGGCGACCTTATGGAAATATATAAGATTCTTAGGAGTCTTGACAGAGTAGGTTGCTTCCCCTCGTAGCAGAGTCTAAAACCATAGGGCATAATCTCAGAGTAAGAAGTCACCCATTCAAGACAGAAATGAGGAGGAATTTCTTCCCTCAGGGGGTAGTGAATCTGTAAAATTCTATACTGTAGAGGGCTATTTCATACAGTGTCATTAAATATGGTCAAGATGGAGACAGACAGATTTTTAATTAGGAAGGGAATCAAGGATTATAGAGAAAAGGCAGGAAGTGTAATTAAGGATCAGCCGGACAACCGTGAGCTCATTGAATGGTGTACAGACTTGATGGGTTAATGGCCTACTTTTGCTCCTATGACTAATGATAGTTTAATTGCAGAGATGGCAAGAAGCAGGCAAGTTCCTTCCAAGGGCAAACTTGCCCAATGCTTTTCCCTTCTGGCCACAGCCAGACACATCCAGAGAGGGGAATATTCTGTCATGTGAGTTAGAGAAGAGTGAACCACTGTTCTATAATGATATCCAGATCCTTACATCTCAACGGTTTGTGTAAAGATTTTCCAATCCTTCCCCGAATCAAATAGTGCTTGAGTGATTGCACATAACACGTTAAACAAGTTGACATTTTTAAACTGCAATTCCATCATGCTATTGACGCAAATTCAAAAACGCTTGGCCACTATAGTTCTGTGGTTATTGGATTAATTTATGAAAGTCAGTAAATCCTGCGCAACTTTTCACTCAGACTGGAGGTCGTGTCAGGCAGCACTGTCTAGTTAAAAACACATGACACAAAGAGACATGAAATTAAATTAGAAAGCAATATTCTTAACGAGGGTGCAGCCTCAGAGTGAATCGTTGACCATTTAGAACTGAGATGAGGAGGAATTTCTTCAGCCAGAAACTGGTGACTCTGTGGAACTCATTGTTGTAGAGGCCAAGTCACTGAGTGTATTTAAGACCCAGATAGATCAGGGACAATGGGGTTGAGAAGTATATCAGCCATGATTGAATGGTGGAGCAGACTCGATGGGCTGAATGGTCTACTTCTGTTCCTACACCTGACGGTCTTAGGGCTACAAAAGAAGATCAGAGGCTATGAATATTGCAGTGAGTAACACACCTCTTGACTCCCAAAGACCTGTCCATCACTTATAAAGCACAAGTCATACAGTTACGAAATCACACAGCATGGAAACAGATCCTTTGGTACAACTTGTCCATGCTGTCCAAGTTTCCCAAACTAGTCCCACTTGACTGCATTTGGCCTGTATCCCTCTAAACCTTCCTTATTCATGCACCAGTCCAAATATCTCTTAAATGTTGTAACTGTACCTGCATCTATCACTTCCTTTAGCAATTCATTCCACATATGAACCACTCTCTGTGTGAAAAATTTGCTCCTCATGTCCCTTTTAAATCTTTCTCCTCTCATCTTAAAAATATACCCCCCCCCCCGAGTTTGAACTCCTCTACCTTCAGGAAAACACCTTTGCTATTCACCTTATCTATGTCCCTCATGATTTTATAAACCTCTGCAAGGTCACCCCTCAACCTCCTGCACTCCAATTTAAGAAGTTCCAGTTTATCCAGCCTCTCCTTAGAACTCAAACTCTCTAGTTCCAGCCACATCCTGGCAAATCTTTTCTGAACTCTCTCTAATTTAGCAATATCCTTTCTAGGTTTGTGCGAAGATTTGTAGCTCGGTTGCTCGTTGTTGTGGTTCTGTTCGCCAAGCTGGAAGTTCTTGTTGCAAACGTTTCGTCCCCTGGCTAGGCGACATCATCAGTGCTCTGGAGCCTCCTGCGAAGTGCTTCTTTGATGTTTCTTCCGGTATTTATAGTGGTCTGTCCTTGCCGCTTCCGGGTGTCAGTTTCAGCTGTCCGCTGTAGTGGTTGGTATATTGGGTCCAGGTCGATGCGTTTGTTGATGGAGTTTGTGGATGAATGCCATGCCTCTAGGAATTCCCTGGCTGTTCTCTGTCTGGCTTGCCCTATGATGGTAGTGTTTTCCCAGTCGAATTCATGTTGCTTGTTGTCTGCGTGTGTGGCTATTAGGGATAGCTGGTCGTGTCGTTTCGTGGCTAGTTGATGTTCATGTATGCGGATTGTTAGCTGTCTTCCTGTTTGTCCTATATAGAGTTTTGTGCAGTCCTTGCATGGTATTTTGTAAACTACATTAGTTTTGCTCATGTTGGGTATCGGGTCCTTTGTTCTAGTGAGTTGTTGTCTGAGCATGGCTGTTGGTTTGTTATATCCTTTCTATAACAGGATGACCAGAATTTATGTGGTACTCCAGAAGAGGCCTCACCAATGTCCTTTACCACCTCAACATAAGGCCCTAACTCCCATACTTAGTGGTCTGAGCAATGAAGGCAAGTGGGCTAACTGTTTGGTGGCACGGTGGCCCCGTGGTTAGCACTGCTGCCTCACAGTACCAGGGATCCAGGTTCAATTCCAGCCTTGGGCGACTGTCTGTGTAGAGTTTGCGCATTCTCCCTGTGTCTGTGTGGGTTTCCTCCCACAGTCCAAAGGTATGCTGGTCAGGTGGATTGGCCATTCTAAATTGCCCATAGTGTTAAGTGCATTAGTTAGAGGGAAATGGGTCTGGGTAGGTTATTTTTTGGAAGGTTGGTGTAGACTTGTTGGGCCAAAGGGCCTATTTCCACACTCTAGGGAATCTAATCTAACCTTAACCACTCTGTCGACCTGAGACACAACTTTCAAAGTACTATGTATCTGAACCCCTGGGTCTCCAGGGCCTTACCATTAACTGTATAAGTCCTGCCCTTATTTGTTTTACCAAAATGCTATAACTCACATTTATCTAAATTAAACTCCATCTGCCCCTCCTCAGCCCATTGGCCCAATCTCTTTCTACCCTTAGATAATGCTCTTCACTGTCCAACATACCATCAATTTTGGCATCATTCCCAAACATTCTAATCGTCCTTCCTAAATTCTCATTCAAACTGTTTATATAAATGACAAACAACAGTGTCAGGAATGTGTTGGAAAACTCTCCACTTGACTGGATGGGTGCAACTCCAACAACACTCAAGAATCGTGACACCATCCAAGAAAAAGCATCCCACTTGATTGGCACCACATCTGCAAGCATCCACTCCCTCCACCACACTCAGTAGCAACAGTGTGTACCATCTACAAGATGCACTGCAGAAATTCACCAAAGATCCCTAGACAGCATCGTGCAAATCTATGACCACTACCATCTAGAAGGACAAGGGCAGCAGACACATGGGAACACTACCAGAGCTAGAGCTCTTCCAGAGAGTTTAAACTAGATTGGCAGGGGGGTGGGAACCAGAACTACAGATCAGATGGTGGAGTAGGTAGTGAACAGCCAGCTACATTGTGCAGAGAGTCTGTGAGGAGGGATAGGCACTTGATAGGGCAAAGGTGCAGTCAGTGTGATGAGCTAAAGTATGTCTATTTTAATGCAAGAAGTATCAGGAATAAGGATGATGAACTCAGAGCATTGATTAGTACTTGGAACTATGATGTTGTGGCCATTACAGAAACTTGGATATCACAAAGGCAGGAATGGTTGTTGGATGTTGCAGGGTTTAGATATTTCAAAAGGAATGGGAGGGGGGGTGGGGTGAACATAAGAGAGATGGAGGAGTGGCATTGCTAAGTGGGGGTAGTATCATAGCTGCAGAAGGGGAGATTGTCAATGAGGGATTGTCGACAGAGTCAGTATGAGTGGAAGTCAGAAACAGGAAAGGAGCAATCATTTTATTGGGAATTTTCTACAGGCCTCCCAATAACAACAGAGTCACAGAGAAGCAGATTGGGAGGCAGATTGTGGAAAGGTGCAGAAGTAACAGGGTTGTTGTCATGCATGACTTTAACTTCCCGAATATTGATTGGAACCTCCTCAGTGCAAATAGTTTGGATGGAGCACTTATTGTCAGGTGTGTCCAGGAAGGGTTCCTGATGCAATATGTAGATAGGTTGACGAGAGGGGAGGCCATATTATGCCAGACAACGAACCATGCCAGGTGTCAGATCTCTTGGTGGGACTGCATTTCAGTGACAGCAATCATAACTCCCTAACCTTTATTTTACTCATGGAGAGGGATAGGAGCAGATGGTATGGGAAAGTATTTAATTGGGGGAAGGGGGAATTACAAAAACATATTTGGCAAGAACTGAGGCGCCTAAATTGGGAACAGATGTTCTCAGGGAAATGCATGACAGAAGCTTGGAGGTTGTTTAGGAAGCACTTGCTGATAGTTCTGGACAGGTTTGTCCCACTGAGGCAAGGAAGGGGTGGTAGGGTGAAGGAACCTTGGGTGACAAGGGATCTAGTCAAGAGGAAGAAGGAAGTTTACTTCAAGTTGAGGAGGCAAGGATCAGACAGAGGGTTACAAGGTAGCCAGGAAGGAACTTAAGAATGGACTTTGGAGAGCTAGAAGGGGGCATGATAAAGCTTTAGCAGGTAGGATTAAGGAAAGCCCCAAGATGTTCTACACTTATGTGAGGAACAAGAGCATGGTCAGAGTGAGGGTAGGGCCAATCAGGGATAGTGGAGGGAACTTGCGCCTGGACTCGGAGGAAGGAGGGGAGGTCCTTAATGAATACTTTGCTTCAATATTCACTACTGAGAGGGGCCTTGACATTTCTGAGGACAGCATGAAACAGGGTGATATGCTAGAACAGAATGATGTTAGGAAGGAGGATGTGCTGAGAACTTTGAAAAACATAAGGGTAGATAAGTCCTCTGGGCCAGATGGGATATACCCAAGATTACTACAGGAAGTGAGCGAAGAGATTGCTGTGCCTTTGGATGATCTTTGCATTCTCACTGTCCACTGAAGTAGTGCCAGATGATTGGAGGATGGCAAATGTTATTCCCTTGTTCAAGAAAGGGAATTGCGATAATCCTGGGAATTACAGACCAATCAGTCTTATGTCAATGGGGGCAAAGTATTGGAGAGGATTCTGAGAGACAGGTTTAATGATTACTTGGAAAACCACAGTTTGATTAGAGATAATCAACATGGCTTTGTGAGGGGCAGGTCATGCCTCACAAACCTTATTGAATTATTTGAGGATGTGACAAAACATATTGATGAAGGTAGAGCAGTGGATGTGGTGTACATGCATTTAATCAAAGTGTTTGATAAGGTTCCCCATGGTAGGCTGATTCAGAAAGTAAGGAGGCATGGGACACAGGGAAACCTATCTGTGTGGATACAGAATTGGCTAGCTCATAGAACACAGAGGGTGGTGGTAAATGGAAAGTACTCAGCCTGGAGCTTGGTGACCAGTGGTGTTCCGCAGGGATAAGTTCTAGGACCTCTGCTCTTTGTCATTTTTATAAATGACTTGGATGAGGAAGTGGAAGGGGAGGTTAGTAAGTTTGCTGATGACAAGAAGGCTGGTGGAGTGGTGGATAGTGCGGAAGGCTGTTGTAGGTTGCAATGAGACATTGACAGGATGCAGAGTTGGGCTGATGAGTGGCAGATGGAGTTCAACCTGGAAACGTGTGAAGTCATTTACTTTGGAAGGTCGAATTTGAATGCAGATTACAGTGTTAAAGGTAGGATTCTTGGCAGAGTGGAGGAACAGAGGGATCTTGGGGTCCACGTCCATAGATCCCTCAAACCTGCTACCCAGATTGATAGAGTTGTTAAGAAGGTGTATGGTGTGTTGGCTTTCATTTGCAGGGGGATTGAGCCATGAGGTTATGCTGCAGCTCTATCAAGCCCTGGTTTGACCACACTTGGAATATTGTGTTCAGTTCTGGTCACCTCATTATAGGAAAGATGTGGAAGTTTTAGAGAGGGTGCAGAGGAGATTTACCAGGATGCCCCCTGGACTGGAGGACATGTTATAGAGTCATAGAGATGTACAGCACTCGTCCATGCCAACCAGATATCCTAACCTAATCTAGTCCTGTTTGCCAGCACTTGGCCCATATGCTTCTAAACTCTTCATATTCACATTCCTATCCAGATGCCTTTTAAATGCTGCAATTGTATCAGCCGCCTCTGACAACTTATTCCATAAATGCAACATGCACTGCGTGAAAATGTTGCCCCTTAGATCTCTTTTATATCTTTCCCCTCTCACCCTAAACCTATGCCCTCTAGTTCTGGACTCCCCCACCCCAGGGAAAAGACTTTGTCTATTTATCCTATCCATGCCCCTCATGATTTCATAAACTTCTATAAGGCCACCCCTCAGCCTCCAACACTCCAGGAGAAACAGCCCCAGCCTGCTCAGCCTCTCCCTATAGCTCAAATCCCCCAACCCTGGCAACATCCTTGTAAATCTTTTCTGAACCCTTTCAAGTTCCACAACATCCTTCTGATAGGAAGGAGACCAGAATTGCACATAATAATCCAAAAGTGGCCTAACCAACATCCAGTACAGCCTCAACATGACCTCCTAACTCCTATGTCCAAACCTCTGACCAATAAAGGAAAGCATACCAAACACCCTTTTCACCATCCTCTCTACCTGCGACTCCACCTTCAAGGAGCTATGAACCTGCACTCCAAGGTCTCTTTGTTCAGCAACATTCCCTTGGACCCCACCATTAAGTGTATAAGTCCTATGTCTCATTGAAGTGAAGAAGGATGAGAGATAACTTGATAGAGGTGTACAAGATATTGGGCGGCATAGATAAAGTGGATAGCCAGAGACTTTTTCCCATGGCAGAAATGTCTATCATGAGAGGGCATAATTTTAAGGTGGTTAGAGGAAGGTTTAGGGATGCTGTCAGAGATGGGTTGTTTACAAAGGGTGTGGTGAGTGTGTGGAGTGCACTGCCGGCAGTGGTAGTAGAGTCAGATACATTAGGGACATTTAAGCGACTCTTGGATAGGCACATGGATGATAGTACAATGAAGGGTATGTAGGTTATTCTGATCTTCGAGTAGGATAAAAGGCTGGCACAACAAAGCGGCTGTACTGTGCTGTACTGTTCCATGTTTTATGTTCTACTACCATCTCCAAGCAATCATCATCCTGACATGGAAATGTATCATTGTTTCTTCAATGTCACTGGGTCAACATCCTGGAACTTACTCCTTAGCAGCATTGTGGGTACGCTTGCAGCAAATGGACGACAGCAGTTCAAGAGGTCAGCTCAGCACCACCTTCTCAAGGACAATTAGGGATGAGCAATATCCCATGTAAGAACAAAAAAAATGCAACTGGAACAGTTGTTCTTCAACTGCAAGTGGTCTGATCGGTAAGGAGTTAACTCTTCATCAACGCAGACACAAATCAACCATCAGCCCCAGATGTCCATAGCACCCCAACAGAACAATACGATGTACTATGACAATAGTACAACAAGGAAATGACACACCCACGAAGGAACATCTCCCAAATGAACAGCTTACAACACTGCATATTTGTGCCATTAAGAGACTGGCATCAAGTTGAAGACCATGTATGTAAGGCTAATACAGAGACTGACAAGAATGATGAACTACTAAAGCAAGAAAATAGATATGTGCATTGTTGGTAACTGAAAATGTAAATGATAATGCATGCATACCTTTTTCCAAGAAAAAAGGTTTTGTATTTGGGGCAGTATCTATTTCAATGTGACTTCTAGCTTGTCATACTTATGTCATCTCTACGATAGGGCAATGACTGCTGAAATCAATATGGTTAATTAGTTCAAAGGATAACGTACAGGTAGTGTTGTGCTAGATTAAAACAGAGGCCTTTTCTGTTTCTCAGGCAGACGAGGCAATGTACAATTTTAATGGACAAGAGGGCTATTCTCTTTTGAATAATGTGCAATATTTTTCCATTGCCAAGCATCACAATTATTGTAAAGATGATTATTTTTCACCTTACTGTTTGTAGCTATTTGTGGTGCCTATTTGCTACAGTGTGTCCTATAAAAGAGTGACCGGACTTCAAATGTCTTATATTGTCTTATAAAGAACTTCAGGAGATCCTGAGGTCGTGGAGACATCTTAAGTATAAGGTTTTGTTTATTTTCGCTTTTCCCATTAGAATGCTGCTTTAAAAAGGGGTTTTTCCCTGATTCTGTTTGTAAATAGATTTTTTTTAAAAAATTTTCTTATATCACAAAAGCTGCTTAATCGGTTGTAAGGGCCTTTGAGGCCTCATGGAAGGTGCTATATAAATTCAAGTTCCTTCTTTCATTCCAGGTAAAGTCCTTATCAATCCAACGTACAGCCAATCCTGGATATGTGAATAATCAATGGCAATTGTGTAATAAAAGCAAAATACTGCACATTGCAGGAAATCTGAAATTTAAAAAACAAAAAGATATTTTGGAATACACTGTTAGGTCTCATGTGCCTTGAATAGACGTGATCCCATCGCCACGGCCTGGCCAATCCAGAGTTGCGATGTCTGCGGTCCCATCAGTGCCTCTTCTGGCCACCGTTAGAACTGCAACCAGGCAGAAGCACTATCTCAAGTACACAGCATCCACCTGAACTCCTCCCCCTGTCATTCTACCTGCATTTGGCTCTCTTCATTGAGAATTGCTGACCTGATACTGGTTGCATTAATTCCTCCACTCTAACCTGCCTGTCTCCGAAGTTGCCGCATTCCATTCTCTCAGATCCAACCCTGATCTTGTTGGCAAACCTGAAGATTAAGCCGAGCACCAACTCTCAAAGTGATTTGCTGCTATCTCCCCCAGGGTCATCTTCAGCATAGACAGCAACCTCCTTCCGAGCTAAAATCTGGTCTGAGAAGGGTCACTGGTCTCGAAACGTTAACTCTGCTTTCTCTGCACAGATGCTGCCAGACCTGCTGAGTTCCCCCAGCAAATTTGTGATTGTGCTTCTGATGAGAGCTGTCCTTCGATTTGATGATTGATCAGGCATTTGACTATTATCTTGTGGGAATTATCTCTTGTAAACTTTCTGTGCTTTGCAGTCTCCACCATCACCACCACGCAGTGGAGGAAGGGGACTGCTACTTGCAAGCTTTGGATGTTATCACTCTGTCTGCTGCTCTTGGCACGAACAGCTTTTGTTTTTTAAAAAAGAAAATAAAACGTTTCGCAGCTCAACCAATCAGAGAGCTGTTGCTAGGCGGAAGTTTCTCAAAACGAAAGCTCGGCAGTGCTGTTAAGTTTGGATTTACCTCCTCTTTTTGCTTCCAAGAAGCGACATAGTATTGCACAGCTCAACAATCTGTTTTCCCAAGTGGCAAAACCGTACCGTTTTTCAATTAAAGCAGCCCAACTTCCATTCCATGTTAGAGTCCGAAAGCTTGGAAAATATATGGTCTCTAACATTGTTCGCTGGGGACCGTGTCTTTTTTTTCACTGCTTAATCGTTTATTTGGAAGCAATTTACAAAGAACTGCCAGTATGATCTTATTTGGGAGACCAGGATCAGACTGCATCAGCATTCAACCAAGGAAGTGGATCTGGCCCTGAATTGGCAGCAGGGAGTAGGACTAATCAAAGAGGAACTCTGATCTCTTTATTTCAAACTGCCGCCCGGACATTGGCCACTTCAACCTGTCTCCCCCCCCCCCCCTCACCCACTCCAACCTTTCACCTCGCAATGTGCAGTCCTCCACTCCCTCTGCCCCAATCCCAACCTCACCATCAAACCAGTGGACAAAGGGGGTGCAGTGGTAGTTTAGCACACTGACCTCTACACCGCTGAAGCCAGACTCCAACTCAAAGACACCTCCTACCGCCCCCTCGACCATGACTTCACCCTCCCCATCACCAAACCATCATCTCCCAGACTGTACACAACCTCATCACCTCAGGGGAGCTCCCATCCATAGCTTCCAACCTCATAGTTTGGGAACCTCACACTGTCCAGTTCTACCTCCTACCCAAGATTCACAAGCCTGACTGCCCCGGCCGACCCATTATCTCGGCCTGCTCCTGCCCCACCGAACGTTTTGACAACGTTCTATTCCTCCAATCCAGGTGCTCCCCATCTACGTTCAGGACACCACCCACGCCCTCCACCTCTTCCAAGACTTCAGTTTCCCTGGCCCCCAACGCCTCATCTTCACCATGGACATCCAATCCCTCTACATCTCCATCCGCCATGACCAGGGCTCCAAGCCCTCCATTTCTTCCCCTCTCGGCATCCCCACCAGTACCCTTCCACTGACACTCTCATTCGTTTGGCTGATCTGGTCCTCACCCTCGATAATTTCTCCTTTGAATCCTCCCACTTCCTCCAGATGAAAGGGGTAGCCATGGGCACCCACATGGGCCTCAGCTATGCCTGTCTCTTTGTCTGTTATGTGCAACAGTCTATATTCCGCATTTACACTGGCACCATTCTCCATCTTTTCCTCCACTATATTAATGACTGTATCGTCGCTACCTCGTGCTCCCACGAGGAGGTTAAACGTTCATCAACTTCACCCACACCTTCCACCCAGACCTTAAGTTCACTTGGACCATCTCAGACACTTCCCTTCCCTTCCTGGACCTCTCCATCTCCATCAACGGTGACCGACTCAACATGGACATCTTCTACAAACCCACTGACTGACACAGCTACCTGGACTACACCTCCTCCCACCCTGCCTCCTGTAAAAACACTATCCCTTATTCCCAATTCCTCTGCCTCTGCCATATCTGCTCCCACAAGGACCAGTACCACCACAGAACACACCAGATGGCCTTCTTCTTCAAAGAATGCAATTTTTCTTCTCACGTAGTCTATGATGCTCTCCAGAGTATCTCATCCACTTCCAGCACCTCCGCCCTCGAACCCCACCCCTCCAACTACACAGGTCCTGAGCCTCTTCCATCACCACATCCTAACCACCCGATGCCTGGACGAAGAACGCCTCAGTGTCTGCCTTGGGACCCTCCAACCCCAAGGCATCAATATGGATTTCACCACTTTCCTCACTTTCCCTCCCCCACCTTATCCCAGATCCAACCTCTCAACACGGCACCGACCTCATGACCTGTCCTACCTGCCCATCTTCCTACCTGCCCATCTTCCTTCCCACTTATCCACTACACCCTCCCCTCTGACATAGGTTAGCCATTACCCCACCTCCATCAACCTATCGCACTCCCAGCTACCTTCCTCCCAGCCCCACCCCCGTCCCATTTATCTCTCCACCCCCTTGCCTCACAAGCCTCATTGCTGATGAAGGGCTTTTGCCCAAAATATCAATTTCCCTTGCTTCTTGGATGCTCCCTGGCCTGCTGTGCTTTTCCAGCACCACACTCCTGTCTCTTGTCAGAGAGGAGGACAACTTCAAGGTGTGATCCTGCAACAAAAGCAGAGAATGTCAGCAGATCTGGTAGCATCTGTAGAGAGAGAAAAACAGAGTTTAGATTGCTCATCTAATAAGATTCTTTCTCAGTGTTATATTGGACTTGAAACATTAACTCTGCTTCTCTCTCTGCAAATGCTGTCAGACTTAGACTTACAGATATGTACAGTAACCTGTTTTGATACTGTCAATTTCTATATAATTCCATGCCAATTTCCAACACTTGCGGTCCTTATCAGATTTTTCCATCCGCATTCCAGGTTTCTTTCTGTTCATCTCTCTCTGATTCCCACAACGCTGTTCTTCATCCTGTCTCTCTCACTGACTTCATTCTCTCCACGCAGTCCTCCATCTGCTTTGTATTTACTCTGATGGCTACCCAGGCGATAAGCAAAACTGTGAGTTATGAAACAGAGTCAAACTTATGTTATCAACAACAGCTTGCATTTATACAGACAGGACAAGGCAGTAGTGCAGGGTAGCAATGTGAGTAATGAAATAACCGAGCATGACAGGAAGGGACAGAGTGGACAACGTACCATCAAATAAGGTCAGATAAAGGAAATATGGTGAAAAGATAGAATTAATGGCTCTTTATTTGAATGCGCAGTATTTTGCAACAAGATGGGTGCATTGATAGCACAAATTGAAATGAATGTATGTGAAACAGTAGCCATTACATCATGACTATAGTTGAAATTTGAATAATCAAGGGTATTTATCGTTTTGGAAGGACAGAAAGTGAGGAAATGCAGGGGGAGAGGTCTTGTTGGTAAAGAATGAGATTATTACCATAGTGAGAAATGATTTTGGTTTGGAGGACGAAGATGCAGAGTCAGATTGGGTGGAGGTAAAGATAGCAATGGAAATTAGTCACTAGTGTGGTTGAGGTTTATAAGTCCAACTGACAATAGCTACACTGTAGGAATGAATTTAAATAAATGATTGGGGCTTATAAGAAAGGTATTGCAAAAACTGTAGGAAGTTTTAATCTTCATATAGAATGGATGAATCAAATTTGTAAATCAGCCTGGAGGATAAGTTAATGAAATATATTCACAACAATTTCTTGGAACAAAACATTTTGGAACCAAAATAGCAACTAATATTTGTTAATGTGCAATGAGATAGGATTAATTGCTGACCCCATTGTAAAAGATTCGCCGGGTAACAGTGATCTTAACATGACAGAATTTTACATTCCATTTGAGGGTGAAAGATTTGAGCCCGACATCAGTAGTGAGCAAGTTGTTGGATGGGATCCTGAGGGACAGGACTTACATGTATTTGGAAATATAACGTCCAATTAGGGATAGTCAACATGGCTTTGAATGTGGGAATTTTTGTGTCTCACTAACTTGATTGAGTTTTTGAAGAAGTGTCAAAGAGGATTGATGAGGGCAGAGTGGTAGACGTGATCTATCAGGGCTTTAGTAAGGCATTCAACATGAGTCTGCATGGTAGATTGGTTAACAAGGTTAGATCCCATAGAATACTGGAACAACAAGCCATTTGGACACAGAACTGGCTCAAAGGTAGGAGACAGAGGGTGATGGTGGAGAGTTGTTTTTTAGACTGAAGGCCTGTGACCAGTGGTGTGTCACAAGGATTGGTGCTGAGTCCATTGCTTTTTGTCATCTATATAATTGATTGGATGTCAACATTGGAGGGACAATTAGTAAGTTTGCAGATGACCCCAAAATTGGAGGTGTAGTGGACAGCGAATAAGGTTACCTCGGATTATATTAGGATCTTGATCAGATGGGCCAATAGTCCGAGGAGTGGCAGATGGCATTTAATTTAGGTAAATGTGAGGTTTTGCATTTTGGAAAGGCAAATCAGAGCAGGATTTATACACTTAATGGTAAGGTCCTGGGGAGTGTTCTAAAAAAAGAGACATTGGTTCATAGTTCCTTGAAAGTGAAGTCTCAGGTAGACAGGATAGTGAAAAAGGTGTTTGGTATGCTTGCCTTTGTGAGTCAGTGCATTGAGTACAGGAGTTACCATATCATGTTGTGGCTATATGGGACATTGGTTAGTCCACTTTTGGAATACTGCATTCAATTCTGGTCTCCCTCCTATCGGAAGGGTGTTGTGAAACTTGAAAGGGTTCAGAAAAATTTACAAGAAAGTTGCCAGGGTTGGAGGGTTTGAGCTATAGAGAGAGGCTGAAAAGACTGGGGTATTTTTCTTGGAGGGTTGGAGGCTGAGAGGTGACCTTATAGAGGTTTATAAAATCATAAGAAAAAGCATGGATAGAGTAAATAGACAAGGTCCAAGGATTGGGGAGTCCAAAACTATAGGTCATAAGTTTAAGGTGAGAGGGGAAAGATTTAGAAAAGACCTAAGGGCAACCTTTTCTCACAGAGGATGGTGCGTATATGGAATGAGTTGCCAGAGGAGGTGTTGGAGCCTGATACAATTACAACATTTAAAAGTATATAAATAGGAAGGGTTTGGAGGGATATGGGCCAAATGCTGGCAAGTGGGACTAGATTAATTTACGACATCTGGTTGGCATGGACAAGTTGGACTGAAGGATCTGTCTCCATGCTGTGCAGCTCTTTGAGTCTATTTGAGTTTAAAATACCTGTTTTATGCTGAAATGAAGGCAATTGCAAAGGTAGGAAAATGGAACTGGTTACAGTGCATCAGGAAGATAAGTTAAAGGAAATATGGAAAAGGAACAGTGGCAGATATTTAAGGAAATATTTATAAACTTTCTTTTGAGAAATAAAGATATTATGAGAAGCTTGCACCAATATGTGACTAATTTATCAAGTTAAAAATGGTATCAAATTGAAAGAAAACATATAAAAATGATGCAAACATTAGCAGAAGCTCAGAACTTTGGGGATACTTTAGAAACCTTTAAATAATTTTTTTTAAATGGAGAGAAAAATTGGACTATGAAAGAATACTAACATTATATAAATAGAAACATGTAAATGTAGACTGTAAAAACGTGTGCAAGCATCTAAAAAGGAAGAGAGTAGCTAAATAAGCATTGGTCTCTTAGATGATAAAATTGCAGAATTAATAAAGTAATGGGAAACAAGGAACTGAACTTCAAGAACAAAGAACATTACAAAACAGGAACAGGCCCTTCAGCCCTCCAAGCCTGTGCTGATCCAGATCCTCTATTTAAATCTGCCATCTAGTTTCCAAGTATCTGTCTCCCTCTGCTCCCTGCCCATTCATGTATCTGTCTAGATACACCTTAAATGATATTATCGTCCCTGCACCTACCACTTCTGCTGGCTGTGCATTCCAGGCACCTACCACCCTCTGCATGAAGACCTTTCTACATATATCTCCGCCAAACCTTTCCCCTCTCACCTTGAACTCGTGACCTCTAGTAATTGAGTCCTCCACTCTGGGAAAAAAGTTTCTTGCTATCCACCCTGTCTACACCTCTCATGGTTTTGTAGGCCTCAATCAGATCCCGCTCTTCCCCCACCACCAACCGCCTTCTTTCCAATGCAAATAATCCTAATCTACTCAATCTCTCCTCATAGCTAGCACCCTCCATACCAGACAGCATCCCAGTGAACCTTCAATGCACCCTCTCCAAAGCTTTTTGGTAATGTGGCGACCAGAATTGTATGCAGTATTCCAGATGTGGTTGAACCAAAGTCTTATATAACCGTAACACGACCTGCCAACTTTTGTACTCAAAATCCCGTTCAATGAAGGAAAGCATGCTGCATGCCTTCTTGACCACTCTACTGACCTACGTTTCCACCTTCAGGAAACAATGGACCTGAACACCCAGATCTCTCTGTATGTCAATTTTCCCCAGGCCCTTTCCATTTACCGTATAGTTCGCTCTGGCATTGCATCTTCCAAAATGCATCACCTCGCATTTGTCCAGATTGAACTCCATCTGCCATCTCTTTGCCCAACTCCCCAATCTATCTATTCAAGCTAATATCTTGTGTCTGTTTTTAGAGCAGAAGACACATCAAGCATCCCAAGAATGGTAGAAAATCAAGACGCAAAAATGAAGGGGAAAGAACCACAATTGCTGACCAGATAAACTAACAGGACTAAAGACCAACAAATCCCCTTGACCTGATGAGCTGTACTCCTGGACTGAATGAAGTGGTTGCAGAGTTGCAGATGCATCAGTTATAATTTGCTTGATAAGAACAGTCAGCAAAGGGATATAGACTGGCAGACGGAGTATAATGTGGGAAAGAGTGTCCACTTAGGAAGGAGGATTAGAAAAGCAGCACGTTATAATGGAGAGATGCTGCAGCACAGTGTGAGCTGGGTGTCCTTTTCGACAAATCACAAAGTGTTAGTGTGCAGGTACAGCAAGGAAATAGCGAACGCAATTGGAATGTTGGGCTTTATTCGAAGGCGAATGGAGTATAAAGGAATGGCAGTCTTGTTACAGCTGTACAGGACATTGCTAAGACTTCAAACGGAGCACTGTGTAGACTTTTGGTCTCCTTACTCGAGGAGAAATATATTGGCATTGGAAGCAGTTCAAAGCATCAGCTGATTCTTGGGTTGAGGAATTTGTTTCCATGAAAGATTAAGCAGACTGGGTCAATACTCATTGGAGTTTAGGGGAATGAGAGGTGGCCAATGGTAGAGTGAAGATCATTGGGAATGCTCAAGACTGGAATTGGAGGAACACCATGTCCTTGTGGAATTGTAGGGCTGGTGGAAGGTAAAGGAAGAGATGGGAAACAGCATGAAGAATTCAAACACAACACAGCGCTACTGCACTGGGCCTTCAACCTTACTCATTACCCTTGACACATCCCTCAGTACACCTCCAAAACAAATCCCTTTTGGTCTGTTCTCATTTTCTCCTTGGACTTTTCATTTAATCCCCAGCCCCCACCCCCACCAACCAACCACCTGTATTTTCCTCCTCGGAGTTTGCTCCTCTGAATTATTATTGCCGTCTTTATTAGTCATAACAATATGCAATCTAACCACACAACGAGCAACAGAACAAAGTATTCACATGCTTCTAGGTCCTGAGGCATTTTAGATGGATTGCTCAAGATTTAATTTGTTCTAACATCTGCCTTAACTATTTTCAAGTTTTAATTCCTCATTCATTCACAGGATGTGGCTGTCACTGGTTGGGCCAGCAATTATTGTCAGTCCCTGGTTGCCCTTGAGAAGGTGGTGGTGAGACCTGCTTTACTGAACTGCACTGCAGAAGTCACAAGAGCAAAAGAGAGAGGAGCCTTCCAGATCCATCAAAGTTTTACCTGTACTTCCACCAATGTCATTTATTGTATCCGTTGCTCCCGTTGCGGTCTCCTCTACTTTGGGGAGACAGTACGTCCCCCAGCAGAGCGCTTCAGGAAACATCTCTGGGACACCCGCACCAATCAACCCCACTGCCCCGTGGCCCAACATTTCAACTCCCACTCCCACTCTGCCAAGGACATGCAGGTCCTGGGCCTCCTCCATCGCCGCGCCCTCACCACCAGACACCTGGAGGAAGAACACCTCATCTTTCGCCTCGGAACACTTCAATCCCAGGCCATCAATGTGGACTTCACCAGTTTCCTCATTTCCCCTTCCCCCACCTTACCTCAGTTCCAACCTTCCAGCTCAGCACTGTTCCCATGACCTGTCCTACCTGCCAATCTCCCTTCCTACCTATCCACTCCACCCTCTTCTCTGACCTATCACCTCTATCCCCACCCCCATTCACCCATTGTACTCTTTGCTACCTTCTCCCCAGCCCCACTCCACCCCCATTTACCTCTCCATCCTGGAGGCTTCCTGCCTCTATTCCTGATGAAGGGCTTTTGCCTGAAACGTCAATTTTCTTGCTCCTCGGATGCTGCCTGACCTGCTGTGCTTTTCCGGCACCACTCTGATCTCAACTCTGGTTTCCAGCATCTGCAGTCCTTACTTTTGCCGAGGAGCAGGGGTATCCCACTGAGCCTGCTTGCTATTTAGTATGGATAGAGACAAAAAAAAACTGCAAATGATGGAATTCAAAATAGACAGGCAGGAGGCTGGAAGAACACAGCAAGCCAGGCATCATCAGGAGGTAGAGAAGTCGACATTTTGGGTGCAACCCTTCTTTACTATAAACACGGCTGATCTTGGAGCTTCAACTCCAATTTCCTTCCTGCTTCTCACATCCCTTTTTCCATGACGGACCAAAAATCTGGCCTAGTTCCACAAAATCTACAGAATTCCAAAAGAGCCATGACATCTTGAGAGTGAGGAGAAAGTGAGGACTGCAGATGCTGGAGATCAGAGCTGAAAATGTGTTGCTGGAAAAGCGCAGCAGGTCAGGCAGTATCCAAGGAGCAGGAGAGTCGACGTTTCGGGCATGAGCCCTTCTTCATCTTGAGAGTAAAGTCACTTCTTGTCATCTCATTCTGAGACTAGGCCTCTGTGTCCTGCCCCAGTGGAAACAATCTCTCATCTTCTGTGCCATCAAGTCCCTTCAGAATCTCTTGTCCAGCCCATGAGGTGAAGGTCCTCTAGTACTCACTGGGTTTTGACCCAACAATGATGACGGCCATCCAGATTAGGACGGCATGTGATGTGAAAGGTAACCTGTAGGGGGTGGTGCTTCCTTGTGCCTGCTGTCATTATTCGACAAGGTGGCAGAAGCCTTGGATTTGGGAAGTGTTGCTGATGAAAATCTGTTACTGTTTCATTGCGTCTTGTAGGTAGGACACATTGCAGCCATAGTGGAGCAGGGCAGTGAATATTGAAGTGCTGAACAAATGAAGTCTTTTCTGTATTGTGGAACTGTACCCATCCAGGCCAGTAGTGAGCTTTCTCTTTCCTGACTTATGTTTTGCTGATCTGAAGATTTTACAGAAGTCAGGGTGGCACAGTGTCTCAGTAGTTAGCACTGCTGCCTCATAGCATCAGAGACCCAGGTTGGATTCCAGCCTGAGGTAAATGTGTGGAGTTTGCACGTTCTCCCTGTGGCTGCGTGGGTTTTCACCGGGTGCTCGGGTTTTCTCTCAAAGTCCAAAGATTTGCAGATTAGGTTGGTTAGCCAAGGGAAATGGAGGGTTATGGGGATAGCATAGTGGAGTAGTCTGAGTGGGAGCTTTTTGGAAAGTTAGTGTGGACTTGATGGGCTGAAGGACCTGCGTCAAAGTCAGGAGACCAATCACAGGATGCTTTTGTCTGCATTTCAGGGCTGTTCACTCAGTCTCTAAGCGAACACTAGCCTTGAACCCCTCTTAGATTCTTTCTTTTTTCCAATCATGGAAATAAATATTTCCCGCAAAATCCCTCAAGGTGAAACCAAAGGTAGGGTTTATTTAACAAAACAGTCAAAATGCAGAGGACTATCTTGCTATTTAGTGGGCGGCACGGTGGCACAGTGGTTAGCACTGCTGTCTCACAGCGCCTGAGACCCAGGTTCAATTCCCAACTCAGGCGACTGACTGTGTGGAGTTTGCACGTTCTCCCTGTGTCTGCGTGGGTCCCCTCCGGGAGCTCCGGTTTCCTCCCACAGTCCAAAGATGTGCGGGTCAGGTGAATTGGCCACGCTAAATTGCCCGTAGTGTTAGGTAAGGGGTAAATGTAGGGGAATGGGTGGATTGCGGGTCGGTGTGGACTTGTTGGGCTGAAGGGCCTGTTTCCACACTGTAAGTAATCTAAAAAAAAATTTAGTTCACACTTAGGCATACAAGGTAGAAAGAAAGAGACAGGGAAGGAAAGAAATTGCAACTTAAGAACTTCTTTCAAAAGCTCAAAGATTTTGGAATGAGTTTTGATGCCAGTCGCCAGTCTGTCAGTGGTTGAAATTGTAACGATTCTTTTCCTGGGAGCTGGGGTGTAAATGAAAGTACAGCAGCATTTCCTGTACAGGTAGTCCTGTTGAGAGAGGCAGATCAACTCCAAGATTCTTTCCGTAGATATGAATTTCAGGAGGGAGATACCTTCAAGCTGCTAAAGCCTAGAGCTGCTCTTCTCCTGCTGTTAAGGCCAGCAATGGAAGTCAAAAATCAAATCAATAACGCTTCAACAGTTCAGCAATTGCAGGTTCCAGTCTGAGTGGTTTCTGTTTCGGCCACTCAAAGGAACAAGCAATCTCAACCATCCTTATCATAATGGCCATTGTGAGGAGAGGAGGTGTTAATGACTCATCTCAGTGGCTCATTGGAATGCGATTAACATCTTGGTATTTTTTAGATTAGATTACTTACAGTGTGGAAACAGGCCCTTCAGCCCAACAAGTCCACACCGACCCTCCGAAGAGCAACCTACCCAGACCCATTTACCCCTGACTAATCCACCTAACACTAGGGGTAATTTAGCATGGCCAATCCACCTAACCTGCACATTTCTGGACTGCGGGAGGAAACCGGAGCACCCGGAGGAAACTCACGCAGACACAGGGAGAACTTGCAAACTCCACACAGACAGTTGCCTGAAGTGGAAACTGAACCCAGGTCTCTGGCGCTGGGAGGCAGCAGTGATAACCACTGTGCTGCCCACAGTAGCAATTTGCAATTCCTTTGTGTCACAGTTTTCTTGGGAATCGGGACAACTTTGAGAAGCTCTTAGTCACAGCAGGTTGCAGGCCAAGTCTCCAGGTGCTAGCGAACAGGCTGTCTGGACTTGCAGAGTGTTGTCAATGCTCCAGCTATGTCATGCAATTATTAATCACATCTTAGGTGTTCAGCAGTATTAAATATGCTTAAACAGGAAAATCATGAAGAGAAGATAATTTTGCAAAACAAAAATCATGGTTTCTCTTCCTGCCCTCTGGCGATTGCACATCACTGACAGCTCTTTGGGGCGATGCTACATTCAGCTTAAAGTCAGAGAAGGAAGGAGGAAGATCTTGCTCCATCCTTTATGGACAACAGGAAGTGCCATTCCCTCACCGCCCACAAAGTCTAGCCCAACGTTAATTCTCCAAACCAACACCAAGTGGAAACAGATTAACCGCTCTTTCATCTCATGGCTTGGTTTGTTAGCATCTTGTCTTAACATAAACTTCAGTTCAAAAAAAATTCTTGATTGGCTGTGGAAATTCTTCGGTGGGGAGGGTGCCCCCTATGGTTGTGAAGGTTACCGTAGAAATCTGCATTTGTTCCCGAATTTCTTGACTGAGAATAAATCACTGCTTTGTTATGCACTTCCAAATTTTGAACCATATGTGCAGCAGGAATCCAGTTTGTAGCACTTCATTTCTTTTCATCTCGCTCTGTGAAGACACCATGTCTTCTGCCTTACATAGTGTTTGCTGTTAGGGTTGGCATCTTGGAGCGAGCTTGTACTCTGCAGCTGTGCTGTTGAACCCTGGCCATTTACAAATAATAGCTGCTCCACAGGTCATACTGTTGGCATGGAAAGGTTGCTATATTTTTAGGAGGAACAGCTGCTCTGTGACCACATTGACGTCATCCTACCCAATGTATCAGGGAGGATGACGGATTAAACTCCTGCCATTTATGCAAAGAGAAAAATCCCCCCTTCATGATATTCGAAGCTGGATTTCTCAATCCCTGGCCCCGGGTGATTTTACTTACCGACGTGCAAAGTTTTCAAACGTACTGAGGGCTGAATCATCCGAAAAATCGGCTGAGTGTCGATTTCAGGGAGTTTCAAGGAGGGTTTCTCTCTCTCTCTGTCAACATCCAGCAATGCGTCTTGCATGGCTCTCCGCTGCTTACCTCAGGAAGTGGGCATTACGGTGCCACCCTCGTGCTGTTGTGCGCTCAGTGTCAGAGGACGTTCTCGCCACTGCTGGGCCCTTCCTGGTTTGCTGCCACTGTCCACGTGCTTTAAAGCCCAGCTGGGCACCAGATCAAATGGGTTCCTGCCCTTCACGGTAAATATAGCATAAGGGAAATGAGAAGTAAAGATTTGTGAGGGCAATGAGGTAGTCTGGTTGACACTTCATTATAAATAGATGGTCAAGCGCGTAAAAATTAGCCCTTTAAACCACAAACTGAGCAATTGTCTTTGTAGCTACAACTATAAGGGTGAAGCTGATTACCCCTCCTTCGAGCCACTATACTCTTTCCCTAATCCCCATAATGTCTCATCGTTGTGCAAGCAGCATGGTCTGTGAAGCAGTCAAGCAGTTGTTAAATTTAACTTTTATTTAAAAAACGGGAAAACTGAAGAAAGAGCGACTCGAAATCTAATTAGATTAAATTAGACTTACAGTGTGGAAACAGGTCCTTCGGCCCAACAAGTCCACACCGACCCGCAACCCACCCATACCCCTACATTTGCCCCTTACCTAACACTACGGGCAATTTAGCATGGCCAATTCACTTGACCCGCACATCTTTGGACTGTGGGAGGAAACCGGAGTACCCGGAGGAAACCCACGCAGACACGGGGAGAATGTGCAAACTCCACACAGTCTGTCGCCTGAGTCGGGAATTGAACCCGGGTCTCAGGCGCTGTGAGGCAGCAGTGCTAACCACTGTGCCACCGTGCCGCCCACAAAGACTGTATTAGACTGGGTAGACCAGCAGGAGGCTGGAAGAACACAGCAAGCCAGGCAGCATTAGGAGGCAGAGAAGTCAACGTTTCAGGTGTAACGAGTGGAACAGCAGTCCCGAGGAAGGGTTACACCTGAAACGTTGACTTCTCCACCTCCTAATGCTGCCTGGCTTGCTGTGTTCTTCCAGCCTCCTGCTGGTCTACCCTTTTAAACTGAAATTAAAGCTCTCTCTACTCTTTTACTCTGAAAGTAAAGTTCTCCCTACCCTGCTGCATCACAGCGATGGTGATATTCCTTCTGCTCAATATTTTTTTTTAGATTACTTACAGTGTGGAAACAGGCCCTTCAGCCCAACAAGTCCACACCGACCCTCTGAACAGCAACTCACCCAGACCCATTCCCCTACATTTACCCCTTCACCTAACACTATGGGCAATTTAGCATGGCCAATTCACCTAACCTGCAACATCTTTAGACTGTGGGAGGAAACCAGAACACCCGGAGGAAACCCACGCAGACACGGGGAGAACGAGCAAACTCCACACAGTCAGTTGCCCAAGGCGGGATCTAAACCTGGGTCTCTGGGGCTGTGAGGCAGCAGTGCTCACCACTGTGCCACTGAGTTTGGTAGGAAGCAACATATTTGATAAGATACATAAGTGAATAAACAAAGCAGGTATACAACAGTGACAACTGAAGATGATTCACTGATACTAGAGAATGAACAAGCTCTTGGTGCAGAATGCGTCAATCTCAGTAAAGATGAGGGGGCTGTGTGGTGATCTCTCACCGATGAGTTAGGGACTTCTTCCCTGGGTCTTCCTCCTCCTCTGGTCCACCTTGACTCTGGTGAAGACAGCTCCCTGACAAGGACTGCTGCCTATATGGACGAGCTGATGAGGACAGCCCTCTGCCCCCACTTCCCTATTTCTAGAGGCTGGTAGTTCATGCTGTGTTAAACAATTGTCTGAATCCTTTGACCAGTGGCCTAGGGCGGCTACTCATGATTCCAGGGTGACTGTTGTTCATTTCCCACCCCCATTTGAAAGTTAGATTTTATTCCTGTAAGAATAAAATATTCTTGTATTCCCAGTGCATTCATACTAGGATAATGTGGCTCCCAATAAACATTTCTCTTCATGTCGAAGGCTACGTACTATTGTAACACAGTTATAGAGTCATAGAGATGTACAGCACGGAAACAGACCCTTCAGTCCAACTCGTCCATGAGTACACAGGATAAACTGAATAACGGGGACCCCAACTTCCAATATAATAAGTGGCCAATATTTGTCAATGTGGGCCTGCTGTAGATTCGAGGGAAATGTCAGGCTAATGATGTTCCAACTGACCTGCTGCTCTTGTCCATCTCAGTGATAGATGTTAAAAGGTTTGCTTGGGGCTGAAGTCAGTAAGCATTGGGGCACACTTTCACAAGCTGCCACTGCCTCAATACCAATTACAATTGCCGATTTTTCACCAGTTACCAACCTATATCGACAGCCCCATATAAACATAATGGAACAGCCCATATTCCTTTATATGTTTCAATCCCACAGTTGTTCTAAGTGCTGTGATCATGAAGAATTATGGGGAGGTCTGTGGCCCACAGCTGTACTCAGCACCTTGCACCAGCAACGACCTTTGGCCCAGAGGTTGAGGGATGGGGCATTCCTAAATGTTCATGGAAAGGTAGACCCCCTTAGCTCCCACTGCATTCACAAGCTTGGAAGGGAGCATGTCAGGTTGGCTACCTCCACCCACCAAGTAATCACTGAAAAATTCCAGTTGGATGCAGTGCTACATTCTTTTGATTTCAGCTCAAAGCTAGGAACCAAGCGTTATGACAATAGTTATCCTGGGGTACCATATTCACTGCTGCACTGCAAAGCTATGCATCTCAACACATGCGACAGTCCCTTCATTGACTCTACCGGTGATTCAAAGTTTGTGGTTTGGTAGCTGTTTCACCTCCTACCTAGTCTCCTCGAAACCGTTCGGGAGTCCGGACCGGTGGCTCAGTGGTTGGCACTGCTGCCTCACAGTGCCGGGGACCCAGTTTCAGTTCCAGCCTCGGGTGACTGTCTGTGTGGAGTTTGTGTGTTCTCCCTATGTCTGTGTGGGTTTCCTCTGGGTGCTCCGGTTTCCTCCCGCAGTCCAAAAATGTGCAGGTTAGATGGATTGGCCATGCTAAATTAACCTATAGTGTTCAGGGACGTGTAGGTTAGGTGCATTAGCCATGGGATAAATGCACGGTTATAGGGCTAGGTTTTGGGTGAAATTCTCTTTGGATGGTCGGTGTGGACTTGTTGGGCTGAATGGTCTGTTTCCATGCTGTAGGGATTCTATGGTGCCAGCAGGGGTGGGAAAATTCCAGGCCCAGTTTCCTTCCTTCCTACTTTCGACGATCTCACCATTAAAACGTTGCCCCTTCTCTGCACATCTCCCCCTGCCCATACCCTCAACCTCGTGACTCCACCATTCTCATGCCACCTGGCAAATGCATTTTGTTTTGCAACCGCTGAACAAAAGTGCTTCCAGAAGTTGAAGAAAGAACAGCATTCTTCCTTAATCCTTTAATGATTTTTCTCCTCGTGTCTGCTCATGGCAGTGTCCTGCAAAATAGTTCTCAAATCCCGGAGAGCCAGGGATAAGCCCGGAGAGTTGTCGCTGTCCTGCCTTGCCTTGGCTGGTTTAATCCATCTCCAAACGTTGCAGTTTTGTCGAAGAAGGAGACAACGTCAGCGCTTTCTTGAAGTTGCTGCTTTTTAAGGCATGTTGTAAATAAATTTCTTTCTCCTTTTGACAAGTCTGTCCACACAGAACTGGAGGAGTGGTTGCATTGTCTGCCTGATTGCTACAGATAATGAGGGTCAGAAGCTTTGTTGCAGTGAAAGACTTGCCTGCCATGACCTTTGACCCTGGACTGGCTTGGCACTGCTGCGAGCAGTAAGCCTTTATTAGGCCTAAAGTGGTAATGACTGTTATTACTTGGACAGAAGGAAAGGTTTTAACAATCACTGGAATGAGGGAAGGTGATTTAGTCCATCAAACCTATTCTATCTCATGCTGAGATTTAGAATTGCATTGTGATGTTTTGACTGAGCTAAGAAAGACTGCTTAATGGTCTGTTTGAGGAACTTAATATCTCTACATTATGGCAATGTCATGCTCCCATCTGCAGACAAACAATCAAACCCTAGCATTAGTGGCTAAACAATTCCAGATTACCTCTTTCAAATTGGGGTTTCGCTGTTGCTTTCCAGCTCTCTAGTAGGACACAGGACACTCCCAATAGAGTTTCTGGGTGCAATCTGGATCCAATTTGAGTTTGACATTGTGTTGGCTTTCCAAAATGAAATTATGGTTGAAATTCCTACTCTCACTTATTTGCACAATCACAAGCATTAAAAGCATTTGCAGAACTGGACTGAGGATTTGGCTTCAGGTGGCACTCGCACAATGATGTTAATGGACCATTGATCACTTCCTGGATTAATGGTGCTGGAAGAGCACAGCAGTTCAGGATGCTGCCTGAACTGCTGTGCTCTTCCAGCACCACTGATCCAGAATTTGGTTTCCAGCATCTGCAGTCATTGTTTTTACCTCATTGATCACTTCCGCCTTCATTTTCCAAAACTCCCTGGATTCAGGAAAGGTTTCACCAGGCCGGGAATTAGTAATTATAATTCGAAAAGTGAGTGAGGTACAAGAAAAGAAACCATAGGCCAGTTTGCTTGAAGTCTGTCACAGGGACAGTGTTAGAATTGATCATTACCAAAGTTCTACCAATAAGGAAGAGCTTTCATCCAACGAAAGTCATCTTTAACCAAAGGATTGGGGTTCTTTGAAGGAGTAACATTCACTGTGGATAAGGAGGAGCCTGTAGCCATAAGGTCATACAGCAGTGTCATACAGAAAACAGACCCTTTGGTCCAGCTCATTCACACTGAGCAAACATCCTGATCTGATCTCGTCCCATTTGCCAGGTTTGGCCCATATCCCTCTAAACCCTTCCTATTCATGCCCCCATCTTTCAGACGGCTGTGATGGCTTCAGAACTCTCTGCTCCAAAGAGCAGGTTTATTACATCTTTTTAAGACAGTGGGGGAGAGATTCTCGTTGGACAAGGGAAGCAAGGGTTCTCGGAGGCAGATGGGAACGTGGAATCAGAAACACAATGGTCCTGGTGAGCCAGCTCGAGGGATTGAATGGCCCACTTCTGTACATTCATACATTCGGACCATCTGAATGGAGCCTAACCACGTCCCCAAGCAGAGAGCAGACAAGTGGGGAGGCTGCCTAACTGGGGATCACTGAGACAGCCCTGTGGCTGGCCAGGTGTTTACCCCTGATGGCTGGGTCCCAAAACCCACTGTAAATTTCAAGCCAATAATTTTTGAAATTAGGAGTTAAGAATCACAGAGAGCTGGAAAGCAACAAGCAAAACCCCAATTTGCAGTCCATGTTGTTCGCCTTAAACTTCCTCAGACTCTCTACACTAGTTTCAGGTGTTGGGAATGCAATGAAAACTCCCAAAAACCTAAGGCAATATTGTTTATTGCATTATGATTGGAGAAATTGGTCTTTGCCATGCTTCATTTTGTGGTGGGGAATGGCTGGTGGGGGGGGGGAGGTGGGGGGGGTTGATGGTGGGGGAGGGGTGCATGGTGGTTAAAGAGAACTAATTGTGGGAGGCTCTATTTTGTGGCCCTAGCATACATGACTCCACATTGGCAGTAAGGTTATATCAGCCCGTCAGCATCTCCCACAGTCTTTACAACCAATGCGTTACTTTAGGGGCGTAATTTGCCAATGTAGGAAAACACAGCTGACAATTTGCAATTGGCAGGCTCCCACAAAGAGCAATGTGATAGGGATCAGAACATTTGTTTTTTTATGATGTTGGCTGAGAGATAAGTATTGTCCAGGACACAGGAGAGCTCCCCTGCTCTTGTACAAAATGCTGTTGTTGTTCCTCCTGACCAAATTTAATGTCTCATTTGGTGCTGCACCAAACAGCAGGCCAGAGTGCTGTACTCACGTCTTTGTGCAGGATAACATAGCAGTGGGTGTAGACTAAAGCATAACATCTGGCAGCATCACAGGCTTGACTGCTGTGTCTGTCCTCACCCAAGCAGATAGAAATATTGCTGCTAATGCATCAAGGTAGTGAGCAGGAGGTTGGTGTGATTGCCGCCACCAATTTGTGAATCCACATGGAAACTGGAGATTGAGTCGAGGCAGATTCAGTCATAATTGACTCGCTGGAAGTCACCCCTTTCAGACGGGTTGTTCCTGTCTCTGTCTTGCTCTCGCGACTGGACATGAAAGGCGGTATTTCGAAAAATGTTTCTCCCCAATATCCTGGCCAATATTTACGCAGCGTTACAGAGACAGAGGATCTGGTCATCATCACACAGCTGTTTTGTGAGAACTTGCTGGGACCAAATGGGCTGTAGCGTTTCCTTCATTACAGCAGCGACTTCACTTCAGATGTAAGTAATTGGCTTTTGTGACATTCTGAGGATGTGAAAGGTGCTGCAAAAAGTCAGGTTATTTCTTTTCACCTTCGAAGATAGACGCTGTAGGCTTACATGTCTTCTGATTTACATCATTCATGTCAAAGTAATCTGATGTTACTACTTACATTTGTATCTAACTGCTAAATGGCTCTGTTAAAGACAGCTTTTGTCAGCCAAGATACATTCTTCTCCCCTCCATTTGTTTGCAATGAGCTTCTGTATTCTCCCTTTTTTCCCAATGACTTAAAGGCTTTGTAGCAGTGAAAGGATGACCTGAGGTGACCCTTGACCTGGAGCTCACTTAACATTACTGCTTAAAGTAACCTTTTGAGCAGTAAAATGTGCTACAGTTCAAGTGGAAAAGAACTTACAGTCACTCTATGAGGGAGGAGGATGTTCAGGCCATCTGCTTCCTTCTATCCAGTGCAGGGAAAAGATTTGTCTTCTTGGGTGAGGTGAGCAATGCTATCCAATGGCCCAACCCACTTCCACAAATGTTTCCAGGGAATAGAGGAATGAGCTAGATCCTAGATTCAATTTCCCCATCCCAGGAAGCAGTGATCACATGAGAAAACAGCCTGGGTGCCATGAATTTTGGATAAATCCTCAAGTGAATTGCTCATGTGGAAAATTCACTTGACTGATACCTGGGAATGGAGAGGTTATCTTATGAGGAATGCTTGGATAGGCTGGGCCAATATCCACTGGAAAGAAGGGTGGCTTTATTGAAACGGATAAGATCCTGAGAGGACTTGACAGGCTGAATGCTAAAAGGATGGTTTCCCCTGTGGGAGAGGTTCATCTAGTCTTTCAATAAGTGGTCTTCCACTAAAAGTAGAAATGAGGAGAAACCTTTTCATTCTCAGAGTTGTGAATCAATGGTGCCCCCTTCCTCAGAGGTTTATTAAATATCTGTAAAGGAAAGGTAAATCGATTCTTGACCACCAAGGAAGCCAAAGGTCATAGAGTAATAGAGATGTACAGCACAGAAACAGACCCTTCGGTCCAACTCATCCATGCCGACCAGATATCCCAGCCCAATCTAGTCCCATTTGCCAGCACTTGGCCCCATCACTCTAAATCCTTTCTATTCATATACCCATCCAGATGCCTTTTAAATGTTGTAATTGTACCAGCCTCCACCACATCCTCTGGCAGCTCATTCCATACACGTACCACCCTCTGCATGAAAATGTTGCCCCTTAGGTCCCTTTTATATCTTTCCCCTCTCATCCCAAACCTATGTCCTCTAGTCTGGATTCCCCGACCCCAGGGAAAAGACTTTGTCTATTTATCCTATCCATGCCCCTCATGATTTTATAAACCTCTATAAGGTCACCCCTCAGCCTCTGGTGCTCCAGGGAAAACAGCCCCAGCCTGTTCAGCCTCTCCTGTAGCTCAAATCCTCCAACCCTGGCAACATCCTTGTAAATCTTTGGGGGAAGTAGGAAATGGAATCAAAGCCACAATCAGATGGTGTTTATGAATGGCAGAGCAGAATGATGGATTGAATGGCCTGTTTCTAATTCATACGCTTGTATGTCTCTGGAGGGATGAGTCGAGAGTGCAGTGTTGGAAAAGCGCAGCAGGTCAGGCAGCATCCGGGGAGCAGGAGAATCGGCATAAGCCCTTCATCAGGAATCAGACTTGTGAGCCAAGGGGGTGGAGAGATAAATGGCAGGGGATTGGGGCTGGGGGCCGGGGAAGGTACTTGTGAGTGCGATAGGTAGATGGAGGTGGGGGAGGGGGGGGTAATGGTGATAGGTCGGAGAGGAGGATGGAGCAGATAGGTGGGAAGGAAGATGGACAGGTAGGACAGGTGATGAGGGTGGTGCCGAGTTAGAACTGGGATAAGGTGGGGGGAAGGGAAATAGGAAACTGGTGAAATTCACATTGATCCTGTATGGTTGGAATGTCCCAAGGTGAAAAATGAGGTGTTTTTCCTCCAGGCGTCGGGTGGTTACAGTTTGGCAATGGAGGAGGCCCAGCACCTGCACGTCCTTGGCAGATTGGGAGGGGGAGTTAAAGTGTTTGGCCACAGGGCAGTGGGGTTATTTGGTGAAGTTGTCCGGGAGATGGTCTCTGCAGTATTCTGCAAATAGGCCTCCTGTCTCCCCAATGTAGAGGAGACCGCATCGGGAGCAATGGATACAGTAAATGACATGAGTGGAACTGCAGGTAAATCTATGATGGATATGGAAGGCTCCTTTGGGGCCTTGGACGGAGCAGAGGGGGAGGTGTGGGTGCAGGGTTTTACTATTCTTGCAAAAGTCTTGCAATCCAACTATTGATGAGGATGAAATGGACTCATGAGGGACATATGCGGATAGAATAGTTCACTACCATTCACCATCAAGCTCCTCCTCCGTTCCTCAGGAGTAATTTGACACTGAACATTATCAGGCTCCAGTGGTTCCATCCACTCATGAAACAGGTCAGAGAAGCACAGCACAGGCGCCAGTCCTTTCCTAAGATGGCAATCAAAGTCTCATTTCTCTCTCACTGTTTGTGGCACCTTGATCTGGGCTGCTGTCTCTCCTACAACACAACACTGACTGATCTTCAGTGGCGCTGAAGTGGTTTGGGAGTATCCGAAGTTATTTAAGACACTATACACATACATCATCTTTTCACTGAACACAAAGCTTAATGACTTACAGTGGAAACCCGTGCTCTTGGTATATTTTAATTCTATGCCTGGGCCTTTTACCCTGATGAATGGCTTACTTCTGCTCCTACACCTTATAGCCTAATGTGCCAAGCTTTCAGAATAGTGCCTCAAAATTATGGCAGGGGCAGAGGCTTGGATTTACAGTGTGGTTCGTTCAACAATGAGCCATGCATCAAAAGCTGAAACATTACTTCAAGAGTGTCCATGATACACATCAGTATTGACATCACAATCGCCCTAGATTTCCCTGCATTACAATTAAACTCTGTGTTGACTAAATTACATGACCTCGTGACCCACAAGTGGGAAACATTATGCCCGGGTCGTTTATAAATGCAGTGTCTGCACAGAGATTGGGAGCAGCGCTCTGAGCTGGAGGCGAACGCGTGGGGGTACAAGAGTGGGAATATCTCATTTACAGTACAAGTGTTCAACCGCAATGCAGTTACTGAGTGCAGACCCCTTGGCAGAAGCTCTTGGTAAACATATGAATAGATGGGGGCTTTGAGCACTTGACAACAACAGGCTCCAGTGTTCACAAAGAGAGAGCGAAACAAAAGGAACTGACTCCCCCACATGGAACTCGAATTGAACAGCTGCCTGACTGAGTTACTTTTGACTCCTGTGTAACCACAAGATGCTTAAATTATGGAAATTATGATGCGGGGAAATTAACGCACTCTAATTGACAGAGCTTTAAACACATTGCCAAGCTATAAATATGCTGTATGTTTTATCCACTGATTGCACTTTTCTCTGTTTAGATTTCTCCCCTTGCTTCACAAAGTACAATTAATTAAAGGTCTGAAAGAGACCATCCAACCATCCCCAAACTTTGCAATAGTGCACCAACATGCTTGGACACTGCTCATCCACCATCCATGATGTGGTTTCTGATTTAATGTATGTTAGCCCATGGAACATATACCACAAAGAGTAAGGTTCTTGTGAGACAGATATCTCAAAGTTTATTTACAGCACTAACTATTTACATGGTTACAATATCAGAGACTTATACAGATAATCTGTTATGTTGGTTATGTCTTCACAGGACTTGACCATTGCTCTTTACTACATCAAATGATCTAGGCAGGACCCAACAATGTGGTATATTTTCATGAACCCATCTCTTGAACCGGTTCAAGTTAGCATAACCATACGCATGGTTTTTTGACCACGTTCTTCCTTCTTTACAAAGACATTGAAGACACAACACTGACTGCATTACACAGAAAGTGAAGGGAAAGTGGGTACCTTTACACAGGAATGTCACACATTGTATGTGCTTCTCTTGAAGGGAAAGGCCTGCCTGGTCTGGAATCTATGCCACATTTCAACAGTCACCTCCTGCCCAGCCCTGTGAGAATAATAAATCACGTCATCTCTGTCTTCAATGGGACGTTCCTCATTTTGAAATTGTGCCCTCTGTTTTTGGTCTCTCCAACATATCCTTTCAGCATTTACCCTGTTAGGTCACCACAGGATTTTACCGCTTCCAATAAAAACACCTCTCGTTCTTTTAAACTCCAATAGATACCTCCAATGGGCGGCACGGTGGCACAGTGGTTAACACTGCTGCCTCACAGTGCCTGAGACCCGGGTTCAGTTCCCGACTGAGGCGACTGACTGTGTGGAGTTTGCACGTTCTCCCCATGTCTGCGTGGGTTTCCTCCGGGTGTCCGGTTTCCTCCCACAGTCCAAAGATGTGCGGGTCAGGTGAACTGGCCATGCTAAATTGCCCATAGTGTTAGGTAAGGGGTAAATGTAGGGGTATGGGTGGATTGCGCTTCGGCGGGTCGGTGTGGACTTGTTGGGCCAAAGGGCCTGTTTCCACACTGTAAGTAATCTAAAAAAAGATACAGGCCCAACCTGTCAAACACTTCCTCTTAAAATAATGCCATCGTCTCCCAGCAATTGGCTGTATGAACATTCTCTGAACTTTTTCATTGATATGCTTTCTTAAATGAGACCAAGTCAGTACACAATACTCTCAGCAATGCCGGCAGCAGCACTTTCCTGCTTTTATATTCCATTCCCTTTGCAATAAGCAACATTCAGTTCGTCTCCCTAATCATTTACTATACCCGCATATGAACTTTATGTGATCCATCTACCAAAACACCCAGATCCCTCCTCAGTTTAGACTTATGCAATCTATGTCCATTAAATAATGTATTCCTTTCTTGGTCTTCCTGCCAAAATGAACAGAAGTTCCCAATTTCTCAGACTGTTCACATCTGCTCACTCACTTAATCTGTTAATTTCCCTTAGCAGGCTCCTAATGCCCTCTTTTTGACTCACCCCTTGAGGGCATCAGCAAATTTAGCCCCCCCAGATTTGTTTCTCAGTTATGGCTGGAGGGAGCCCACGACAATCTGTATGATCCAGCCAATGGAATCTCTTGGGAACAGCAAGCGAAAAACCCACAAAAGAATCTCAGAGTCAATTAGCGGGAAAACTCAATGGACGGGACCTTCAGGCCCTCCCACCCACAGTGCCCTGCTCCAGTTGGATGCAATGGTGGTGAGGTGAAAGGCAGGGTGCCCTCAAAACTGGACGCCCAACCTCTGCCACATTCTTTTCAAATGTTACCTATAAAATAAATCAAACCGCCACTGCAGAGTGACTTTAGTTAGAAACTTGGTATCAAAGTGGACTTCTCGATCGACCTGGAGTTCTGGTCCCTGGTCTGTTGTACTCGTCCATGTGCGTTTGCTGCACTGACTGCCAGACAGTTTAGTTTTGTCAGTTTGTTACAGTTTCACCCCAATCCTCAAAAGTCTTCCTCTCCCTGGCTTTTTGCCTCTCTCCTGCATAGCAATCCCCTGTTCCCTAGCCCTCACTCCAGGACTTTAGAAGTCCTTTTGGCATTTTCACTGTTCCCATGTGAGATGAGGAATGAGTGGTTGGTGATCAAATCACCATACCAACTTGCATTTATATAGTGCCTTTTCATTGTAGTAAAACACTCCAAGGACTGGAATCAGAAAACAGACAGCACAGTGTCAAAGAAGTAGCCAAGGGGATTGATGGGCAAGTACTCAGTCTGAGGAGTAGCTTTTAAGGGAGATCGTTAAGGAGAAGGGAGAGGTAGGAGAGAATTTTACAGCTTTGGGCCATGGCAGCTGAAGGCCTGGTCGTTGTGATGGAGAGATAAAGACTGATGATGAGACAGGGGCCGGGAGTGGAAGGGGACAGAGAGCATTGTGGCGCTGAATGAGGATACGAGATATAATTTGGAGACACCACACAACTTGGTGTTGTGTGATTTTTAACTTGATACAGAGATAGGGAGGGATTGGAAGAATTTGAACTCAAGGATGCCAAATTTTAAATTTGAGGTGTGGATGGGATGGGAAATTTGTGCAGATCAGTGTATACAGAACTTAAGCTGAGGCCTAGGAATATCAGTGCGTTTTGATCACATTAAACAGCTGGCTTTGAGCCAAGTAGTTGTGTTTGCCATCTGGATTACAAGGCAGATGGGAAAGACCATATTAATACACAGAGATAACCAGCAGAAGAAAGTAAGAATTTATACTCAGGTGATTGTGGACTACAGAATGAATGTAACTCTCAACGCAAAACAATCTAGGAGCACTAGAAACTGATGAACCAACTCTGATGGACCTCTGTCTGGGTTTGGTTTGTGCCATCCTGTAAGCTACATGATAAACTCATCATGAAGCTAGTGACTAATTGTAGGAATCCATCCACATCAATTTATTTATAACTAGTGAGGAAATACCTCACAACTTTAAGAACCACAGGTTCAATCTTTTGCTGTTCCCTCAAACAAATGTCATGGCACACTTTATGATGTATCCCAAAACACTTCATCCAAAATGAAACCTGCTGTATGTAATTTGCACTGAATCAATACTAATAACTTCCACTTTCTGGGGAAGCCTGTTCTATATGATTTGACTTGATTTGATTTACTGATGTCATATGTACTGAGATACAGTGAGAAGCGTTGTTTTGTGTGCTATTCAGGCAGATTGTACTATATAAAGTGCATTGGGCAGCAGAACAGAGTACAGAAAACAGTGTTAGAGCGGCAGACAAACCGCAGAGAGACCAACATTAACATTTGAGAGGTCCGTTCAAAAGTCTGATAACTGCGGGGAAGAATGTACTCTTGAATCGATTTGTATGTGTACTCAAACTGGCAACGGTGCAAAATGCAGCAAGAGAAAATATACTTGATACAGACTGTCATTCCAACATGATGCTGAGAGAAAAGTAGACTTCAATTCAGAAGTGCCGGTTTATTGGGGGGGAGGGGGGTTGATCAAGTAAATAAGGAGAAATAACTTCCTGCTGTCACGTGTCTCAGTAACTAGAGAATTCAGATTTAAGATCATGGAAAAGGAACGAGGGAGTAGCTGAGAAAATTTCTTTCAGGCAGCAAGTTGATGTGATCTGGATTGTATTGTCTGAAAGAGGGAGGGAAATGGATCCAATAGTCACCCAAAAGAATATTGGACAAATGCTGAGAAAGAGGAAATTTGCAGGACTATGGAGAGCGAACATGTGATATTGGAGATATATTGCCTTTGCCACAATTTCAGCATTTCTCAATGCAGTACTTTGAAAAGTAGTCACTGTTATAATATAACAAAAAGGGGGGGGGGTGGAATTTGCACATAATAATATCCCATAACAGAAATGTGACAATGACAAAATAATCTGTTTTTTACTGATCTTAGTTGAGGATAAAAATTAGTCAAGACACAGAAGAGAAAGCTTCCTACTCTTCTAAGTAATGTCATGCGATCTTTTACACATACCTGGGATCCTAACGTCTCATCCTAAATGTGGTATTTCTGATAGTGCACTATTCTCTCAGTACTTGCACCAGCAGTGTGAATCTTTCTAATTTTCACAGGTTATTGGAGCTATGAGGAGTTGAATTAGAGTTATAGAGATGTGCAGTACGGAAACAGACCCTTAGGTCCAACTCGTCCATGTCAACCAGATATCCTAACCTAATCTTGTTTAGGTACTTTCCAAGGATGGTCTGACTCATCATGCCGTCATTCTTGTTTTGTATTATATAGTGCTAGAAATAGTTGCTTCCAGTCAGGGATAGCCTGCTAGAGATCCCTTTGTGATTTGAGCATAAGAAAGAATGGGCAGAGTTGACACTACACCAATCTAAATTTAGATGATGACTTAACATAATAAGGAAAGACATTTCACAGACTGGATAAATGAGGTTTACTCAGTAAGCTGGCATCCACTTTTCAGTCAGTGTTTTCAAGCAAGAGCTACATTTATATAGCAGTCTTTGTAGAAAGGTGCGCTTATCTGGTTCCATGAAACATGAAGTAATGCAGCTAGGGAAATTTTAGAATGAGTTATTATAGACAAATTGAAGCTCCTGTGTGGTAGTTGTTCAGAACAGATACAAGATCAGCAAACCCACAGGACCCTCAAAGCCAATGATTCACACTGAATGTCTGACAGAAACAAAACTTATGGATCTGACAAAAAAGAGATGGCAGATAAAGAGGTGAACAGCATAACCAGCTCTGTTCCACATTTACCACACCCACAGGTGTCTAAATTCAGAATCATGCTGTTTGGGAGGGAAAGTTCCTTTGGCTGAGGCATGAATACAAAGACAGAGCTGTGTAAAGCAAGATAGATCACAGCTTTGTTACTGTGTACAGTTCTGGTCACCCCATTATAGAAAGGATGTTATCACGTTGGAGAGGGTACAGAAAGATTGAGTAAGATGTTGCCAGAAACGAAGGGTTTTACCTATGAGTAAAAGATTAGATTTAAAACATTGTTAATAATCCATGCTAATAACAAACATGAAGACAAAAGTTCTTATCTTGCATTCATCAGGACTGAACACAGGAAACAATAATATAGTTATTACTAAGAAGATGTTGTTTAGTGGCTGTCGATGACATGCAGCAAGAACTGTCTCAGTTACTGGATTAAATTCAAACCAGGTGAGTTGATTGAACAGTCAGGGCATTACCAAAATGGTAATAGTCAGGATATATCAGTGACTGGTTATCTCCATAGCTCTTACTTTGGTATAAAAACATATAATGTACGACCATATTATTTTTGGCTACAAAGAACAAGAGTTTTGTGTTTGAATAAATGAATTACACTGTAAACCTTACTTGTAACCTTGAGTTGGTTCCCAAAGCAATTCTTAGTGCAGCCATGGTTTAAGTATTGTTGCCCAACAGCAGAAACAAACTAATGCTGGACATGGTGTTCTGAATTTTGCAAGCACTGGGCTGGTTAAGCACAATTGGCGCAATGTCCTCTAGCATGAATAGTTCTATTTTGGCCAATAAAGCTATAGTGGGCTGAATGGCCTCATCCTGTGCCCTAACTCTTTCTATTGTTCTCCTTCTATCTCATGCCCTCCTTCTTCCTTCATATAAACAATCATAGAACATTTGAGTTTGGACAGAAGTCACTTAGTCCATC
Source organism: Hemiscyllium ocellatum (assembly GCF_020745735.1). Taxonomy (NCBI): domain Eukaryota; kingdom Metazoa; phylum Chordata; class Chondrichthyes; order Orectolobiformes; family Hemiscylliidae; genus Hemiscyllium; species Hemiscyllium ocellatum. Next base: position 35,508,399 of record NC_083408.1, read on the forward strand.
ATATGGCCAGCCAGGGTAATCTCATTTCCAGTCTTTAATGTGTGGCCCTGCAGGCTATGGCACTTTTTAAGATGTGTTTCTACCTTGGCAATCTTTTCAGGCCAGTGTGTTCCAGACTCCTCACCACCTTCTCTGGGTTTAAAAAAAAAGCGTCGATATTGTTTTTAAAGTATAAAGGCGATATTTACACAGTGACTGGCGAAAGACTGCATTTGCAGATCCTTGTCAAGCTGTTTTGGTTTTTCCCTCTAGGTGTTAACTCCTAAGTGGTTCTCAGTTAACTCAATACAGAATCTGAGATCTGTCAACTTCAGATTGGACCCTGTCTTTAAACCACAAAAACAAATGCATATTAATAAGTATTTGGCAAACAGGCTCTTTTAAGATAGCTGTGGAGGGAATCCCCCTCCTAATCTAACAGAGTGGGGGAAACGAGGACAAATGGCTGATTTTGATTGGATGGTTTGAGCACGTCTCTCATGGTAACAAGCCGATTCAGTTTTCCGATTGGTGAAGGGCTGCAGCCAGCCTCCCGGAACGGACGTTTCGAGAGGGGAAGGCCGAGCCCTCTAGGTGGCGCTGGAAGGGATAGACGGGGGGACAGCAGCACAGCACTATCCAGCGGTGGGAATCCGGTACTGCAGGGGAACAGGCATCGGGAAGGCGACTGGCTGGTCGGAGAATGATTGGCAGTGCGACCAGCCAATTCGGCAAAGTGCCGGTCGGGTGGGCGTGCACCGAGTGATGATTTGGTGGTGCCATGGTTACACAATTTGTGACGAGGTTTGATTGACAGGGAGTTCGGCGGTAAACAGTGGGTCGGCGCGTAAAGCGCGGCGATTAATCAGAGTACCTACTGTAAGGACTGTGTACAATCCGACATAAAACGGCTCAGTTATCTCCGGGTAAGTGCATCTTACAACCACCACCTTTCCTTTCTCGACGGGTCTCCTTTATCTCGGCATCGTGCAGTCGCGCTCCCGTTACTCTGACTAAAGAGAACCGTACAAAAATAACTTAATTATTTCTTTGCAAATATTGTGTTTCTGCCCTACAAGCGGATCGGCATTGCAAGGTTGTTGTCAATGCAGCCCAGATTTTTGGGTGATCAAGTAGTTACGGTCTTCTTATCATCCTGACCTTGTGGCAAAGATAGACAGAGGGAAAAGGCCCTATTACAGCCACTTTTTGTCGTTCTTTTGCTGGTTTATAAGCAAACTTTTGACGCACTGAAGTGCCTTTTTAACTCACTTGTTCTCATTTCCGGGACATGTCAGGGCAGCAGATACAGAGGCAAAGACACATCAACGTTATCTGTTTTGTTGGCAAAAGGGATTTTTGTTTTGGGCGCTGAAGATTTACGAGCGAGCCGCTGTTGCGTTGAATTTGTCTGCATTGTTTGTTTTCGAAGGGGATGGTTTGCTCATTAGCTCGGGTTCAACAAAACATAGGCGATTGTAAACTCCAGACCGGCATCGGCGAGGAGTCAGGTTGCGTTAACCTCACCCAGCTTGGGTTGGCTGGAAGCTGGATGTGAAACTTTGTTGCCAACAGGGATCTGAAACTCACCTGTTCGAGTCTGAAACTGGCCAGAGAGAATTCCAGTGGGTCTGAAACTGACCAGAGAGTATTCCGATGGGTCTGAAACTGACCAGAGAGTATTCCAATGGACCTGAAACTGACCAGAGAGAATTCTTATAGGTCTGAAACTAACCAAAGAGTGTTCCACTGGGTCTGAAACTGACCAGAGAAAACAACTCCAATGGATGTGAAACTGACCAGAGGGAGACCTAATGGATGTGAAACTGGCTCCGAGACATGATTGGGGGGGGAGGGAGGGTGTTCTTGTTTCTGCGGTTGAGGGTGTCATGATTCTGGGTCTGTATCGGTTCTGCACTGCTCCAAGTGGGACGATTTCATCGACTGTCTCCCGGAAGACCTTAGGGCGCTGCAAGCAGCGTACGCCGTTCAGCCCTCGGCTATCTCCAGTGTAACTCGCTGCTCCTCATAAACTCTGACTCATTCTGCACTGCCTTCCACCCGAGACACTCTCTATCGCTGTCTCTGCAGAAGTTACCTTGTGTAACTTGAGTTTGGAAGCGTGTTGCCCTGTATCATACCGGCCTCTCTATTGTGGCTTCTGTCCAGCACAACTTCGACACGACCCTGTTGTGATTTACTAAGCCACGTGATTGAATGTATCGCTCTCGGCGCTACATTGTGTCTCTGCTGCTTCAGCCTGTTCCAATGTATAACTCTGCTGTTACTCTGTTATCTAATGTAACTCCTCAATAATGTAAACATTGCCTACTATCCGTTGCAATTCCCAGAATCCGGTGTTGTATTCATCCAGTGCTGTAGTGCAACCCTCCTGTTATATTCGCAGGCAGTGAGTTGCATTAACGCCGCCAATAATATTCAACATTTTGCCTCTAAACTATCTATCGGTGTGAACAGCGTTGGAGTTTATCACTAATTATGTCGTTTCATCTCCAAGAGTCACTCCTCCTCCTTTCTCTGTGAAAGATTTCTCCCTCACTGTCTGATATTTTGTTTTTGTTGTTATTCTCTCTCTCTCTCTCTCTCTCTTTCTCAGTAGTAGCTTACAACAACCCTCAGCAGTTTCCCGATCAGAGTCTGGGCTGAAGTGAAAGCTGGGAGCCAGGGGACTGTAATAAAGAAGCTCTCTCTCTCCCTGGTGACTCCTTACCTGTTGCTGTATAAGCTGCTATTCTAACAGAGCGCCATGGCGGTCTGCGCCAGGATGTGAAGTGATTTCTGAGGTAATCGCTGAGTCCTAGGAACGGAAGAAAATTGTTTACCAGTTGTAGCCCAGTTACAGGAACCAGCGACTACCCGACTTCCAGTATCAGCTTGTTGTAAACACAACAAGTTTCATCATCTGTGACACCGCATTACTAGAGTTTTTCTTCCCCACTTTTTGGGAAGTGTGTTGTCTAAATTCTTTACAAAAACATATGAACATGGTTGCTCAGTGGTTAGCACTGCTGCCTCACAGCACCAGGTTCCATTCCAGCCTCGGGTAACTGTCTGTGTGGAGTTTGCATGTTCTCCCCGTGTCTGTGTGGGTTTCCTCCGGGTGCTCCGGTTTCCTCCCACAGTCCAAAGATGTGCAGGTCAAGTGAATTGGCCATGCTAAATTGCCAATTGGATTGCTTTTCAGAGGGTCAGTGTGGACCTGTTGGGCTGAAGGGCCTGTTCCCACACTGTAGGGAATCTAATCCAACACTAGAACCAGCTGAAAGAGAAAGGAAACTAGATGCCCTTTCCAGCCCCAGCTTCCAGCCTCTGGTCCATAGCCCTGTAGGTTACACCACTAGGTTCCCCACACAATGCTCTGAGGGTTTCTACCTCCATGTGACCCGAGGCTGAACTTCTGACCTCTGACCCCCCCACCCCGCATTCAAAGTCCACCTACTTCCACTCATCACATCCTAGGGGTTACCACATACCAGAAGTGAACCAGCTATACCAATACAACGACTACAGGACAGGTCAGATAAGGAATACTGCTGGGAGTAACTCACCTTCTGATTCCCCAAGATTGTCCACAAGACACCGATCAGGAGGATGATGGAATATGCTCAATTTGTCTGGATGAGTGCAGCTCCAACAACAGTTGAGACTCTCAACACAAAACAGCCCAGATATTGGCATCCTATCTATCCACCTTAAGCCTTCACACCATCTACCAGGCCCAGTGGTAGCAGCAGTGTGTACCATGTACAAGATACACTGCAGCAACGTGCCAAGTATCATTCAACAGCATTTTCCAAACCCATGACCACTACTATCCAGATGGACAAGGGCAGCAGGTGCATGGGAACAGCGCCACCTGCAGGTTTGCCTCCAAGCCTGACTTGAAAGTGTCTCACGGTTCCTTCACAGCCATTGGATGAAGGCTCTGTAACCCTCTCCCTATGCCCCAAGCACAACAGTGGTGCAAGCAAGTACCTCACCAATGCCCTCTCCAATGGGATGGACAATCAGTGCTAAGCTAACTTGCAACCTTGTACAAAAAAACCCCTCCTTCCTCTGCCTTTGCTCATTTTCTGCTAATCTCTTCATTCAAGTGCCTCTCAACTTGACTATTCCAACGACCAATTTCTTGGTCAGCTCTCATTACAGTATTCGTACATTTGGTCAGTGCAGAGAATGTACTATTGCTGAAGAACGTAACAGGTTTGGTCTTAAAATACCTACCCTGTACTCAACTCTGGTTTTCAGCTGTTTCTGCAGCTTATTTTTCTTGGTGTCCACACTCCTACTTTAACATTCAAGCACAGTGAACATCACCAGCAAACAGACTCAGATCAGACTAGAAAATTTAGGAGCAGAATTAGGTCATTTGACCAATAGAGATTTCTCCACCATTTTATCATGGCTAATATGTTCCTCAGCCCTATTAGAGTCATAGTCATAGAGATGTACAGCATGGAAACAGACCCTTTCGTCCAACCCGTCCATGCCGACCAGATATCCCAACCCAATCTAGTCCCACCTTTCAGCACCCGGCCCATATTTCCAAACCCTTCCTATTCATAAACCCATCCAAATGCCTCTGAAATGTTGCAATTGTATTAGCCTCCACCATTTCCTCTGGCAACTCATTCCATACATGTACCACCCTCTGCGTGAAAAAGTTGTCCCTTAGGTTTCTTCCATATGTTTTCACTTTCACCCTAAACCTATGCCCTCTAGTTCTGGACTCCCTGACCCTAGGGAAAAGTCTTTGTGTATTTATCCTATCCATGTTTCCTCATCATTTTGTAAACCTCTATAAGGTCACCCCTCAGCCTCTGACACTCCAGGGAAAACAGCCCTAGCCTGTTCAGCCTCTCCCTGTAGCTCAAGTTCTCCAACCCTGGCAACATCCTCATAAATCTTTTCTGAACCCTTTCAATTTCACAATATCTTTCTGATAGGAAGGAGACCAGAATTGCACGCAATATTCCAACAGTGGCCTAACCAATGTCCTGTACAGCCGCAACATGACATTCCAACTCCTGTACTCAATACTCTGACCAATAAAGGAAAGCATACCAAACGCCTTCTTCACTATCCTATCTACCTGTGACTCCACTTTCAAGGAGCTATGAACTTGCAGTCCAAGGTCTCTTTGTTCAGCAGCACCCTGTAGGACCTTGTCATTAAGTGTATAAGTCCTGCTAAGAGTTGCTTTCCCAAAAGGCAGCACCTCACATTTATCTGAATTAAACTTCATCTGCCACTTCCTGGAACCCTTGATCCTCTTACCAATCAAGAACTTATCCATCTCTGTCATAAGTACACTCAATAGAGACAAAAAAACTGCAGATGCTGGAATCCAAAGTAGACAGGCAGGAGGCTGGAAGAACACCAAGCCAAGCAGCATCAGGAGATGGAGAGGGCGATGTTTCAGGTGTAACCCTTCTTCAGGACTGGGGGTGGGTGTGGAGGGAGCTGCAGATAAAGGGAGGGGCAGGGGCAGGATGGTGAAGTGGGGATAGGTGAAGACAGGTAAAGGGTACGACCTGGTTGTGCAATGGTTGGGATGAATCTGGTTGGTGGAAGGGAGGGGGAGGGGCTGGAAAGGGAGTTGGTGGATGGGGAGGGAGTTTATTTGAAATTGGAGAATTCAATGTTGAGTCCTCCGGGCTGTAGTGTGCCCAGGTTGAAGATAAGGTGTCGTTCCTCCAATAGGAGTTGTGGTTTGTTTTGGCAATGGAGGCAGCCAAGGATGGTCATGTCAGAAAGGGAGTGGTTGGGGGAATTGAAATGGGCGGTGACTGGGAGGTCCGGTCGCTCCCTGTGGAGCTGGCTGTGATGCTTGGCAATGCCCTGGCTGGAAGCCCCAAACAGTCCTTCCAGGTGAGACAGCGTTTCACCTGCCTCTCTTCCAACCTAGTTTACTGCATCAGGTGCTCCCGATGTGGTCTTCACTACGCCGGGGAGACCAAAGGTAAACTCAGGAAACAATTTACCCAGCATCTCAGCTGGGCCCGCAGGGCTGACCGGACCTCCCAGTCCCCGTCCATTTCAATTCCCCAAACCACTCCCTTTCCGACATAACCATCTTTGGCCTCCTCCATTGCCAAAACAAACCACAGCTCCTATTGGAGGAACAACACCTTATCTTCTGCCTGGGCACCCCACAGCCTAGAGGACTCAACATTGAGTCCGCCAATTTCAAATAGCCTCCCTTCCCAGCCCCTCCCCCTCCCTTCCACTGCTTCCTGCCACCAACCGGATTCATTCCTTCCATTGACCAACCAGGTCATACCTTTGACCTATCTTCACCTATCCCAATACACCCTGCCCCCACCTCCTCCTTTATCTGCAGCTCCTCCCACACCACCCCCAGTCCTGAAGAAGGGTTACACCCGCAACGTCGACTTCTGCACATCCTGATGCTGCCTGGCTTGCTGTGTTCTTCCAGCCTCCTGCCTGTCTACTTAAAGACACTCAATGACATAATTAAACATGGAATACTAGTGCTTGGCTGGCCAACACCTCCTCAACCTCATGTTGAAATCTCTTTAGAGTTTTGCCCATACCTATCCCCATAATCTGCTTCAGTCACTCCCACCTCCAACTCTTTATTGTACTGCTATGTCCCTCTCTCCTTTTGTCCCATCATGCTTTGCCTTTAACCATGTAGGCCTGATGATGTGCAGTACTGTTCCTGATCCTCTCTACCTCTCCACTTTCTTCTCTTTTGAGATCTTCCACCCATTTTGATTCTAAGCTCTGAACCTCTCCACTGACTTATCACCTCCTTTTGGATTTTCCAATAAAATCCATCTCTTTAACTCAGCATACAGAGGCTCATTATTTCCCAAGGGAAATATATCTGTTCTACAAAGGAAGTTGTCAGTGTAGTGATAGTAACAGCCTTCCCTGTTTTGAAAATGGTAATGAAAGATATGCAGTTATTTAGTGTCGATTTCTAGCTCAGAGCTCCGAAAGAACTTTACAGTCAATGAAGTCAGGTCACTGCTATAGTGCAGGAAACATGACAACTAAACTGCCCACAGCAAGATCCCACAAACTGGAAAGAAGTAAATGAGCAAATGAATATGTTTTCAGGACCTCGGTTTGGGGGTAAACATTGGCTGGGACCATCGGGGTAGCAACCCTCCTCAGTTTAATCTCTGAATTAAAAAAAAACAGCTGCTCTAACCATTTAATGCCCCACTCCATTGCTAGACTGGAGTGTCTGCCTAGACTGTTTTCTAATATCTCTGGGGATGGACTTGACTCAGAGCCAAGAGTGCTACCATTCAGCTGCAGCTGACATGCGAAGGCATGTACTCTTCATGCTTCTTCCCTATTTTATAACAGGTACCTTCGAATCACTGGCAGACTGTCCATTCTGTTTGTGTTTGGCTTCTGATTGCATCCTCTGTAATCCTGATAGAATGGTCACTTTTGTGAAATGCGATGCAATATAAATTAATCTGATTTACCTGCAGCATATTGATACTTCATTTATGCGTGCGGGACAAAACTATTTATGCTTTCTTTCTGATATTGTTTTTAAAGAAGAGATGCGTTCTGTCTTTGCCTGCAGACCTCAAACAACATGTCCTCTTATTAGCAATCTGCACCGACTCTTGTGTGTTATAGCTGGATGTGGGCCTTAGCTGGCCATTCCTTTGCAAATGAAAAAGTGAGACCTGCAGATGCTGAAGAGTCAGAGGTCGAAAAGTGTGACACTGGAACAGCACAGCAGGTCAGGCAGCATCCGAGGAGCAGGAGAGTCGGCATTTTGGGCAAAAGCCCTTCTTCAGAAATGCACGAAAAGTTGACTCCTGCTCCTCTGATGCTGCCTGACCTGTGCTTTTTCAGTGTCGCACATTTTGTCTCATTCCTACACAAATGTACATAGGAAAATCTCAAACTTATGATGCATTGGTGCTGAGGGAATTGGCTGATTTATATCAAGGGTGCTCTGATAACAAGCAGTAGAAGTTCTAGATCTACAAACTCTCTGCCTAGACTCCCATATGTAGCTCTGTGCAACCTAGGAAGGAGATGATGGGCTAGGAGGGGATGCAATACAGAACTAGCAGAAAGCCACCAGATCAAAAGTGTTACATTATAAGGACAGATTGCATAAGCTTGTCTTTTATTGCCTGTAACATAGAAGTCAGAAAGCACACAACACCAGGTTATAGTCCAACAAGTTTATTTGAAATCACAAGCTCTCTGAGCGCTGCTCCTTTGTCAGGTGAGTTCACCCAACAGAGGGGCTAGCACTCAGCTTGTGATTTGGAATAAACCTGTTGGACTGTAACCTGGTGTCATGTGACTTCTGACTTTGTCTACCCCAGTCCAACACTGGCACCTCATTGTTACAGAGAAGATGAAGATCTAATTGAATTTTTGAAAATGATTTAAAAAAAAACTGGAAGAGCTGACTGTGACAAGTTATCCTTGCTAGTGGGGGAGCCCATGCAAGGAGCATAGCTACCATAAAGCTAAGAAGGTTAGGGGTGATATAAGGAAGCTTCACACTAAAAGTTGGTGAACATTTGTAGCCCTCTGCTCTGAATGCTGTTGAAACTCTGCGTTAATTGGAAATTTCAAAACTGAGGTCTGTCCATTTTTGTTGTTCATAGTGTAAGGCAATTCAATGGCGTTAAGATACTGATCAATCATGAATTGTATGAAGAGCAGATCTGACTTGAGGGGCTGAATGGTCTACTCATGTTGCTTGGACATCTCCTTCTATAGTTGTTATTGCTCTCCCCTCACTGAGTGTTCAAGGCTAGGTGTTCAATGGGAGGGAAGGACAGCCATTATTAACTGGACATTGAAAGTAGGCAAGAGAAGTCCAGTTCATGAGAGCGGTGCTTTTGTGGCACTGCTTGTGGGTTAAGATGAGCTGGAGTGCCTTCTCCAGGCCTGACAAGTTACATTCCCAGTACCCTGTGATCTGTCTCTGTCCTCAACCCCACCATCAGACTTGGCTCTCCCCTTAACAAACTTTGATTCCCCCTGACCACTTCAACATGTCCTTCAGGGCTACTTGATCTGTCCAGTCCAAGAGCCAAAGGCCTCATCGCCCAACCCAAGAACGCCAGTATTGGCGCTGTCCTAGTCTCTGGTGGTTTTGCCCCAGCTGGCATACAAGGGCAGACGTGCCTATCCTTCATGGTGGTGCCTGTGGAATCTGTGGGTCAGCCCAGTTCTGTCTACACTCTATTGCCAGGCTACCACGTGCATACAAAAGGCCAGCTACAGCAGATGTCTGCGTTGTTAGCTTCCTTCCACTTAATCAAAGAGTTGTTAGTCCACCAGGAGTCTTCTGGTGTTACCATGATTTAAACATTAATCTCCACGTCCCTGCTCTGAGCAATTTACATAAGGTGGAGCATTTTTTAAAAAAAAGAAGTATTCTTCATTTTCATTGGTCACTTTTGTTTTATTATTTGTACAAACATTGGAGGTGAGAAGGAGATTACCCTTCAGGATTCATCCAAGTAGGAGATTTTCTTGCTTTTCAATTGCTGCAGGTAGGGGTCTGTGTCTAACAGCTAATGGGGAAAGCTTGGGCTAGGCACTAGCTGATGGGAGGCCATGTGTCTCAGTTCCCTGGAATATATTCACCCATCATTGCTTGGTCAGGATCCTTAGGACAACTGTAATTTCCTCAACAGTGCTGTTTGCGATAGTGTAAGGGAGCAGCAATTGAGACAGAAGTATTCTGACCTGAATCAGGCTTGCTGTGCTTTTCACAGCGGTGGAGCTCTGAATGGAAACCTGGCCAAATTCCCGATTGGCCACAGAGTGGTGTGTGATATTGGGGGCAGGAGGGGGGAGGCATGCAGATTTAAAAAAAAAGCAAGAGTAAGGGAGAGAAGGACAAAGGAGCAGAATGAACCACAAAAGATGAAATATTATAAAAGTAATGTGGTTTTCTGAATTGTTATTAAATAATCCATTGAGATGAAAGCTGGGCTTTTGCTGAGTGTGGTGACCCACAGAGAGATAAGTCATCACACAGTGGGCAAATTCCTACACCACACACTCAACTGGACCTTTCTTTGCTTGAGTCTATATATGCAGTGTGACCGCACCATATGTATCTGATCAAAGGTCTTTCCAGAGTTTTACTAAATGGGCAGTATCTCCCAACCGTGGAGAGGGAATATCAAGGAACATCCAAGGTTTACTGCTCCTACATTGTATCCAATAATAAAATGGCAACCAGATGTCAGCAAGGTTCTGCTTTTCTTTATTATTCTGGATCCCTTTGAGTGTGTGTTGGTGGCAGGAGCTTGGTAGGCCAAGCAAAGAAAGGCTGATATTTATGTAGTGCCTTTTGTGACTTCAGACTTGAGTCCCTTTCATAAGTTGAAATGTAAGAATTGTGGCAGCTACATACCACATTCCCACAGACAATCGCGTGTTAACGACAAGATAATCTGTCTTGGCGATTTTCCATGTGTGATAATATCCCAGCATACGGAAAACTTTTGTAGAATATTTTACTTTGATGTGAGAGAGTTCAATGAGCATTGGTTTAACAGGGTGGCACAGTGGTTAGCACTGCTGCCTCACAGCGCCAGAGACCTGGGTTCAATTCCCGCCTCAGGCGACTCTCTATGTGGAGTTTGCACATTCTCCCTGTGTCTGTGTGGGTTTTCTCCGGGTACTCCAGCTTCCTCCCACAGTCCAAAAATGTGTGGGTTAGGTGAATTGGACATTCTAATGTTAGGTGTAGGGGAATGGGTCTAGGTGGGTGGCGGGTCAGTGTGGACTTGTTGGGCAGAAGGGCCTGTTTCCACACTGTAAGTAATCTAATCTCATTCAAAAGGCAGCACTTCTCGCTACCATTCTAGATTTTGAGTTCAGCATTCTAGAGTGGGGCTTGAATCCACAATGGTGAGATTTAGAGGTAAGAAGACTGGCAACTGAGCCTCAATTGATACTTACAAAATAGTGCGATTTAATACATGTTTTATAGTATTACAAAGTACAAGTATGAGCTGAACTATTGGCAGAGGAAAGAAATGCTGTCCAGGACCATTCCCTTCCCTTCCGCCATTAGTGCTGTGGGGTCATCGAAGAGGCATAACCAGCATTCAGTTTATCATCTGCTTAGAAGGATGGCACTTGTGATGAGTCAGTATTCCCTCATCATTCCAGAGCAAGGATTTTAGAACATGTGTGAATGTGAACGTGCCACCAGCTGAACTAAGTTGGCAGAGGCCCACACCACACATGCTCCATATTGTAATTTGTTCTCCATTTGATTTAGTGTACATTCTTGCCTCTGTCCCATCAACCTTTTCACACACACACACACTCGATCACAAACCAATTCTCTCACTCCTCTCTCACACACACATCCCTGCAACAAATAAATACACACGCACACACTCACTCACTCAGACAATCACAAACCAATTCTTTCACTCTCTCACACACACCCCCATTCTCTGCTCACACACATCCATTCTCTCTCTCTATCTCTCATGCACACACGTGCACATACACACAAACACACTTTTCTATACCAGAGAAGCAGGCCATCCAGGCTAACTGCATGTTACTAGGGTTCATACTTTACCCATCCATCTCCATCTAACCCCATTGACATAATCATAGGCTCATTGTACTGTAGCTTGGGAGAAGAACAATTTGGATCCATCTATTCTATCAAGCTTCATGTACCTATCTCACTTCTTATTAAATGTATCCATACTCTCTATACTAATTCAAATTCTTCATGTGTATCTCAAACTTAAACATCCCATTTGGACAAATATTGTCATTTCTAAGTTTTACTCACTTTTGTATTCATCGCAAATAACTCTGTGGTAGCAAGTTCTACATTGTTTAGAGAAAGGATTAGATTACTTAGTGTGGAAACAGGCCCTTCGGCCCAACAAGTCCACGCCAACATGCACCCACCCAGACCCATTCCCCAACATTTACCGCTGCACCTAACACTATGGGCAATTTAGGATGGCCAATTCACCTAATCCGCACATTTTTGGACTGTGGGAGGAAACCGGAGCACCCAGAGGAAACCCACGCAGACACAGGGAGAATGTGCAAACTCCACACAGTCAGTCGCCTGAGGCGGGAATTGAACCCGGGTCTCTGGCGCTGTGAGGCAGCAGTGCTAACCACTGTGCCACCGTGCCGCCCACTAAGGAGTTTCTCTGAATTGCCTGTTGGCTTTATTAGTCACATCTTTTGCTGTCCTTTTAAGTTCCTCTTATAAACCAGGGTCCTTCCAATCTTTTTACAGTCAATGAAGTCAAATCCCCACTAGCCTGGATGAGTGCATTTCCAAGATGCTTGACACCGTCTAGGACAAGGCAGTCGGCTTGATTGGCACCACATCCATAAACATCCATTCCCTCTACTATTGACGTTCAGTTCCAACAGTGTGCATCATCTTCAAAATGCACAGCAGAAATTCACCAAGGCTCCTTGGTGAGCACCCTCCAAACCCACGGCCATTTCCATCTGGAAAGACTAGGGCAGCAGATGCATGGGAACGCCACCACCGGCAAGTTCCACTCCAAGTCACTCACCATCCTGACTTGGAAATATATTGCTGTTCCTACAGTTGTGGCTGAGTCAGAATCCTGAAATTCTCTCCCTAATGATATGGTGTTTAACCTACAGTTGTAAGGACTACATCTGTTCAAGAAGGCAGCTCACTTTCTCTAGGGCAGGCAAGCATAGGTAATAAGTGGTGGCCCATCCAATGCACCCACATCCCATGAATGAATTTCGAAAAGTACTGTTGAAGTCTAGCCACGGTTGCATTATTACACAGATCTCAGAAAGGCACTGTATCCTTAAGGGAGCTAGATCACTTCACAATCCATGATGCTGTAATTTGGAGATGATGAAGGAGTGTCGCTTCGAAAGCTAGTGTGCTTCCAATTAAACCTGTTGGACTATAACCTGGTGTTATGTGATTTTTAACATGATGCTGTAGCGTAAGAGTTCTCCGTCTTAATCTGTACATTGAATTAGCAGTTAGTTGGTTAGCAAGCAGATAGTCAATTGATTAGTTCTTTCGTTAGCTGGTTAACTATGGACGTAATGTATTAATAAGGCAATTTAGCATTTAACCAAAAATCATAGTTAGTTGTTAATAAACTTTTAAACATCTGCCTCATTAATTACCCAATTTGCTGTGGCAAATATTGTGTACAACACCACATCGCATCATAATGACATAAGAACCAGGAGTAGGAGTAGGCCATCCGGCCCATCAAGCCTGCTCTGCTGTTCAGTAAGATTATGGCTGATCTTTTTGTGGATTTAGCTCCACTTACCCGTCCACTCACTATAACCCTTAGATTTTTGAACAGTAAAGGAACTATCTATCTGCCTTCAAAGCATTCAACGAGGTAGCCTTAACTGCTTCACTGGGCAAGGAATTCCATAGCTTCACATCCCTTAGGTGAAGAAGTTCCTCCTTAACTCAGTCCTAAATCTATGCACCCCGCCCCTCCCCCCACCTATTTTGAGGCTATCTCCCTCATTCTAGTTTCATCCGCCAGTAGAAATAACCTCCCTGGTTCTATATTATTTTATTCCCTTCATAAATTTACATGTTTGTATGACAACAAGTGATCTTATAAGTCAATGTGGTTACATCGGAAATATGACAGCCAATTTGCACATGGAAAGTTCTCACAAGATCACAATGTAGTAATGAGCAGTTTATGTTTTCAGTGATGTTGGTTAAAAGATAAATATCCCACACTGTTCTTCGATTTACTGGTTGAGAGGATAATAGCTGAGATGGGAGCTCGCGTTAATTTAACATCTGATATGAACATTTCCAACAGTGCAACTTTCCTTCAGTTCTGATGAAAGGTCATCAGCCTGAAATGTTTACTCTCATTTCCTCTTCACGGATGCTGCAGCCTGACCTCCTGAAAGTTTCACACATTCTGTTTTTGTTTCAGGTTTCCAACATTTGCAGCATTTTGCTTTTGTCTTAGCAAGTGTGAGACTCAAATCTGATAACTTTTTTTTGGCTCAGACAGGGCTGAGCTACTTTTGTTTGGTAGACAAACTCTCACCACAAACAGTGATGAATATGCAGTTAATTGTTGTCCACTGAGGTAAGGATGTTGCTGTTAGATTTGCTTGTGTATGGAGTCAGTGACAGCTATAAGAATGGGTCATGTGCTGTCGACTCAAAGCCAAATTTACTCCTGAGAAGATGCTGCATTTGGCATTGGGGGTGGTTTTTTTCTTTGTCTCTTCCTTTGCTACCAGTTGGCAGTACTGATGCAGAACAAATACAATTTCAGAGAATTCCTGGCTGATCTCTGAATAGTACAAGAGTCTGGACAATGACTTGAAGAGTCTGCATTAATGAAAGATGCACCAATCCTGTTAGCTTGATTTTCTCAAACCCTCTTTCCCCTTTAAGTATGGTACTGTCTGGAGGCCGCTGTTCTTGTATATATTGACACTGTCCTGTACAAACGATGATCATTGAATATTGTCAAGGCAGAGGTAGAGAAAATTCTTGACCAGGGAGTCAAAGGTTATTGGGGTAGGCGGGAATTTGGGTAAAAAATGAGGTCTGCAGATGCTGGAGATCACAGCTGCAAATGTGTTGCTGGTCAAAGCACAGCAGGTTAGGCAGCATCTCAGGAATAGAGAATTCGACGTTTCGAGCATAAGCCCTTCATCAGGAATTCCCTAGGCGGGAATTTGGATCTGACATCACAATCAGATGAGCCATGCTCTTGACCAATGGCAGAACACTCCTGAGGGCTGAATGGCCTACCCTGGCTCCTGATTTGTGTGTATATGCCAATTGCTGCAAATATTGACCCAGTTATTAATGTTAAATGTTTGTCTCTGGGGTGGCTAGAGTGTGTACATGATATACAGAGCTGTTTTCCATAAGAGAGGCACATTGGTGATGGTAGATGAGGATTTTGTTGCAAAGGCCTGAGAGGTCTGCTGCTTGAATTGAGTGGGGACTAAGCCCCACTGACCCTCAGACACTTCTGCAGAGCTCTGGTGCTCCTTGTGGGCAAGACCTGGCTGGATTCTGAATGTGAGGGAGCAGAGGGTGCAGTACCACATCCATCCGGAGGGGGCGATATCACTCGGCTGTGTGGATGTGTGAAGGCAGCAGTTTGGAGCAATGAAGTGTAGCCAAATCTTGCTGGCAGCTACATTGCCAAGAATCAAAATCTTTTTGTATAGAGCACAGGAGAAAATACTTTTTTTTTCATCTGGCCTGGCGGTAGCATGAAACAGGGGAGGGAATTGGTTCATTTTGACTGATCAGGACTCTCTGTAATATGGAAGTCCAAAGTTTGGTGACTTTCTGATTGTACCTTTGCTGTCTTCCTTCTGGTGTCGGACTGGATTCCTGTGCAGTCACAGCAGCCCCTTTTATACCTCAGTGTATGTTCTTCAAGGAAGGTAAATACATGAAAGTTAAATATGAGAGGTTTCACAGCCAGAGAAAGCCGGGCTTTCTCTGCACCCTTACTGTTCAATGGGAGATAGGGGTCAGATGGACAAGTTCTGGTCAGCTCTGAGACTCTTCAGGAAGGATTCCGATTGCATTCAGCCCAGACTAGTGATAGTAAGGATACCTTTGTTACCTGCACTGCTGTGTACCTTGCTATCCACTGCATTCCATGCTATCCCCGCTAAATTACCCATAGTGTTAGATGCATTAGTTAGGGGTAAATGTAGGGGAATGGGACTGGGTGGGTTACTCTTCGGAGGGTCAGTGTGGACTTGTTGGGCCGAAGGACCTGTTTCCATATTGTAGGGAATCTAATTTAATCCAATCTAATCATTTACAATCGAGGCACTGGACTTTTTAATTGTCACATCCAGCAGGAGATTGGCTATGTGTGATTTATTTAGGTGGAGGTGGCATAGGTTTAACTAAAGCATTGAAGAGGGCTTTTTGCGATTATTTGAAGAGGAGAAATGTGCAAGGCATAGAGAGAAGGCAGGAAAACAGCACAAAGTCATGACGCTGTTTTGGAGAGCTGGTGCAGACACAATCCATCGAGTAGCCTCCTTTGCACTGTAGCCATTTTCTGATTCAGCGGATTGATTTTATGAAGTGAACCCATTCCTACTTCACCGGAGATGATCTGAATTGCACTGCCCTCAAGGGAGGAAACCTTTTATATGATGTTTTGCTTCAAGCTTCAATTACACTGCATTCATAGAATCCCTACAGTGTGCAATCAGGCCATTCAGTTCATCGTGTCCGCACCGACCTTCCGAAGAGCATCCCATCCAGCTCCTTGCATTTCCCATGGCTAGGTCACCTAGCCTGCACATCCCTGGGCAATTTAGCATCCTAACCTACACATGTTTGGATCATGGGAGGAAACCGGAGCCTCTGGAAGAAACCCAGGGAGCCCATGCCAACTCTGCGCAGACAGTCACCTGAGGCTGGCATCGAACCTGGCTCCCTGAGGCAGCTGTGCTAACCACTGAGCCACCGCGCCACCCTTCATTTGGCTGAAGGAGAAGATAGCATTTCTATAGCATCCTCGTGCACTGGATAGCCAATTAAGTATTTCTTAAAAGTGTGTCACTATGGTAATGTAGGAAAATGTGGTAGCCAGGGGAAAATTACTGCAAGCAGCAATAGGATAAATAATCAGGCAATTCCATCTAACCGCTCGATAAATAATGATGGTGTGCCAGCAAGAAGAGCCATTGGGGCACTTTGGAATAGTGACATTCGTCTCCACCAGAAAGCGCAGTTTGATACCTTAGTGGAAAGATGAAGCCAAAGCGCTCCTCCCTTTTCAGGCTCATGGGTAAGGCCGTGCTGTTTGAAAGCAGCAGTTACACCACAAGGGTGCCCCTGTGGTGCCCAACACTGCCAGAAGGCTGAGATTTATGACCTTGATTCGTGATCACTTGATCCTGGCTACTCTCGGTTTCTGAAGCTCTCAGCTGGAGAGCGTCCCATCGGCACACATGGGTTTATCCGAGTCACGGAGCTGGGCGCTCTGGGCCAGTGTGAATGGCAGAACATCACCAGGCACCACACTCTCTTGGCATGCACTGGTACTGTGGTGAGATGCAACTTTGCGCCCATCTTTGAGGCTTCATGTGGGAGGAAGCCTCGACAAATAACTTGGCTTACTTCAGGCAGCAGCTGTGTGGGAGGGCCCACTGGCTCGGTTAGTGTGGTTTGAAATTAAACTTGAGCATGAAACAATTGCACCCTATTTACTCTTCCAAAACCTCTCACAATTTCAACACCCTTCTTAAAACCTCCCCTTGCAGCTCCTCTCTTCCATGGAGAACATTCCTATCGTTACCGCCGTTGACTTTATCCATCATTCCTGTGTCTTTTGGGACCATCCTGAACCATTCCTGTGCTCTTCCAACCTTGCTGTTTCTTTATCCCTCCCATGAAGTGTGGTCAGGCTGGGTTTTGGTGAAAGCGGCTGACTGAAAATTTATAAAATTTACCACTGTGACCTTTTTTTTGAATGTGAATAAATATCTCTCATGCCAAGACTTCAAGCACCCCCCCTTCAGTCCAGGTTAAATGTGCCTAGTGCAAAAGGTTAGTGGTCTGTGGAAGGTCAGGCTGGACAAGTGAACAAAGAATAATTCTTCCCAATCCAGTGACTGATCTTCATGGTTTATTCAAGCTACAAGCATTGAGACCTTTTTAAGATTGGAGGTGGACCTGTTCCTTGGGAAATATACTACATCGGCAAGATCTCATTTACTGCGCATCTCTGTTCGATCTGAGAACACTGAAAGTCAACCGTATTATACAAGACTGGAGTCACATGTAAGACCATAGAGTCACAGTGCAGAAGCAGACCTTTCGGTCCAACCCGACCAAAGTTACCAAACTAACCTAGCCCCACTTGCCCCTGTTTCATATATATCTTTCTAAACCTTTCCTATTCACTTACCTGTCCAACTGTCTTTTAAAAGTTGCAACTGTACCTGCATCTATGACTTTCTCTGGCAATTCATCCCACATACAAACCCCTGTCTGTGTGGATAAGTTGCTCCTTGGGTCCCATTTAAATCTTTCTCCTCTCACCTTAAAATATGCCCCCCAGTTTTGAACTCCCTAGGGAAAAGACCTTTGCTATTCACCTGATTGATGCCCCCTCATTATTTTATAATTCTCTATAAGGTCACCCCTCAACCTTCTGCACACTCCAGTGAAGGAAGTCCCAGCCCATCCAGCACCTCCTTATAACTCAAACTTTCAAATCCTGGCGACATCCTGATAAATCTTATCTGAACTCTCTCCAATTTAATAATATCCTTCCTATAACAGGGTGACCAGAACTGGACACAGTCCTCCAGAAGAGATCTCACCAACGTCCTGGACAACCTCAAAATGACATCCCAACTCCCATACACAACAGTGTGAGCAATGAAATCTACCTGTGGTGTGACTTTCAAAAACACTCTGGTCCTGAACCCCTAGATCTCTCTGTTCAGTCAGTAGGTATCGATATCCATCAAACAATTGGGTTCCTCTTTTGCAATGACCTGGTCATTTCTCTGGTAGGGGTCAACTGTGTTCCCAACCTGTTCTGGTGAAACGTTCAACAATGTGGAATGCTCAATGAGCCACACAACAATAGATCGTAGCTGCAGAACTGGGTGGCTGTGGTTATGAACAGGTCTAACACGTCCCAACAGATGTGTTTTTTTTTTGCAACTTGAGTTCCACATACCTTTTTCCTCAATTCTGAGCCAGCCATGGAACCAGGGCCACTTCCAGTGTACAGTCCCTGGTTACCCTTTGATCAATTTAGCTGCTGCCTATCCTTCAGTCTTGTTGCTGAGGTTAATAAGTTATTCAGTAATGTTATCAGAGTAAATAGAGTGATTAGTGCCGAAACTAAATTTGAAAGAGGTGCTTTCGGCACGTAGCCATAGTCGGCATGGTGGCTCAGTGGTTAGCACTGCTGCCTTACAACACCAGGGATTTGGGTTCGATTCCACGCCCAGATGACTGTCTTTGTGGAATTTGTACATTCTCCCCGTGTCTGTATGAATTTGCTCTGGTTTCTTCCTCCAAACCAAAGGTGTGCAGGTTAGGTGGATTGGCCATGCTATAGTGCCCAGGGATGTGCAGGTTAGGTGGATTGGCCATGCTATAGTGCCCAGGGATGTGCAGGTTAGGTGGATTGGCCATGCTATAGTGCCCAGGGATGTGCAGGTTAGGTGGATTGGCCATGCTATAGTGCCCAGGGATGTGCAGGTTAGGTGGATTGGCCATGCTATAGTGCCCAGGGAAGTGCAGGTTAGGTGGACTGGCCATGCTATAGTACCCATGGATGTGCAGGTTAGGTTTATTGACCGTGCTATAGTGCCCAGGGACGTACAGGTTAGGTGGATTGACCGTGCTATAGTGCCCAGGGATGTGCAGGTTAGGGTGGATTGGCCGTGCTATAGTGCCCAGGGAAGTGCAGGTTAGGTGGACTGGCCGTGCAATAGTGCCCAGGGACGTGCAGTTAGGAGGATTGGCCGTGCTATAGTGCCCAGGGACGTGCAGGTTAGGGGGATTGGCCGTGCAATAGTGCCCAGGGACGTGCAGTTAGGAGGATTGGCCGTGCTATAGTGCCCAGGGATGTGCAGGTTAGGGTGGATTGACCGTGCTATAGTGCCCAGGGACGTGCAGGTTAGGGTGGATTGGCCGTGCTATAGTACCCATGGATGTGCAGGTTAGGTTTATTGACCGTGCTATAGTGCCCAGGGATGTGCAGGTTAGGTGGATTGGCCTTGCTATAGTGCCCAGGGATGTGCAGGTTAGGTTTATTGACCGTGCTATAGTGCCCAGGGATGTGCAGGTTAGGTGGATTGGCCATGCTATAGTGCCCAGGGATGTGCAGGTTAGGTTTATTGACCGTGCTATAGTGCCCAGGGAAGTGCAGGTTAGGTGGATTGGCCATGCTATAGTGCCCAGGGATGTGCAGGTAGTTGGATTGGCCATGCTATAGTGCCCAGGGACGTGCAGGTTAGGTGGATTGACCGTGCTATAGTGCCCAGGGATGTGCAGGTTAGGTGGATTGGCCGTGCTGTAGTGCCCAGGGACGTGCAGTTAGGAGGATTGGTCGTGCTGTAGTGCCCAGGGACGTGCAGTTAGGAGGATTGGCCGTGCTATAGTGCCCAGGGACGTGCAGGTTAGGGGGATTGGCCGTGCTATAGTGCCCAGGGACATGCAGTTAGGAGGATTGGCCGTGCTATAGTGCCCAGGGACGTGCAGTTAGGAGGATTGGCCGTGCTATAGTGCCCAGGGACGTGCAGTTAGGAGGATTGGCCGTGCTATAGTGCCCAGGGACGTGCAGGTTAGGGGGATTGGCCGTGCAATAGTGCCCAGGGACGTGCAGTTAGGAGGATTGGCCGTGCTATAGTGCCCAGGGATGTGCAGGTTAGGGTGGATTGACCGTGCTATAGTGCCCAGGGACGTGCAGGTTAGGGTGGATTGGCCGTGCTATAGTACCCATGGATGTGCAGGTTAGGTTTATTGACCGTGCTATAGTGCCCAGGGATGTGCAGGTTAGGTGGATTGGCCTTGCTATAGTGCCCAGGGATGTGCAGGTTAGGTTTATTGACCGTGCTATAGTGCCCAGGGATGTGCAGGTTAGGTGGATTGGCCATGCTATAGTGCCCAGGGATGTGCAGGTTAGGTTTATTGACCGTGCTATAGTGCCCAGGGAAGTGCAGGTTAGGTGGATTGGCCATGCTATAGTGCCCAGGGATGTGCAGGTTAGGTGGATTGGCCGTGCTGTAGTGCCCAGGGACGTGCAGTTAGGAGGATTGGTCGTGCTATAGTGCCCAGGGACGTGCAGGTTAGGTGGATTAATCGTGCTATAGTGCCCAGGGACGTGCAGGTTAGGTGGATTGACCGTGCTATAGTGCCCATGGATGTGCAGGTTAGGTTTATTGACCGTGCTATAGTGCCCAGGGATGTGCAGGTTAGGTGGATTGGCCGTGCTATAGTACCCAGGGATGTGCAGGTTAGGTGGAGGAGCTGTGAAAAATGCAGGATAATAGGGTAGGGGGTGAGTATAAGTTGGATGCTTTTCGGAGCGTCAGTATGGACTCAATGGGCTGAATGGCCTGCATCCACACTGTAGGCATTCAATGATTTTTTTTTGAATGAAGAGTGGTCTGTACATTTTATGCAGGGCTAAGTCTTCAAACATTGAGTTCTCCCAAGCTGTGTCAAACCTCTGTGGCTTTGGAGTTGGTTGATAGGCTGGCCAAATGGGACAAAAAGGAATATACATCTGTCTGAAGAGTTGACTGTCTCCAGTCAAGACAGATTGGTGCTCTAACTATGATATATTTTTCTTTCAAAAAACATTAAATTTTGGTTGAACCTTTTGTGGAACCCTTTATGTTTCTGATGAGAGAACTGATTGTGATTTGATTCAGTTCTGTGTTTTGCCTTGGGAAGAAACTATATATACTTCCACATATATATATACGACTATGTAAATCATTTCACGTTAGTAAGGCCTACTCAGAGCCACGTTCCTTCCTGTTATGAAGTGTGGCAAGCAAAGAGAGGCCAGAGCTCCTTATGTAGGCTGCTTCCTCTCTCCCCCCCCCACCCCCTTCCTCCTTTCGTGCTCAGATGAGGAGGTAAACATTACTTTCTCATAGAACTGAAGAAAGAAACCACATGTGGCTGAACCAGGGCGCGTGCTCTCTAAATATATCACCCAGTGGCCAAACGGCGGAAGTGAGACTGCTGCACAGCACTCGTGCTAGTGAGTTTGGACTCAGATGACTAAGCAGTTCGTCTCTAGAATCATGAAATCCAGAAAGGCTTCCATGGCAACAAGGCCTTGGAGTGCCATACGGAGGTACCAGGTGGCTAGTTCAGGGCAGGAGGAGGAGAGGATGGAGTTTTAAAGAAAGCTTCTTCATTTCCGTGTGTTCTGGAAAGAAGAAAATGCTTAAAAGCTGATGGTTTACATTTGAAACTCAGCCACTTGGGGGCTAGAGACTACTCCCTTTGCCTAACCCCAACTCTAACCCAGCCTCAACTGTACCTCTCCTGATGTTAATCCAGTTCCCTCACACTGTTACTCAGTAACCCCCCTCTCTCAGCACCCCCTGTCACTGACTGTATCTCTCCTAATGTTAATGCAGCCCCCTCACATTGTCACCTAGTGATCTTTCTTCCCCAGCACCCTGTGTTACTGACTGTATCTCTCCTGATGTTAATCCAGCTCCCTCACACTGTCACTCAGTAACCCCTCTCCCCCAGCACCCCGTCTTACTAAATGTAACTCTAATGATAATCCAGCTCCCTCACACTGCCACTCAGTAACCCCTCTCTCCCAGCACCCTGTTACTGACTATCTCTCCTGATGTTAATCCAGCTCCCTCACACTATCACTGAGTAACCCCCCTCTCTCAGCACCCCCTGTCACTGACTGACTGTATCTCTCCTAATGTTAATGCAGCCCCCTCACATTGTCACCTAGTAATCTTTCTTCCCCCAGCACCCTGTGTTACTGACTGTACCTCTCTTGATGTTAATCCAGCTCCCTCACACTATCACTCAGTAACCCCTCTCCCCCAGCACCCTGTGTTACTGACTGTATCTCTCCTGATGTTAATCCAGCTCTCTCACGCTGTCACTCAGTAACCCCTCTCCCCCGGCACCCATTCTTTTGCTCTTTCTCTCTGTCTCTACCTACATCCACCTGTGACTGTAAACAAGGCCACCCTTTGCAACAACGTCACTGTGTTATTGAGCAAAGTGTTTGACATCAATTACAGTAAGAGTGCTGGCTTCTCACAGATGTCCTGCCTCCCTTGTGGTTGGTTGTAGCTTGTGTTTCGAGTTCTGCAGAAAGATGAAAGTGCTTTAGAAGAAGCCAGATGTCCTTTGAGTGGCTCTCGTCACCCTGCAAGCCTTGTGTAAGGACCCCAGACACTGAATGTTAATCCCTCTGTCAGCCTGGGGTTCACATGGTATCACACTGTCATCCTGAGTCAGAGGATTGTGCCTTCAGGCTCCAGGGTCCTGAGCCTATCATCTAAACTGACTCTCCGGTGCAGTGCTGAGGGGTTGCTGCATTGTTGGAGGTGCTGTTTTTCGGAAAGGCCATTAAGCTGACGTACCCTCTCATTTTAAGAGATCCCACGGTCGTCTTTGAAGAAAGGAATGAATTATCTTTGGTGCTCTGGTCAATATTTTCCCTCAACCATCACAGAAACCGATTAGCTTTATTCTCACATGTACTTACAAGTTTACCCGTTTCCACGTATGGGGCCATTTAGGTACAAAGGTACCTTGGTACGGATTCTTCAACACCAGAGGAATATCTTGTTACTGCTTGTGACTGCATATCAAAGAGTATTGCAATGCCTGCAGCAAATGTTGGAAGGGGCATAAGACATTCGACACATGCCCCTGTGCCCCTCCACTCCCAGTCCCCAGTGCCACTGTCTCTGAGGTGGGTTTGGTGGTGCCATGTTACGGTGCCCCGGAATCTTCTAGTGATTGCCTAATTTTGCCAGTTGGGATCGCTTCCTGGTCCAGGCCCTGAATGGGTACACTCGTCAGAGCTGTCATCCGGCAATCAGCCTCCCAATTGTGTTTTTAGTTCATGGGATGCGGGTGGGCACTGCCTACAGACTAAAGCCAGCAGTACTTCGAAACAAACATACTGGTCATATTGATGCTCTATTTTGATGACTCGGCGCACCAGTTTTATTGGGTTGTCCTTTTTGGGATTGCCCAGAGGGAAATTAAGATTCAAACCCGTTGCTGTGGGTCACGTAATCGGCCAGACCAGGGAAGGACATGAGTGGACCTGGTGAGATCTTGCAAAAAAAATCGACTTGTTTCACCCCCCAGGTTTTTATTATGCCACGGCGGGATTTGAACCCACATTCCTCAGAACGTCTGCTTAGGGCTTTGGATGACTGGTCCAGTAGCATTAGCAGTGTGCCTCCCAGGTTGGAAACTCCGGCCTCATTAAGTACTCGGCAGAAAGGAGAGAGCTTGGAAACTTGGATGAAATTTCCCAAATGAAGAACAGTGAAGCTGTTGGAAGTCTGGGAACAGGTTTGGGATGGATCATTTCTGGTTACTGGTTTGCCCCCAGTGTGTGGGATTAGAGTTTTATCTGGTGGTCCTCCTGCAAGAAAGCAAATGGGGAAACGTCAGGTCAATTTATTGTAGATTGAAGCACAATGGGTTTAATCTGTTAATCTTATATCACCCTGTGTGTGTCTCCCCTTAGGAACCTGCCTTTGTTTCCCTTCCTGGCAAAGCTTATTCCAGGAAGCAGGTGTGAAGGCTGCTGTTGGATGACATGGATCTGTGTGATACGGAGGAGCGCGATAGCGACGACGAAGTCTTCGACCTGGACTTGACGGCCCCGGACAGTGGCTATAGTGACACCAGCGGGAGCTACGCATCCGGTGCCTCTCCGAGCTGGACTGCCAGGCGCCAGCGGTTGTTTCCTCCAACGCAGCACTCGAATGGAGCCGGGGGCATCCCGGAGGAACAGTGTGACAGGGGGACGCAAACCTCTAGCTCCAGCCCCCCAGATGAAAGTGAACCGCAAAGACTATTCTATGGTAATGTTTCTTTGCCGCTGTTCCCTTCTCCAGTTAATGCAGTTCCCGTGTTTGAGGTTGGATGGATAACGTGCTGTTAAATGATGTGGAAACTTTGCGTGATCTTGACTTTTGAGATCGATGGGTCTTTTTCTGAGAGTAGCAGTTTCAATCTTCCTCTGGAACCTAGTTTCAACCCATCGCATATCTCTCTGACTGTCCCCTTCCTCTATCTCTACATCGCCCTTCTCGCTCTTGTATCTGTGCCCCTCCCTCTCTCTTTCCCTCTGCCTTTCCCTTTTCCATTCCATTCTCTCCCTCTCTCCATCCCTTTATCTATCTCTCTATCTATCTAATCTATCCACCAGTCTCATCCACCTCTGTCATCCACCTCTGTCATCCACCTCTGTCATCCACCTCTGTCATCCACCTCTGTCATCCACCTCTGTCATCCACCTCTGTCATCCACCTCTGTCATCCAGCTCTGTCATCCAGCTCTGTCATCCATCTATCTGTCTCATCTATCCATTTATCCCATCGCTCCCATCTCATCGCTCCCATCTCATCGCTCCCATCTCATCGCTCCCATCTCATCGCTCCCATCTCATCGCTCCCATCTCACCTTATCTATCTCATCTGTCTATCTCCGTTCCCCCTTCCCCTTGGGTCTAATGTTCATCCATTACAAAAGCCATTGCTTATCCAGGTACATTACCGCAGTCGCCCCTTACTTGCTGTCTGCCACCTCACTGGGTGAGAGGCAGGCACTGGGGGTGCATTATTCTGTAAACAACAAGAGGACAGAACAAAACCAGAGGCTGGGAAGTGGTGAAAATCAGAATATTAGTGGTTCTGTGCTGGCTGAGTGTGGAAAACCACAGACCTCTGCTTTCCTTCTGTTGAGAGTTAAGTGAATTTGATTGAAAGGGTAGGCAAGTGAAATGGGAGAGTAGGGACCAGAATGGCATAGAAATTGGAAAGGGGGCTACCTTTGGGAGGGTAAGTAACCTAGGTCAGAATAACAAGGTCTAATGAATTCTACATCGGAGAGCTCAGACTTGATGGCCGTGAGGGCCAGATTCAAGGGAGTAGGTTGATTTTGCTGCAGTTACCTTCTTTATTGATACGACATTTCCAAATTCCCATTTCTGCTGTAGACAAAAGGAGCACACGCCAACTGGAAATGGGTGCCTGCTTCCTGCCTGCCATTTTGAGGCCTCGGCCGTCCGCATAGCGCCTTTAAAAATGATGACTACGCAGCTCAATTCCTAGACCTATACGTACACGAGATTTACACAAACAGTGTTTATGGGGCCTACCAGGCTTCGCTAACTGAGACCGGACATAAAATCATTTTAGGATTTTTGTGGTAATTGAAATAAGATGGAGGCAGAAAATATTGATAGTCACTGTGGTCACGTACCAGTCAGTGTGGACAGTACTAACATGATGCATTGGTGAAGAACCACTCAGAAACAGGCGAAATTCAGGAGCTACTCTATAGCCAAGAGTCTGTGAAGGGAGGGGGCTTCAACAGACCAAGTTGTGGTAACATGGACATCAATCTCCTCAACAAGTCAGAGAGTGTGTACTCTCGTCCTAACTCAAACCCTTGAGATTTTGGACGATGCTGCCAATGCCAGTTTCCGCATAAGATGTCAAATTCTGGCTTTGTCTGCCATTTCCGATGGATATTCAAAAGAACAGTTATTGCACCACTTGAAAGAAATCTTCCAGATATCCTCGACTGCTTCCATCGTCGGTAAATCAGATAATGTGGGAGTTTGCTGTGCATGAGTTGGCTGTTGTGTTTTGCTGGCTGACAACAGTGAGGGCATTTCAAAAGCTGCAAAGGACTCTGGGATATTCTAAGGCCATGAAATTCTTTGCACGTGTTCGCCAATGGCAGCCAGCTCGACCTCATCACCAGCTCTTTTGGTTCACCCTCCTGCCTCCGTTGTCTGACTGACTATCCCATCCCCACTACTGGATGTACAGACTCAAACTCAGCCACTACTGCAGCCTCTATTGGCCAGACTCTGAGGCCAATCCAGACTGTTCTCAGCCTTGCTCTCACCAGATTGAGCTTCCGGCCTCACCTTTTTGTCCTTGCCATGAGCAGCTATTTCCACTCCCATGGCACCTCCCAAATCCACCCTGCCTCAGCTTATCAGAGGCGGTACAGTGGCTCAGTGGTTAGCACTGCTGCCTCACATCGCCAGGGATGTGGGGTTGATCCCACCCTCGGGTGCCTGTCTGTGTGGAGTTTGCGCATCCCCCCGTGTCTGCGTGGGTTTCCTCCCATAATCCAAAGATGTACAGATTAGGTGGATAGGCCATGGGAAGTGCAGGATTACAGGGATAGTGAATCTGGGTGGGAAGCTCTTCACAGGGTTGGCGTGGTCCCGATGGGCTGAATGACCTGCTTCCACACCATAGGGATTCTATATCTGTGCCTGAGACCCTTGTTTATATCTAGAGGCCTCATTACCCTGCTTATTAAAATGACCTCCTGGTTCAGTTATGAATCTCTAATATTCCGTCTGTGTGGGCCTGTGTCAAATTGTCTTTGATAACGCCCCTTCCTGGGACAGTTTATTGTAGTAAAGGTGAAAACCGAAGGCAGTGAATCCTCCACTTTCCCATGCCAGTCCCTTTAGCGGGCAATACTGAACGGAGTATCGACCAACTTGGCACATGCCCATTGTCATATGAGGTGGAATGATGCCACCATTTCTCTAATGTAGAAAGCACAGCAGCCAACTTGCACACAGAAGGCTCCCACAGACTGCAACGTGCCAGCACTAACCAGCTAATTATCTTTTTGCGGTGTTGTTTAAGGAATTAATATTGGCCAGGTATCTGAGAGACCTCCCTGGTTCTTTGGTGCAATAGTACAACAAGCTTTCACCATTTCTACGTGGCCCTCAGTTGATGAATCTCACCAAAAAGATCGCACCTTTTGACACCTTAGCACTCCATGAGTAAGCCTTGAGTTGTGTGCTCTGGTCCTGGAGGGGTATTGGGTAGCCTGGAGCCTTCTCACTCAGAAACCAGCATGTACCTCACTGAGTCCTGCGATTATGGGAGGAATGGGGGCAGGAGTGGCCCAAGGTTTCCTCGTGGGGCTGAAAGGGCTGGTCAAGATGGTCCACAAAGAGACACTATGAAGTAATCTCTCTTCTGGGAACCCATACAGTGTGTGGTAATTTTGGGCCTACCTTGGGAGGCTAAGGCTGGTTAGTAAAAATTGCATTGGGGGCCTAAATGGAGGGCTCAGCTTACGCATTTTAAAGTGAGGAAAGAGATGATGGGTGAATGACACTTGGATTAGGAGGTAGGGCAGGTGTTTGGGGGCGAGTGGGCAGAGTGAGGAGAAGAGTGTTGAATGGATCCAAGTCAACCAAAGGCCTGAGGTAGAAGACAGAAGAGCAAGCCCTAGAATTCTTCAGTTTGGAACTCATAGACATGTTGCTGTTGTTGAATGAACCGAGGCAGGGCAGAAATAAGTGACATCGGGCATGCTTAACAGAGGGCAAAGGCAAGTTGTTCAGTGGTCAAAGCCAAATAGACATCCCAGTCTCTGTAGAATGAATGACTGTGACAGTGAAATAAGCCTCCCTAGCCCAGTGCGCCCTCCCTGTCTGTTTGTAGTAGTTGCAATTAGACAAGAGCTAGTGATTACTTTCTTCAGTAGTACATTGTTTCTTCCCAATCCTGTTGGGCTCACTCCCAGTGAGCCTCTTGACCAGGTGTTAGTTACATACACTGAGGTGGAGTAATCTGTGTTGGGACAACCCGTACAGCCGTGTGTGTGAGCATTGAAGAAGGAAGCAGTCAATGATCCAGGAGTGTGAGAGTGTGTGGATGAGTTTTGTTTTATTCACTTGTGGGACGAGGGAGTGGTATTTATTACTTTTCTCAGAGAGAAGTTAAAAATCAGCCAGGTGAGAATGGCAGTTTCCTTCCCCAAAGGGTGTGAATGAACCAGATTTTTTTTTCCCCGATAATGGATTTATGGTCAACATTAGACCTTTAATTCGCGCACGCGCGCGTGTGTGTGTGTATGCCTGTATTTGTAATTGTGCGTTTGTGCATGCATGAATATGTGTGTGAATACTTGTGCATGTGTGAATACGTGTGTGTATGAATACATGTGTGTAGTGTGTGAATGTGTGTGTGAATACATGTGTGTAGTGTGTGAATGTGTGTGTGAATGCATGTGTGTAGTGTGTGAATGTGTGTGAGAATAAATGTGTGCAGTGTGTGAATGTGTGTGTGTAGTGTATGAATGTGTATGTGAATACATGTCTGTAGTGTGTGAATACGTGTGTGTGAATACATGTCTGTAGTGTGTGAATACGTGTGTGTGAATGAATGAATGTGTGTGTGTGTGAATACGTGTGTGTGTGTGTGAATGAATGAATTTGTGTGTGAATACACGTGTGTACTGTGTGAATACACGTGTGTACTGTGTGAATACACGTGTGTACTGTGTGAATACACGTGTGTGTGTGAATACGTGTGTGTGTGAATACGTGTGTGTGTGTGTGAATACGTGTGTGTGTGTGAATACATGTGTGTGTGTGTGTGAATACGTGTGTGTGTGTGTGTGAATGAATGAATTTGTGTGTGAATACACGTGTGTACTGTGTGAATACACGTGTGTACTGTGTGAATACACGTGTGTACTGTGTGAATACACGTGTGTACTGTGTGAATACACGTGTGTACTGTGTGAATACACGTGTGTGTGAATACGTGTGTGTGTGAATACGTGTGTGTGTGTGTGAATACATGTGTGTGTGTGTGAATACATGTGTGTGTGTGTGTGAATACATGTGTGTGTGTGTGTGAATACGTGTGTGTGTGTGTGTGTGTGAATACGTGTGTGTGTGTGTGTGTGTGAATACGTGTGTGTGTGTGTGAATACACGTGTGTGTGTGTGTGAATACACGTGTGTGTGTGTGTGTGTGAATACACGTGTGTGTGTGTGTGTGTGAATACACGTGTGTGTGTGTGTGAATACACGTGTGTGTGTGTGTGTGAATACACGTGTGTGTGTGTGTGTGAATACACGTGTGTAGTGTGTGAATACACGTGTGTAGTGTGTGAATACACGTGTGTAGTGTGTGAATGTGTGTGTGTGCATGAATGTGTGTGTGTGAATGCATTTGTGTAGTGTGTGAATGTGTGTGTGTGAATGCATTTGTGTAGTGTGTGAATGTGTGTGTGTGAATGCATTTGTGTTGTGTGTGAATGCACGTGTGTAGTGTGTGAATGTGTGTAGTGTGAATGTGTGTAGTGTGAATGTGTGTAGTGTGAATGTGTGTAGTGTGAATGTGTGTGTGTGCATGAATGTGTGTGTGCATGAATGTGTGGTGTGTGTGCATGCATGTGTGTTGTGTGTGCATGCATGTGTGTTGTGTGTGAATGCATGTGTGTTGTGTGTGAATGCATGTGTGTGTGTGAATGCATGTGTGTGTGTGAATGCATGTGTGTGTGTGAATACATGTGTGTAGTGTGTGAATGTGTGTGTGAATACATGTGTGTGAGTGTGAGAATACATGTGTGTGAATGTGTGTGAGTGTGAGAATACATGTGTGTGAATGTGTGTGAGTGTGAGAATACATGTGTGTAGTGTGTGAATGTGTGTGTGAGAATACAAGTGTGTGAATGTGTGCGTGAGAATACATGTGTGTGAATGTGTGTGTGAGAATACGTGTGTGAATATGTGTGTGTGAGAATACGTGTGTGAATATGTGTGCGTGAGAACACGTGTGTGAATATGTGTGCGTGAGAACACGTGTGTGAATGTGTGTGTGAGTACACGTGTGTGAATGTGTGTGTGAGTACACGTGTGTGTGAGTACACGTGTGTAGTGTGTGTGAGTACACGTGTGTAGTGTGTGTGAGTACACGTGTGTAGTGTGTGAGTACACGTGTGTAGTGTGTGAGTACACGTGTGAATGTGTGTGAGTACACGTGTGTAGTGTGTGTGAGTACACGTGTGTAGTGTGTGTGAGTACACGTGTGTAGTGTGTGGGTACACGTGTGTAGTGTGTGTGGGTACACGTGTGTAGTGTGTGTGTGAGTACACGTGTGTAGTGTGTGTGTGAGTACACGTGTGTAGTGTGTGTGTGAGTACACGTGTGTAGTGTGTGAGTACACGTGTGTAGTGTGTGAGTACACGTGTGTAGTGTGTGTGTGTGAGTACATGTGTGTAGTGTGTGTGTGTGTGAGTACACGTGTGTAGTGTGTGTGTGTGAGTACACGTGTGTAGTGTGTGTGTGTGAGTACACGTGTGTAGTGTGTGTGTGAGTACACGTGTGTAGTGTGTGTGTGAGTACACGTGTGTAGTGTGTGTGTGAGTACACGTGTGTTGTGTGTGTGTGTGTGAGTACACGTGTGTTGTGTGTGTGTGTGTGAGTACACGTGTGTTGTGTGTGTGTGTGAGTACACGTGTGTTGTGTGTGTGTGTGTGAGTACACGTGTGTTGTGTGTGTGTGTGTGAGTACACGTGTGTAGTGTGTGTGTGTGAGTACACGTGTGTAGTGTGTGTGTGTGAGTACACGTGTGTAGTGTGTGTGTGTGAGTACACGTGTGTAGTGTGAATGTGTGTGTGTGAGTACACGTGTGAGTGTGTGTGTGAGTACACGTGTGTAGTGTGAATGTGTGTGTGTGAGTACACGTGTGTAGTGTGAATGTGTGTGTGTGAGTACACGTGTGAGTGTGTGTGTGAGTACACGTGTGTAGTGTGAATGTGTGTGTGTGAGTACACGTGTGAGTGTGTGTGAGTACACGTGTGTAGTGTGTGAGCGTGTGTGTGAGTACACGTGTGTAGTGTGTGAGCGTGTGTGTGAGTACACGTGTGTAGTGTGTGAGCGTGTGTGAGAGTACACGTGTGTAGTGTGTGAGCGTGTGTGAGAGTACACGTGTGTAGTGTGTGAGTGCGTGTGTGAGAGTACACGTGTGTAGTGTGTGAGTGCGTGTGTGAGAGTACACGTGTGTAGTGTGTGAGTGCGTGTGTGAGAGTACACGTGTGTAGTGTGTGAGTGCGTGTGTGAGAGTACACGTGTGTAGTGTGTGAGTGCGTGTGTGTGAGTACACGTGTGTAGTGTGTGAGTGCGTGTGTGTGAGTACACGTGTGTAGTGTGTGAGTGCGTGTGTGTGAGTACACGTGTGTAGTGTGTGAGTGCGTGTGTGTGAGTACACGTGTGTAGTGTGTGAGTGCGTGTGTGTGAGTACACGTGTGTAGTGTGTGAGTGCGTGTGTGTGAGTACACGTGTGTAGTGTGTGAGTGCGTGTGTGTGAGTACACGTGTGTAGTGTGTGAGTGCGTGTGTGAGAGTACACGTGTGTAGTGTGTGAGTGCGTGTGTGAGAGTACACGTGTGTAGTGTGTGTGCGTGTGTGAGAGTACACGTGTGTAGTGTGTGTGCGTGTGTGAGAGTACACGTGTGTAGTGTGTGTGCGTGTGTGAGAGTACACGTGTGTAGTGTGTGTGCGTGTGTGAGAGTACACGTGTGTAGTGTGTGTGTGCGTGTGTGAGAGTACACGTGTGTAGTGTGTGAGTGCGTGTGTGAGAGTACACGTGTGTAGTGTGTGAGTGCGTGTGTGAGAGTACACGTGTGTAGTGTGTGAGTGCGTGTGTGAGAGTACACGTGTGTAGTGTGTGAGTGCGTGTGTGAGAGTACACGTGTGTAGTGTGTGAGTGCGTGTGTGAGAGTACACGTGTGTAGTGTGTGAATACACGTGTGTAGTGTGTGAATGTGTGTGTGAGAATACACGTGTGTAGTGTGTGAGTACACGTGTGTAGTGTGTGAGTGCGTGTGTGAGAGTACACGTGTGTAGTGTGTGAGTGCGTGTGTGAGAGTACACGTGTGTAGTGTGTAGATTTGTGTGTGAATACACGTGTGTAGTGTGTGAGTATGTGTGTGAATACACGTGTGTAGTGTGTGAATGTGGGTGTGTGTCAATACACGTGTGTAGTGTGTGAATGTGGGTGTGTGTCAATACACGTGTGTAGTGTGTGAATGTGGGTGTGTGTCAATACACGTGTGTAGTGTGTGAATGTGGGTGTGTGTCAATACACGTGTGTAGTGTGTGAATGTGGGTGTGTGTCAATACACGTGTGTAGTGTGTGAATGTGGGTGTGTGTCAATACACGTGTGTAGTGTGTGAATGTGGGTGTGTGTCAATACATGTGTGTAGTGTGTGAATGTGGGTGTGTGTCAATACATGTGTGTAGTGTGTGAATGTGGGTGTGCGTCAATACATGTGTATGTGCATGTGTGAATGTGTGGGTGCGTCAATACATGTGTATGTGCATGTGTGAATGTGTATGTGCGTCAATACGCATGTGTGAATGTGTGTGTGCGTCAATACATGTGTATGTGCATGTGTGAATGTGTGTGGGCGCGTCAATACATGTGTATGTGCATGTGTGAATGTGTGTGGGCGCGTCAATACATGTGTATGTGCATGTGTGAATGTGTGTGCGCGCGTCAATACATGTGTATGTGCATGTGTGAATGTGTGTGCGCGCGTCAATACATGTGTATGTGCATGTGTGAATGTGTGCGCGCACGTGTGCGTGAATGTGTGCATGTGCATGTGTGAATGTGTGTGTGCGCACGTGTGCGTGAATGTGTGTAATATGTGAGTGCGTGTGTAGTGTGTGAGCATGTGCGTGTGTGAGTGCATGTGTGTGAGCATGTGCGTGTGTGAGTGCATGTGCGTGTAGTGTGTGAACTTGCGTGTGTGAGTGCAAGTGTGTGAGTGTGTGCGTGTGAGTGCATGTGCGTGTAGTGTGTGAGCGTGTGCGAGTGCATGTGTGTGTAGTGTGTGATCATGTGCATGTAGTGTGTGAGTGCATGTGCGTGTGTGAACATGTGCGTATGTGAGTGCATGTGCATGTAGTGTGCGAACATGTGCGTGTGCGTATGTGAGTGCATGTGCATGTAGTGTGCGAACATGTGCGTGTGCGTATGTGAGTGCATGTGCATGTAGTGTGCGAACATGTGCGTGTGCGTATGTGAGTGCATGTGCATGTAGTGTGCGAACATGTGCGTGTGCGTATGTGAGTGCATGTGCGTGTAGTGTGTGAGCATGTGCATGTAGTGTGTGAACGTGTGCGTGTAGTGTGTGTGCGTGTAGTGTGTGACCGTGTGGGTGTGTGAGTGCGTGTAGTGTGTGAACGTGTGTGTGTGAGTGCATGTGCGTGTAGTTTGTGAACGTGTGGAAGTGCGTGTGCGTGAGTACGTGCGCGCATGTGTGAATATGTGTGCGCGTGTATGAATGTGTGCGTGCATGTATGAATATGTGAATGTGTGCATGTACGAATGTGTGTGTATGAATATGTGTGCGTGTGCATGTGTGAGTGTGTGTGTGTGCATGTGTGAGTGTGTGAGTGTGTGAATGAGTGTGTGTGTGTGTGTGAATGAGTGTGTGTGTGTGTGTGAATGAGTGTGTGTGTGTGTGAATGAAGGTGTGTGGATGTGCGTGTGTGAATGTGTGCATGTATGAATGTGTGTGTGTGTGAATGCGTGTGAGAATAAATGTGTGTAGTGTGTGAATGTGCGTGTGAGAATAAATGTGTGTAGTGTGTGAATGTGTGTGAGAGAATACATGTGTGTAGCGTGTGAATGTGTGTGAGAATGCATGTGTGTAGCGTGTGAATGTGTGTGAGAATACATGTGTGTAGCGTGTGAATGTGTGTGAGAATACATGTGTGTAGCGTGTGAATGTGTGTGAGAATACATGTGTGTAGCGTATGTATGTGTGTGAGAATACATGTGTGTAGCGTGTGTATGTGTGTGAGAATACATGTGTGTAGCGTGTGTGTGTGAGAATACATGTGTGTAGCGTGTGTGTGTGTGAGAATACATGTGTGTAGTGTGTGTATGTGTGTGTGAGAATGCATGTGTGTAGTGTGTGTATGTGTGTGTG
The DNA here is from genome assembly GCF_020745735.1 of Hemiscyllium ocellatum. Classification (NCBI taxonomy): domain Eukaryota; kingdom Metazoa; phylum Chordata; class Chondrichthyes; order Orectolobiformes; family Hemiscylliidae; genus Hemiscyllium; species Hemiscyllium ocellatum. The sequence goes on from NC_083408.1 coordinate 35,542,923, forward strand.
AGAATGCATGTGTGTAGTGTGTGTATGTGTGTGTGAGAATGCATGTGTGTAGTGTGTGAATGTGTGTGTGAGTACATGTGTGTAGTGTGTGAATGTGCGTGTGAGTACATGTGTGTAGTCTGTGAATGTGCATGTGAGTACATGTGTGTAATATGTGAGTACGTGTGTAGTGTGTGAGCGTGTGCGTTTGTGAGTGCATGTGCGTGTAGTGTGAGCGTGTGCGTTTGTGAGTGCATGTGCGTGTAGTGTGAGCGTGTGCGTTTGTGAGTGCATGTGCGTGTAGTGTGAACGTGTGCGTGTGAGTGCATGTGCGTGTAGTGTGTGAACTTGCATGTGTGAGTGCATGTGCGTGTAGTGTGTGTGTGTGTGTGAGAGTGCATGTGCATGTAGTGTGTGAACGTGTGCGTGTGTGAGTGCATGTGCGTGTGTGAACATGTGCGTATGTGAGTGCATGTGCATGTAGTGTGTGAACGTGTGCTTGTGAGTGCATGTGCGTGCAGTGTGTGACCGTGTGGGTGTGTGAGTGCGTGTAGTGTGTGAACGTGTGTGTGTGTGAGTGCATGTGCGTGTAGTTTGTGAACGTGTGTGAGTGCGTGTGCGTGAGTACGTGCGCGCATGTGTGAATATGTGTGCGCGTGTATGAATGTGTGCGTGCATGTATGAATATGTGTGTGAATGTGTGCATGTACGAATGTGTGTGTATGAATATGTGTGCGTGTGCATGTGTGAATGTGTGTGTATGTGTGTGTGTGCATGTGTGAATGTGTGCGTGTGCATGTGTGAATGTGTGCATGTGTGAATGTGTGTGTGTGTGTGCGTGTGCATGTGTGAATGTGTGTGTGTGCGTGCGCATGTGTGAATGTGTGTGTGTGAGTGAGTGTGTGAATGAGTGTGTGAATGAGTGTGTGAATGAGTGTGTGAATGAGTGTGTGTGTGTGAATGAGTGTGTGTGTGTGTGAATGAATGTGTGTGTGTGTGAATGAATGTGTGTGTGTGTGTGTGAATGAATGTGTGTGTGTGTGTGAATGAATGTGTGTGTGTGTGTGAATGAATGTGTGTGTGTGTGTGTGTGTGTGAATGAGTGTGTGTGTGTGTGCGTGAATGAAGGTGTGTGGATGTGCGTGTGTATGAAGGTGTGTGGATGTGCGTGTGTATGAAGGTGTGTGGATGTGCGTGTGTGAATGTGTGCATGTATGAATGTGTGTGTGTGAATGCGTGTGAGAATAAATGTGTGTAGTGTGTGAATGTGTGTGAGAGAATGCATGTGTGTAGTGTGTGAATGTGTGAGAGAATGCATGTGTGTAGCGTGTGAATGTGTGTGAGAATGCATGTGTGTAGCGTGTGAATGTGTGTGAGAATACATGTGTGTAGTGTGTGTATGTGTGTGTGAGAATGCATGTGTGTAGTGTGTGAATGTGTGTATGAAAATGCATGTGTGTAGTTTGTGAATGTGTGTGTGAGTACGTGTGTAGTGTGTGAATGTGCATGTGAGTGCATGTGTGTAATATGTGAGTACGTGTGTAGTGTGTGAGCGTGTGCGTTTGTGAGTGCATGTGCGTGTAGTGTGTGTGTGTGCGTGTGAGTGCATGTGCGTGTAGTGTGTGAACTTGCATGTGTGAGTGCATGTGCGTGTAGTGTGTGTGTGTGCGTGTGAGTGCATGTGCGTGTAGTGTGTGAACATGTGCGTGTGTGAGTGCATGTGTGTGTAGTGTGTGATCATGTGCGTGTAGTGTGTGAACGTGTGCGTGTGTGAGTGCATGTGCGTGTGTGAACATGTGCGTGTGTGAGTGCATGTGCATGTAGTGTGTGAACGTGTGCTTGTGAGTGCATGTGCGTGCAGTGTGTGAACGTGTGCGTGTGAGTGCATGTGCGTGCAGTGTGTGAATGTGTGCGTGTGAGTGCATGTGCATGTAGTGTGTGAACTTGCGTGTGTGAGTGCATGTGCGTGTAGTGTGTGAACGTGTGCGTGTGTGAGTGCATGTGCATGTAGTGAGTGTGTGCGTGTGTGAGTGCATGTGCATGTAGTGTGAGTGTGTGCTTGAGTGCATGTGCGTGTAGTGTGTGAACATGTGCGTGTGTGAGTGCATGTGCGTGTAGTGTGTGATCATGTGCGTGTAGTGTGAACGTGTGCGTGTGTGAACATGTGCGTGTGTGTGCATGTGCGTGTGTGAACGTGCGTATGTGAGTGCATGTGCATGCAGTGTGTGAACGTGTGCGTGTGTGAGTGCATGTGCGTGCAGTGTGTGAACGTGTGCGTGTGTGAGTGCATGTGCGTATAGTGTGTGAACGTGTGAGTGCGTGTGCGTGTGTGAGTGCATGTGCGTGTAGTGTATGACCGTGTGCGTGTGGGTGTGAGTGCGTGTAGTGTGTGAGCGTGTGGGTGTGAGTGCGTGTAGTGTGTGAACGTGTGTGTGTGAGTGCTTGTGCATGTAGTTTGTGAACGTGTGTGAGTGCGTGTGCATGAGTACGTGCGTGTGCACGTGTGAGTAGGTGCGTGTGCACGTGTGTGAGTACGTGCGCGCGTGTGTGAATGTGTGCGCGTGTATGCATGTGTGCGTGTGTGAATGTGTGCATGTATGAATGTGTGTGTATGAATATGTGTGCATGTGCATGTATGAATGTGTGTGAATGTGTGCATGTATGTGTGTGAATGTGTGCATGTATGAATATGTGTGTGTGAATGTGTGCATGTATGAATGTGTGTGTGCGCATGTGTGAGTGTGAGTGTGCATGTGTGAGTGTGCATGTATGAATGTGTGTGGGTGAATGTGTGCATGTATGAATATGTGTGCGTGTGTGCATGTATGAATGCGTGTGTGCGTGTGTGCATGTATGAATGCGTGTGCGTGTGTGCATGTATGAATGCGTGTGTGCGTGTGTGCATGTATGAATGCGTGTGTGTGAATGTGTGCGTGTATGAATGCGTGTGTGAATGTGTGCGTGTGTGAATGCGTTTGTGAATGTGTGCATGTATGAATGTGTGCATGTATGAATGTGTGTGTGCGTGTTTGCATGTATGAATGTGTGTGTACATGTATGAATGTGTGTGTACATGTATGAATGTGTGTGCGTGTGTACATGTATGAATGTGTGTACATGTATGAATGTGTGTGAATGTGTGCATGTATGAATATGTGTGTGCATGTATGAGTGTATGTGTGTGTGAATCTGTGCATGTATTGTGTGTGTACATGTATGAATGTGTGTCAATGTGTGCATGTATGAATGTGTGCATGTATGAATGTGTGCATGTATGAATATGTGTGCGTGTGTACATGTATGAATGTGTGTGTGAATCTGTGCTTGTATGAATATGTGTGTGTACATGTATGAATATGTGTATGTATGAATATGTGTATGTATGAATATGTGTATGTATGAATATGTGTATGTATGAATATGTGTGTGTACATGTATGAATGTGTGTGTGAATGTGTGCATGTATGAATATGTGTGCATGTGTACATGTATGAATGTGTGCGTGTATGAATATGTGTGTGCCTGTATGCGTGAATGTGTGTGAGAATACATGTGTGTAGTGTATGAATGTGTGTGCATGAGAATACATGTGTGTAGTGTGTGAATGTGTGTGAGAGAATGCATATGTGTAGTGTGTGAGTGCGTGTGCGTGTGTGAGTGCATCTGCGTGTAGTGAGTGCATGTGCGTGTGTGAGTGCATGTGCGTGTAGTGTGTGAACGTGTGCGTGTGTGAGTGCATGTGCGTGTAGTGTGTGAGCGTGTGGTGTGTGAACGTGTGCGTGTGTGAGTGCATGTGCGTGTAGTGTGTGAGCGTGTGGTGTGTGAACGTGTGCGTGTGTGAGTGCATGTGCGTGTAGTGTGTGAGCGTGTGCATGTGTGAGTGCATGTGCGTGTAATGTGTGACCATGTGCGTGTGAGTGCATGTGCGTGTAGTGTGTGAACATGTGCGTGTGTGAGTGCATGTGCGTGTCGTTTGTGAACGTGCACATGTGTGAGTGCATGTGTGTGTAGTGTGTGAGCGTGCGTACGTGCGAGTGCGCGTGAATACATGCGTGTGCGCGTGTGTGAGTACATGTGCGCGTGTATGAATATGTGTGCATGGACGTATGAGTGTGAATGTGTGCATGTTTGAATGTGTGTGTGTGAATGTGTGCATGTATGAATGTGTGCATGTATGAATGTGTGTGTATGAATGTGTGTGCATGTATGAATGTGTGTGCATGTATGAATGTGTGTGCATGAATGTGTGTGCATGTATGAATGTGTGTGCACATATATGTGTGTGTGCATGTATGAATGTGTGTGAATGTGCGCATGTATGAATGTGTGTGCACATATATGTGTGTGTGCATGTATGAATGTGTGTGAATGTGTGCATGTATGAATCTGTGCGTGTGCATGTATGAATGTGCGTGTGCATGTATGAATGTGTGTGTGCATGTATGAATGTGTGTTTGTGCATGTATGAATGTGTGCGTGTGTGCATGTGTGAATATGTGCATGTATGAATGTGTGCGTGCATGTATGAATGTGTGTTTGTGCATGTATGAATGTGTGCGTGTGTGCATGTGTGAATATGTGCATGTATGAATGTGTGCGTGCATGTATGAATGTGTGTTTGTGCATGTATGAATGTGTGCGTGTGTGCATGTGTGAATATGTGCATGTATGAATGTGTGCATGTATGAATGTGTGCGTGTGTGCATGTATGAATATGTGTGCATGTATGAATATGTGTATGTATGAATATGTCTGTGTGCACGTATGAATGTGTGCATGTATGAATATGTGTGCGTGTGTACATGTATGAATGTGTGTGTGAATGTGTGCATGTATGAATGTGTGTGTGAATGTGTGCATGTATGAATATGTGTGCGTGTGTACATGTATGAATGTGTGTGTGAATGTGTGTGTGAATGTGTGCCTGTATGAATGTGTGTGTGAATGTGTGCCTGTATGAATATGTGTGCGTGTGTATATGTATGAATGTGTGTGTGAATGTGTGCATGTATGAATGTATGCGTGTGTGCATGTATGAATATGTCTGTGTGCATGTATGAATATGTGTGCATGTATGAATGTGTGCGTGTGTACATGTATGAATATGTGTGTGAATGTGTGCATGTATGAATATGTGTGCGTGTGTACATGTATGAATGTGTGTATGAATGTGTGTGTGAATGTGTGCATGTATGAATGTATGCGTGTGTGCATGTATGAATATGTCTGTGTGCATGTATGAATATGTCTGTGTGCATGTATGAATATGTGTATGTATGAATATGTTTGTGTGCATGTATGAATGTGTGCGTGTGCATGTATGAATGCATGCGTGTGTGAATGTATGAATATGTCTGTGTGCATGTATGAATGTGTGCATGTATGAATATGTGTGCGTGTGTGCATGTATGAATATGTGTGCGTGTGTGCATGTATGAATGTGTGCGTGTGTGCATGTATGAATGTGTGTGCGTGTGTGCATGTATGAATATGTGTGCGTGTGTGCATGTATGAATATGTGTGCGTGTGTGCATGTATGAATGTGTGCGTGTGTGCATGTATGAATGTGTGTGCGTGTGTGCATGTATGAATGTGTGTGCGTGTGTACATGTATGAATGTGTGTGCGTGTGTGCATGTATGAATGTGTGTGCATGTATGAATATGTGTGCGTGTGTACATGTATGAATGTGTGTGTGAATGTGTGCATATATGAATGTGTGTGTGTGAATGTGTGCATGTATGAATGTGTGTGTGTGAATGTGTGCATGTATGAATATGTGTGTGTGAGAATGTGTGCATGTATGAATATGTGTTTGTATGTATGAATGTGTGCGTGTGCGTGTATGAATGTGTGCGTGTGCGTGTATGAATGTGTGCGTGTGCATGTATGAATGTGTGTGTGCATGTATGAATGTGTGTTTGTGCATGTATGAATGTGTGCGTGTGTGCATGTGTGAATATGTGCATGTATGAATATGTCTGTGCATGTATGAATGCGTGCGTGTGTGCATGTATGAATATGTCTGTGCATGTATGAATGCGTGCGTGTGTGCATGTATGAGTATGTCTGTGTGCATGTATGAATATGTGTGCGTGTGTACATGTATGAATGTGTGTGAATGTGCATGTATGAATGTATGCGTGTGTGCATGTGTGAATATGTGTATGTATGAATATGTCTGTGTGCATGTATGAATGTGTGCGTGTGCATGTATGAATATGTCTGTGTGCATGTATGAATATGTGTGCGTGTGTACATGTATGAATATGTCTGTGTGCATGTATGAATATGTGTGCGTGTGTACATGTATGAATATGTCTGTGTGCATGTATGAATATGTGTGCGTGTGTACATGTATGAATGTGTGTGTGGATGTGTGCATGTATGAATGTATGCGTGTGTGCATGTATGAATATGTCTGTGTGCATGTATGAATATGTCTGTGTGCATGTATGAATGTGTGCGTGTGCATGTATGAATGCGTGCGTGTGTGAATGTATGAATATGTCTGTGTGCATGTATGAATGTGTGTGTGAATGTGTGCATGTATGAATATGTGTGCGTGTGTGCATGTATGAATATGTGTGCGTGTGTACATGTATGAATATGTGTGCGTGTGTACATGTATGAATATGTGTGCGTGTGTACATGTATGAATATGTGTGCGTGTGTACATGTATGAATATGTGTGCGTGTGTGCATGTATGAATGTGTGTGAATGTGTGCATGTATGAATGTGTGTGAATGTGTGCATGTATGAATGTGTGTGTGAATGTGTACATGTATGAATGTGTGTGTGAATGTGTACATGTATGAAAATGTGTGTGTGTGTGTGTGTGAATGTGTACATGTATGAAAATGTGTGCATGTATGAATGTGTGTGTGTATGTATGTGTGATTGAATGTGTGCGTGTATGTATGTGTGACTGAATGTGTGTGTGAATGTGTGCGTGTATGAATGTGTGTGTGAATGTGTGCGTGTATGAATGTGTGTGTGAATGTGTGCGTGTATGAATGTGTGTGAATGTGTGCGTGTATGAATGTGTGTGTGAATGTGTACGTGTATGAATGTGTGTGTGTGTGAATGTGTGTGTGTGTGTGTGAATGTGTGTGAGAATGTGTGTGTGTGAATGTGTGTGTGTGTGTGAATGTGTGTGTGTGTGTGTGAATGTGTGTGAGAATGTGTGTGTGTGAGAATGTGTGTGTGTATGAATATGTGTGTGTGTGTATGAATATGTGTGTGCATACATGAATGTGTGTGAATGTATGAATATGTGTGTGTGATTGTGTGCATGTATGAATGTGCATGTGTGCATGTATGAATGTGCATGTGTGCATGTATGAATGTGCATGTATGAATGTGTGTGTGTGTGAATGTGTGTGTGTGTGTGAATGTGTGCGTATGTGTGACTGAATGTGTGCGTATGTGTGACTGAATGTGTGCGTGTGTGAATGAATGTGTGTGTGTGTGTGTATGTGTGTGTATGTATGTGTGTGTGTGAGAATGTGTGTGAGAGTGTGTGTGTGTGTGTGAGAATGTGTGTGAGAGTGTGTGTGTGTGTGTGAGAATGTGTGTGTGTGTGAGAGTGTGTGTGTGTGTGAGAGTGAGTGTGTGTGTGTGTGTGTGTGAGAATGTGTGTGTGTGTGTGTGTGTGAATGTGTGTGTGTGAATGTGTGAGAATGTGTATGTGTGTGTGTATGTGTGTATGTGTGTGTGTGTATGTGTGTATATGTGTGTGAGAATGTGTGTGTGTGTGTGTATGTATGTGTGTGTGCGTGTATGAATATGTGTGTGCGTGTATGAATATTTGTGTGCATACATGAATGTGTGTGTGAATGTATGAATATGTGTGTGTGATTGTGTGCATGTATGAATGTATGTGTGAATGTGCATGTATGAATGTGTGTGTGTACATGTAAGAATGTGTGTGCATGTATGAATGTGTGTGTGCACGTGTGCGCATGTATGGATACATGTGTGCGCATGTATGGATACATGTGTGCACGTGTGCGTGTGTGCATGTATGGATACGTGTGTGCACATGTGCGTGTGTGCATGTATGGATGTGTGTGTGCATGTATGAATACGTTTGTGTATGTGTGTGTGCGTGTGTGAATATGTGTGTGCATGTATGAATATGAGTGTGCATATGTGTGTGCATGTATGATTACGTGTGTGTGTGTGAATGTGTGTGCGTGTATGAATACGTGTGTGTGTGAATGTGTGTGCGTGTATGAATATGTGTGCGTGTACGAATGTGTGTGTGAGAATGTGTGTGTGAATGTGCGTGTGTGCATGTATGAGTACGTGTGTGCGTGTGTGCATGTATGAGTACGTGTGTGCGTGTGTGCATGTATGAGTACGTGTGTGTGTGTGTGCATGTATGGATGTGTGTGCACATGTGCGTGTGTGCACGTATGGATGTGTGTGCACATGTGCGTGTGTGCACGTATGGATGTTTATGTACGTGTGCATGTGCATTTATGGATGTGCGTGTGTGCATGTATGAATATTTGTGTGCATGTATGAATATTTGTGTGCATGTATGAATATTTGTGTGCATGTATGAATGTGTGTGTGAATGTATGAATGTGTGTGTGAATGTATGAATGTGTGTGTGCGTGAATGTGTGCATGTATGAATGTGTGTGTGTGTGAGTGTGCATGTATGAATGTGTGTGTGTGTGAATGTGCATGTATAAATGTGTGTGTGTGTGAATGTGCATGTATAAATGTGTGTGTGTGTGAATGTGCATGTATAAATGTGTGTGTGTGTGAATGTGCATGTATAAATGTGTGTGTGTGTGAATGTGCATGTATAAATGTGTGTGTGTGTGAATGTGCATGTATAAATGTGTGTGTACGTGTGTGCATGTATAAATGTGTGTGTACGTGTGTGCATGTATAAATGTGTGTGTACGTGTGTGCATGTATAAATGTGTGTGTACGTGTGTGCATGTATAAATGTGTGTGTACGTGTGTGCATGTATGAATGTGTGTGTGCACGTATGAATGTGTGTGTGCACGTGTGTGCACGTATGAATGTGTGTGTGCACTTGTGTGCATGTATGGATACGTGTGTGCACGTCTGTGTGTGCATGTTTGAATACGTGTGTGCACGTCTGTGTGTGCATGTTTGAATATGTGTGTGTGTATGTATGAATACGTTTGTGTATATGTTTGCGTGTATGAATATGTGTGTGCATGTGTGAATATGTGTGTGCCTGTATGAATACGTGTGTGCATGTGTGAATATGTGTGTGCGTGTATGAATACGTGTGTGTGAATGTGTGTACGTGTGTGAATGTGTGCGTATATGAATATCTGTGCGTGTATGAATGTGTGTGTGTGAGAATGTGTGTGTGAATGTGCATGTGTGTGCATGTATGAATATGTGTGTGCGTGTGTACATGTATGAATGCATGTGTGCATGTATGAATACGTGTGTGTGCATGTATGGATACGTGTGTGCATGTGCATGTATGGATACGTGTGTGCGTGTGCATGTATGGATACGTGTGTGCGTGTGCATGTGTGGATGTGTGTGAACATGTGCGTGTGTGCATGTATGGATATGTGTGCACGTGTGCGTGTGTGCATGTATGGATACGTGTGTGCACGTGTGTGTGTGTGCATGTATGGATACGTGTGTGCACGTGTGCGTGTGTGCATGTATGGATACGTGTGTGCACGTGTGCGTGTGTGCATGTATGGATACATGTGTGCACGTGTGCGTGTGTGCATGTATGGATACGTGTGTGTGTATGTGTGTGCGTGTATGAATACGTGTGTGTGTGTGCTCGTGTATGAATACGTGTGTGTGTGAATGTGTGTGCATGCATGAATACGTGTGTGTGAATGTGTGCGCGTGTATGAATGTGTGTGTGTGTGTGAGAATGTGTGCGTGTATGAATGTGTGTATGTGAATATGTGTGTGAATGTGTCCGTATGTGCATGTATGAGTACGCGTGTGCGTGTGTGCATGTATGAATATGTGTGTGTGTGCATGTATGGATATGTGTGTGCATGTATGAATATGTGTGTGCCCGTGTACGTAAATGTGTGCATGTATGAATGTGTGAGAGAATACATGTGTGTAGTGTGCGAATGTGTGTGAGAATGCATGTGTGTAGTGTGAGTGCATGTGCGTGTAGTGTGTGAACATGTCCGTGTGTGAGTGCATGTGGGTGTAGTGTGAATGTGTGCGTGTGTGAATGTGTGAGTGCATGTGCGTGTAGTGTGTGAACGTGCGCGTGTGAGTGCATGTGCGTGTCGTGTGTGAATGTGTGTGAGTACGTGCGTGTAGTGTGAGTGCGTGTGTGAGTACGTGCGTGTAGTGAGTGCGTGTGTGAGTACGTGTGTGTAGTGTCAGTGCGTGTGTGAGTACCTGCTTGTGCATGAGTACGTGCGTGTGCGCATGTATGAGTACATGCGCGCCTGTATGAATGTGTGCGTGCATGTATGAATATGTGTGTATGAATGTGTGCGTGTGTGCATGTATGAATGTGTGTGAATGTGTGCATGTATGAATATGTGTGTGTGAATGTGTGCATGTATGAATATGTGTGTGCATGTATGAGTGTGTGTGCATGTATGAGTGTGTGTGAGCATGTATGAGTGTGTGTGAATCTGTGCATGTATGAATGTGTGTGTACATGTATGAATGTGTGTGTATGTATGAATATGTGTGTCTACATGTATGAACGTGTGTGTGAATGTGTGCATGTATGAATATGTGCATGCATGAATATGTGTGCGTGTGTACATGTATGAATGTGTGTGTGAATCTGTGCATGTATGAATGTGTGTACATGTATGAATATGTGTGTGTGTACATGTATGAACGTGTGTGTGAATGTGTGCATGTATGAATATGTGTGCATGTGTACATGTATGAATGTGTGCGTGTATGAATATGTGTGTGCCCGTGTGCGTGAATGTGTGCATGTATGAATGTGTGTGTGTGAATGTGTATGAGAATACATGTGTGTAGTGTATGAATGTGTGTGTGCATGAGAATACATGTGTGTAGTGTGTGAATGTGTGTGAGAGAATACGTGTGTGTAGTGTGTGAATGTGTGTGAGAATGCATGTATGCTTGTGTGAGTGCATGTGCGTGTAGTGTGTGAACATGTGCGTGGGTGCATGTGCGTGTGTGAGTGCATGTGCATGTAGTGTGTGTGCGTGTGTGAGTGCATGTGCGTGTAGTGTGTGAACGTGCACGTGTGAGTGCATGTGCATGTAGTGTGTGAGCGTGTGTGAGTACATGTGTGTAGTGTGAGTACGTGCGTGTGCACGTGAGCACGTGCGAGTTTATGAATGTGTGCGTGCATGTATGAGTGTGTGAATGTGTGCATGTATGAATGTGTGTATATGAATGTGTGCATGTATGAATGTGTGTATGTGAATGTGTGTGTGAATGTGTGCGTGTGCATGTATGAATACGTGTGTGCATGTGTGCATGTATTAATACGTGTGTGTGTGCATGTATTAATACGTGTGTGTGCATGTATGAATACGTGTGTGTGTGCATGTATGGATATGTGTGTACATGTGTGCATGTATGGATGTGTGTGCACATGTGCGTGTGTGCACGTATGGATGTGTATGTACGTGTGCATGTGCATTTACGAATATGTGTGTGCATGTATGAATATTTGTGTGCATATATGAATGTGTGTGTGAATGTATGAGTGTGTTAATGTATGAATGTGTGTGTGTGAATGTGCATGTATAAATGTGTGTGTACGTGTGTGCATGTATAAATGTGTGTGTACGTGTGTGCATGTATAAATGTGTGTGTACGTGTGTGCATGTATGAATGTGTGTGCACTTGTGTGCATGTATGGATACGTGTGTGCACGTCTGTGTGCATGTTTGAATATGTGTGTGTATGTATGAATACGTTTGTGTATATGTTTGCTTGTATGAATATGTGTGTGCATGTGTGAATATGTGTGTGCCTGTATGAATACGTGTGTGTGAATGTGTGCGTGTGTGAATGTGTGCGTATATGAATATGTGTGCATGTATGAATGTGTGTATGTGCATGCGTGTATGAATATGTGTGCGTGTATGAATGTGTATGTGTGTGAGAATGTGTGCATAGGTGAATGTGTGTGTGAATGTGCGCGTGTGTGCATGTATGAATACGTGTGCGTGTGTGTGCATGTATGAATACGTGTGTGCATGTATGGATATGTGTGTGCAAGTATGGATATGTGTGTGTGCATGTATGGATACGTGTGTGTGTGCATGTATGGATGTGTGTGCACATGTGCGTGTGTGCATTTATGGATTCGTGTGTGCACGTGTGTGTGTGTGCATGTATGAATACGTGTGTGCACGTGTGCGTGTGTGCATGTATGGATACATGTGTGCACGTGTGCATCTTTGCATGTATGGATACATGTGTGCACGTGTGCATCTTTGCATGAATGGATACATGTGTGCACGTGTGCATGTGTGCAAGTATGGATATGTGTGTGTATATGTGTGCGTGTGTGAATGTGCACGTGTGTGCATGTATGAATACGTGTGCGTGTGTGCATGTATGAATACGTGTGTGTGCATGTATGAATACGTGTGCGTGTGTGCATGTATGAATACGTGTGTGGGCATGTATGGATACGTGTGTGTGTGCATGTATGGATACGTGTGTGTGCATGTATGGATACGTGTGTGCGTGTGCATGTATGGATACGTGTGTGCGTGTGCATGTATGGATACGTGTGTGCGTGTGCATGTATGGATACGTGTGTGCGTGTGCATGTATGGATATGTGTGAACATGTGCGTGTGTGCATGTATGGATACGTGTGAACGTGTGCGTGTGTGCATGTATGGATACGTGTGTGCACGTGTGCGTGTGCGCATGTATGGATACGTGTGTGCACGTGTGCGTGTGCGCATGTATGGATACGTGTGAGCACGTGTGCGTGTGTGCATGTATGGATACGTGTGTGCACGTGTGCACGTGTGCATGTATGGATACGTGTGTGTATGTGTGTGCGTGTATGAATACGTGTGTGCGTGTGCGCGTGTATGAATACGTGTGTGTGTGAATGTGTGCGCGTGTATGTGTGCGCATGTATGTGTGTGTGTGTGTGTGTGTGAGAATGTGTGCGTGTATGAATGTGTGTATGTGAATATGTGTGTGAATGTGTCCGTATGTGCATGTATGAGTACGCGTGTGCGTGTGTGCATGTATGAATATGTGTGTGTGTGCATGTATGGATATGTGTGTGCCCGTGTACGTGAATGTGTGCATGTATGAATGTGTGTGTGTGAATGTGTGAGAGAATACATGTGTGTAGTGTGCGAATGTGTGTGAGAATGCATGTGTGTAGTGTGAGTGCATGTGCGTGTAGTGTGTGAACATGTCCGTGTGTGAGTGCATGTGCGTGTAGTGTGAACGTGTACATGTGTGAGTGCATGTGCGTGTAGTGTGTGAATGTGTGCGTGTAGTGTGTGAGCGTGTGCTTGTGTGAGTGCATGTGCGTGTAATGTGTGAACGTGTGCGTGTGTGAGTGCATGTGCGTGTAGTGTGTGAACGTGCGCGTGTGTGAGTGCACGTGTGTGAGTAAGTGCGTGTAGTGTGAGTGCGTGTGTGAGTACCTGCGTGTGCATGAGTACGTGCGTGTGCGCATGTATGAGTACATGCGCGCCTGTATGAATATGTGTGCATGCATGTATGAATATGTGTATGAAGGTGTGCGTGTGTGCATGTATGAGTGTGTGTGTGAATGTGTGCGAATGTGTGCATGTATGAATGTGTGTGTGAATGTGTGCATGTATGAATGTGTGTGTGAATGTGTGCATGTATGAATGTGTGTGTGAGAATGTGTGCATGTATGAATATGTGTGTGTGAGAATGTGTGCATGTATGAATGTGTGTGCACATGTGTGTGTGCATGTATGAATATGTGTGTGCGTGTATGAATGTGTGCGTGTGCATGTATGAATGTGTGCGTGTGCATGTATGAATGTGTGCGTGTGCATGTATGAATGTGTGTTTGTGCATGTATGAATGTGCGTGTGTGCATGTGTGAATGTGTGTTTGTGCATGTATGAATGTGCGTGTGTGCATGTGTAATTATGTGCATGTATGAATGTGTGCGTGTGTGCATGTATGAATATGTCTGTGTGCATGTATGAATGCGTGCGTCTGTGCATGTATGAATGCGTGCGTCTGTGCATGTATGAATATGTGTGCGTGTGTACATGTATGAATGTGTGTGAATGTGTGCATGTATGAATGTATGCGTGTGTGCATGTATGAATATGTGTATGTATGAATATGTCTGTGTGCATGTATGAATATGTCTGCGTGTGTACATGTATGAATGTGAGTGTGAATGTGTGCATGTATGAATATGTGTGCGTGTGTACATGTATGAATGTGTGTGCGTGTGTACATGTATGAATGTGTGTGTGAATGTGTGCATGTATGAATGTATGCGGGTGTGCATGTATGAATATGTCTGTGTGCATGTATGAATATGTGTAGGTATGAATATGTCTGTGTGCATGTATGAATGTGTGCGTGTGCATGTATGAATGCGTGCATGTGTGAATGTATGAATATGTCTGTGTGCATGTATGAATGTGTGTGTGAATGTGTGCATGTACAAATATGTGTGCGTGTGTACATGTATGAATGTGTGTGTGAATGTGTGCATGTATGAATGTGTGTGTGAATGTGTGCATGTATGAATGTGTGTGTGAATGTGTGCATGTATGAATGTGTGTGTGAATGTGTGCATGTATGAATGTGTGTGAATGTGTGCATGTATGAATGTGTGCGTGTGTGCATGTATGAATGTGTGTGTGAATGTGTACATGTATGAATGTGTGCGTGTGTGCATGTATGAATATGTCTGTGTGCATGTATGAATGCGTGTGCATGTGTGCATGTATGAATATGTCTGTGTGCATGTATGAATGTGTGTGTGCATGTACGAATATGTGTGTGCATGTATGAGTGTGTGTGAATCTGTGCATGTATGAATATGTGTGCCTGTGTATATGTATGAATGTGTGCGTGAATGTGTGCGTGTGTACATGTATGAATATGTATGAAAATGTGTGCATGTATGAATGTGTGTGTGAGAATGTGTGTGTGTGTGTGTGTATGAATGGGTGTGTGAATGTGCATGTATGAATGTGTGTGTGTACATGTAAGAATGAGTGTGTGCATGTATGAATGTGTGTGTGCACGTGTGCGCATGTATGGATAAATGTGTGCACGTGTGCGCATGTATGGATACATGTGTGCACGTGTGCGCATGTATGGATACGTGTGTGCACATGTGCGTGTGTGCATGTATGGATACGTGTGTGCACATGTGCGTGTGTGCATGTATGGATGTGTGTGTGCATGTATGAATACGTTTGTGTATGTGTGTGTGCGTGTGTGAATATGTGTGTGCATGTATGAATATGTGTGCCTGTATGAATATGAGTGTGCATATGTGTGTGCATGTATGAATACGTGTGTGTGTGTGAATGTGTGTGCGTGTATGAATACGTGTGTGTGTGAATGTGTGTGCATGTGTGAATGTGTGTGTGTGAGAATGTGTGCATTTATGAATGTGTGTATGTGAATGTGTGTGTGAATGTGTGCGTGTGTGCATGTATGAATACGTGTGTGCATGTATGAATACGTGTGTGTGTGCATGTATGAATACGTGTGTGTGTGTGCATGTATGGATATGTGTGTGCAAGTATGGATGTGTGTGTGCATGTATGGATACGTGTGTGTGCATGTATGGATGTGTGTGAACATGTGCGTGTGTGCATGTATGGATGTGTGTGCACATGTGCGTGTGTGCATTTATGGATTCGTGTGTGCACGTGTGCGTGTGTGCATGTATGAATACGTGTGTGCACGTGTGCATGTGTGCATGTATGGATGCAAGTGTGCACGTGTGCGTGTGTGCATGTATGGATACATGTGTGCACGTGTGCATCTTTGCATGAATGGATACATGTGTGCATGTGTGCAAGTATGGATATGTGTGTGTGTGTATGTGTGTGCGTGTGTGAATGTGCACGTGTGTGCATGTATGAATACGTGTGCGTGTGCGCATGTATGAATGCATGTGTGCATGTATGAATACGTGTGTGCATGTATGGATACGTGTGTGCATGTGCATGTATGGATACGTGTGTGCATGTGCATGTATGGATACGTGTGTGCGTGTGCATGTATGGATATGTGTGAACATGTGCGTGTGTGCATGTATGGATATGTGTGCACGTGTGCGTGTGTGCATGTATGGATACGTGTGTGCACGTGTGCGTGTGTGCATGTATGGATACGTGTGTGCACGTGTGCGTGTGCGCATGTATGGATACGTGTGAGCACGTGTGCGTGTGTGCATGTATGGATACATGTGTGCACGTGTGCATGTGTGCATGTATGGATACGTGTGTGTGTATGTGTGTGCGTGTATGAATACGTGTGTGCGTGTGCGCGTGTATGAATACATGTGTGTGTGAATGTGTGCGCGTGTATGTGTGTGTGTGTGTGAGAGAATGTGTGCGTGTATGAATGTGTGTATGTGAATATGTGTGTGAATGTGTCCGTATGTGCATGTATGAGTACGCGTGTGCGTGTGTGCATGTATGGATATGTGTGTGCATGTATGGATATGTGTGTGCCCGTGTACGTGAATGTGTGCATGTATGAATGTGTGTGTGTGAATGTGTGAGAGAATACATGTGTGTAGTGTGCGAATGTGTGTGAGAATGCATGTGTGTAGTGTGAGTGCATGTGCGTGTAGTGTGTGAACATGTCCATGTGTGAGTGCATGTGCGTGTAGTGTGAACGTGTACGTGTGTGAGTGCATGTGCGTGTAGTGTGTGAATGTGTGCGTGTAGTGTGTGAGCGTGTGCTTGTGTGAGTGCATGTGCGTGTAATGTGTGAACATGTGCGTGTGAGTGCATGTGCGTGTAGTGTGTGAACGTGCGCGTGTGTGAGTGCATGTGCGTGTCGTGTGTGAACGTGTGTGAGTAAGTGCGTGTAGTGTGAGTGCGTGTGAGTACCTGCGTGTGCATGAGTACGTGCGTGTGCGCATGTATAAGTACATGCGCGCCTGTATGAATATGTGTGCGTGCATGTATGAATATGTGTGTATGAATGTGTGCGTGTGTGCATGTATGAGTGTGTGTGTGAATGTGTGCATGTATGAATGTGTGTGAATGTGTGCATGTATGAATGTGTGTGAATGTGTGCATGTATGAATATGTGTGTGTGAGACTGAGTGCATGTATGAATATGTGTGTGAGAATGTGTGCATGTATGAATATGTTTGTGTGCATGTATGTGTGTGCGTGTATGTGTGTGTGCATGTATGTGTGTGTGCATGTATGTGTGTGCATGTATTAGTGTGTGTGTGCATGTATTAGTGTGTGTGCATGTATGAATGTGTGTGTGCATGTATGAGTGTTAATGTGTGTATGTCTGCATGTGTGTGTGTGAATGTGTGCATGTATGAATGTGTGTGTAAGTGTGTGCATGTATGAATATGTGTGTGTGAATGTGTGCATGTATGAATGTGTGTGTGAATGTGTGCATGTATGAATGTGTGTGTGCATGTATGAGTGTGTGTGTGCATGTATGAATATGTGTGCGTGAATGTGTGCATGTATGAATATGTGTGCGTGAATGTGTGCATGTATGCATGTGTGTGTGAATGTGTGCATGTATGAATGTGTGTGTGAATGTGTGCATGTATGAATGTGTGTGTGTGCGCATGTATGAATGTGTGTGCGCATGTATGAACATGTGTGTACATGTATGAATGTGTGTGCATGTATGGGTGTGTGTGAATCTGTGCATGTACGAAATAGGTGTGCGTGTGTACATGTATGAATGTGCGTGTGAATCTGTGCATGTATGAATGTGTGTGTACATGTATGAATATGTGTGTGTACATGTATGAATATGTGTGCGTGTGTACATGTATGAATATGTGTGCGTGTGTACATGTATGAATATGTGTGCGTGTGTACATGTATGAATGTGTGTGTGAGTGTGTGCATGTATGAATGTGTTTCTGAATGTGTGCATGTATGAATGTGTTTCTGAATGTGTGCATGTATGAATGTGTGTGTGAATGTGTGCATGTATGAATGTATGCGTGTGTGCATGTATGAATGTGTGTGTGCATGTATGAATATGTCTGTGTGCATGTATGAATATGTCTGTGTGCATGTATGAATATGTCTGTGTGCATGTATGAATGTGTGTGTGCATGTATGAGTGTGTGTGTGTGTGCATGTATGAGAATGTGTGTGAATCTGTGCATGTGAGTGTGTGTGTGAATCTGTGCATGTATGAATATGTGTGCCTGTGTACATGTATGAATGTGTGCGTGAATGTGTGCATGTATGAATATGTGTGCATGTGTACATGTATGAATGTGCGTGTGTGCATGTATGAATGTGTGTGAATGTGTGTGTGTGAATATTTGTGTGTGTGAATATGTGTGTGTGTATGTGTGAATGTGTGTGTGTGAATGTGTGTGCGTGTATGAGTGTGTGAATGTATGTACATGTGTGAATGTGTGTGTATGAATGAGTGTGTGTATGAATGTGTGTACGTGCATGAATGTGTGCGTATACGAATATGTGTGTGCATGTATGAATATTTGTGTGCATACATGTGTGTGTGAATGTATGAATGTGCGTGTGTGAATATGTGTGTGCATGTATGAATATGTGTGTGCCTGTATGAATATGTGTGTGCATATGTGTGTGCGTGTATGAATAGGTGTGTGTATGAATGGATACATGTGTGCATGTGTGCATGTATGGATACGTGTGTGTATGTGTGTGCGTGTGTGAATGTGCACGTGTGTGCATGTATGAATACGTGTGTGCATGTATGAATACGTGTGTGCATGTATGAATACATGTGTGCATGTATGAATACGTGTGTGTGTGCATGTATGGATACGTGTGTGCATGTATGGATATGTGTGTGCGTGTGCATGTATGGATGTGTGTGAACGTGTGCGTGTGTGCATGTATGGATGTGTATACACGTGTGCATGTATGGATGTGTGTGCACATGTGCGTGTGTGCATTTATGGCTACGTGTGCACGTGTGCGTGTGTGCATGTATGGATACGTGTGTGCACGTGTGCGTGTGTGCATGTATGATATGTGTGTACACGTGTGCGTGTGTGCATGTATGGATATGTGTGTGCACGTGTGCGTGTGTGCATGTATGAATACTTGTGTGCACGTGTGCGTGTGTGCATGTATGGATACAAATGTGCACGTGTGCGTGTGCATGTATCGATACATGTGTGCACGTGTGCATCTTTGCATGAATGGATACATGTGTGCACGTGTGCATGTGTGCATGTATGGATACGTGTGTGTGTATGTGTGTGCGTGTGTGAATGTGCGTGTGTGTGCATGTATGAATACGTGTGTGCATGTATGAATACATGTGTACATGTATGAATACGTGTGTGTGTGCATGTATGGATACGAGTGATGGGGGAATGTATGGATACGTGTGTGCGTGTGCATGTATGGATGTGAGTGAACATGTACGTGTGTGCATGTATGGATGTGTATGCATGTGTGCATGTATGGATGTGTGTGCACATGTGCGTGTGTGCATTTATGGATACGTGTGCACGTGTGCGTGTGTGCATGTATGATGTGTGTACACGTGTGCGTGTGTGCATGTATGGATATGTGTGTGCACGTGTGCGTGTGTGCATGTATGGATAGGTGTGTGCACGTGTGCGTGTGTGCATGTATGGATACAAATGTGCACGTGTGCCTGTGCATGTATCGATACATGTGTGCACGTGTGCATCTTTGCATGAATGGATACATGTGTGCATGTGTGCATGTATGGATACGTGTGTGTGTATGTGTGTGCGTGTGTGAATGTGCGCGTGTGTGCATGTATGAATACGTGTGTGCATGTATGAATACATGTGTACATGTATGAATACGTGTGTGTGTGCATGTATGGATACGAGTGATGGGGGAATGTATGGATACGTGTGTGCGTGTGCATGTATGGATGTGTGTGAACATGTACGTGTGTGCATGTATGGATGTGTATGCATGTGTGCATGTATGGATGTGTGTGCACATGTGCGTGTGTGCATTTATGGATACGTGTGCACGTGTGCGTGTGCATGTATGGATACGTGTGTGCACGTGTGCATGTGCATGTATGGATACGTGTGTGCACGTGTGCGTGTGTGCATGTATGGATACGTGTGTGCACGTGTGCGTGTGTGCATGTATGGATAGGTGTGTGCACGTGTGCGTGTGTGCACGTATAGAAACGTGTGTGCACGTGTGCGTGTGTGCACGTATAGAAACGTGTGTGCACGTGTGCATGTGTGCATGTACGGATACGTGTGTGTACGTGTGCGTGTGTGCATGTACGGATACATGTGTGCATGTGTGCGTGTGTGCATGCATGGATACATGTGTGCACGTGTGCATGTGTGCATGTATGGATACGTGTGTGTGTATGTGTGTGCGTGTATGAATGCGTGTGTGTGTGAATGTGTGTGCGTGCATGAATACGTGTGTGAATGTGTGCACGTGTATGAATGTGTGTGTGTATGTGAGAATGTGTGCGTGTATGAATGTGTGTATGTGAATGTGTGTGCGAATGTGTCCGTGTGTGCATGTATGAGTACGCGTGTGCGTGTGTGCATGTATGGATATGTGTGCATGTATGAATATGTGTGTGCCCGTGTGCGTGAATGTGTGCATGTATGAATGTGTGTGTGTGAATGTGTTTGAGAATGCATGTGTGTAGTGTATGAATGTGTGAGAGAATACATGTGTGTAGTGTGCGAATGTGTGTGAGAATGCATGTGTGTAGTGTGTGAGTGCATGTGCGTGAGTGCATGTGCGTGTAGTGTGTGAACGTGTGCGTGTGTGAGTGCATGTGCGTGTAGTGTGAACGTGTGCGTGTGTGAGTGCATGTGCGTGTAATGTGTGAACGTGTGTGTGTGTGAGTGCATGTGCGTGTAGTGTGTGAACATGCGCGTGTGTGAGTGCATGTGCGTGTCGTGTGTGAACACGTGCGTGTAGTGTGAGTGCGTGTGTGAGTACCTGCGTGTGCATGAGTACGTGCGGGTGCGCACGTATGAGTACATGCGCGCCTGTATGAATATGTGCACGTGCATGTATGAATGTGTGTGTATGAATGTGTGCGTGTGTGCATGTATGAATGTGTGCGTGTGTGCATGTATGAATGTGTGTGTGAATGTGTGCATGTATGAATGTGTGAATTTGTGCATGTATGAATGTGTGTGAATGTGTGCATGTATAAATATGTGTGTGCATGTAAGAGTGTGTGTGCATGTATGAGAGTGTGTGCATGTATGAGAGTGTGTGCATGTATGAGAGTGTGAGCATGTATGAGTATGTGTGAGTGTGTACATGTATGAATATGTGTGTGTACATGTATGAATGTGTGTGTACATGTATGAATATGTGTGTGTGCATGTATGAATATGTGTGCATGTGTGAATGTGTGTGAGAGAATACATGTGTGCGTGTGTGAGTGCATGTGCGTGTAGTGTGTGAACATGTGCGTGGGTGCATGTGCGTGTGTGAGTGCATGTGCATGTAGTGTGTGAACGTGTGCGTGTAGTGTGTGAACGTGTGCGTGTAGTGTGTGAACGTGTGCGTGTGTGAGTGCATGTGCGTGTAGTGTGTGAGCGTGTGCATGTGTGAGTGCGTGTGTGTAGTGTGAACGTGCACGTATGTGAGTGCATATGCGTGTAGTGTGTGAGCGTGTAGTGTGAGTACGTGCGTGTGCGCGTGAGTACGTGCGTGTGCTCGTGTATGAGTACATGTGCGCATGTATGAATATGTGCGAGTTTATGAACGTGTGCGTGCATGTATGAGTGTGAATGTGTGCATGTATGAATGTGTGTGTGAATGTGTGCATGTATGAATGTGTGTGTATGAATGTGTGTGAATGTGTGCATGTATGAATGTGTGTGTATGAATATGTGTGCATGTGTGCATGTATGAATGTGTGTGTACGAATATGTGTGCGTGTGTGCATGTATGAATATGTGTGTGTGAATGTGTGCATGTATGAATGTGTGTGTGCATGTATGAATGTGTGTGTGCATGTATGAGTGTGTGTGTGCATGTATGAATATGTGTGTGTGCATGTATGAGTGTGTTTGTGCATGTATGTGTGTGCATGTATGAGTATGTGTGTGTGAATGTGTGCATGTATGAATATGTGTGCGTGAATGTGTGCATGTATGAATATTTATCCGTGAATGTATGCATGTATGCATGTGTGTGTGAATGTGTGCATTTATGAATGTGTGTTTGTGTGCGCATGTATGAATGTGTGTGTGCATGTATGAATATGTGTGTAAATGTGTGCATGTATGAATATGTGTGTGTGAATGTGTGAATGTGTGCATGTATGAATATGTGTGTGTGAATGTGTGCATGTATGAATGTGTGTGTGAATGTGTGCATGTATGAATGTGTGTGTGCATGTATGAGTGTGTGTGTGCATGTATGAATATGTGTGCGTGAATGTGTGCATGTATGAATATGTGTGCGTGAATGTGTGCATGTATGCATGTGTGTGTGAATGTGTGCATGTATGAATGTGTGTGTGAATGTGTGCATGTATGAATGTGTGTGTGAATGTGTGCATGTATGAATGTGTGTGTGTGCGCATGTATGAACGTGTGTGCGCATGTATGAATGTGTGTGCATGTATGAGTGTGTGTGAATCTGTGCATGTATGAATGTGTGTGTACATGTATGAATATGTGTGTGTGTGTACATGTATGAATATGTGTGCGTGTGTACATGTATGAATGTGCGTGTGAATCTGTGCATGTATGAATGTGTGTGTACATGTATGAATATGTGTGCGTGTGTACATGTATGAATATGTGTGCGTGTGTACATGTATGAATATGTGTGCGTGTGTACATGTATGAATATGTGTGCGTGTGTACATGTATGAATATGTGTGCGTGTGTACATGTATGAATGTGTGTGTGAGTGTGTGCATGTATGAATGTGTTTCTGAATGTGTGCATGTATGAATGTGTTTCTGAATGTGTGCATGTATGAATGTGTGTGTGAATGTGTGCATGTATGAATGTATGCGTGTGTGCATGTATGAATATGTGTGTGCATGTATGAATGTGTGTGTGCATGTATGAATATGTCTGTGTGCATGTATGAATATGTCTGTGTGCATGTATGAATATGTCTGTGTGCATGTATGAATGTGTGTGTGTGCATGTATGAGTGTGTGTGTGTGTGCATGTATGAGAGTGTGTGTGTGTGCATGTATGAGAATGTGTGTGAATCTGTGCATGTGAGTGTGTGTGTGAATCTGTGCATGTATGAATATGTGTGCCTGTGTACATGTATGAATGTGTGCGTGAATGTGTGCATGTATGAATATGTGTGCATGTGTACATGTATGAATGTGCGTGTGTGCATGTATGAATGTGTGTGAATGTGTGTGTGAATATTTGTGTGTGTGAATATGTGTGTGTGTATGTGTGAATGTGTGTGTGAATGTGTGTGCGTGTATGAGTGTGTGAATGTATGTACATGTGTGAATGTGTGTGTATGAATGAGTGTGTGTATGAATGTGTGTACGTGCATGAATGTGTGCGTATACGAATATGTGTGTGCATGTATGAATATTTGTGTGCATACATGTGTGTGTGAATGTATGAATGTGCGTGTGTGAATATGTGTGTGCATGTATGAATATGTGTGTGCCTGTATGAATATGTGTGTGCATATGTGTGTGCGTGTATGAATAGGTGTGTGTATGAATGGATACATGTGTGCATGTGTGCATGTATGGATACGTGTGTGTATGTGTGTGCGTGTGTGAATGTGCACGTGTGCATGTATGAATACGTGTGTGCATGTATGAATACATGTGTGCGTGTATGAATACGTGTGTGTGTGAATGTGTGTGCATGTGTGAATGTGTGTGTGTGAGAATGTGTGCATTTATGAATGTGTGTATGTGAATGTGTGTGTGAATGTGTGCGTGTGTGCATGTATGAATACGTGTGTGCATGTATGAATACGTGTGTGTGTGCATGTATGAATACGTGTGTGTGTGTGCATGTATGGATATGTGTGTGCAAGTATGGATGTGTGTGTGCATGTATGGATACGTGTGTGTGCATGTATGGATGTGTGTGAACATGTGCGTGTGTGCATGTATGGATGTGTGTGCACATGTGCGTGTGTGCATTTATGGATTCGTGTGTGCACGTGTGCGTGTGTGCATGTATGAATACGTGTGTGCACGTGTGCATGTGTGCATGTATGGATGCAAGTGTGCACGTGTGCGTGTGTGCATGTATGGATACATGTGTGCACGTGTGCATCTTTGCATGAATGGATACATGTGTGCATGTGTGCAAGTATGGATATGTGTGTGTGTGTATGTGTGTGCGTGTGTGAATGTGCACGTGTGTGCATGTATGAATACGTGTGCGTGTGCGCATGTATGAATACATGTGTGCATGTATGAATACGTGTGTGCATGTATGGATACGTGTGTGCATGTGCATGTATGGATACGTGTGTGCATGTGCATGTATGGATACGTGTGTGCGTGTGCATGTATGGATATGTGTGAACATGTGCGTGTGTGCATGTATGGATATGTGTGCACGTGTGCGTGTGTGCATGTATGGATACGTGTGTGCACGTGTGCATGTGTGCATGTATGGATACGTGTGTGCACGTGTGCGTGTGCGCATGTATGGATACGTGTGAGCACGTGTGCGTGTGTGCATGTATGGATACATGTGTGCACGTGTGCATGTGTGCATGTATGGATACGTGTGTGTATGTGTGTGCGTGTATGAATACGTGTGTGCGTGTGCGCGTGTATGAATACATGTGTGTGTGAATGTGTGCGCGTGTATGTGTGTGTGTGTGAGAGAATGTGTGCGTGTATGAATGTGTGTATGTGAATATGTGTGTGAATGTGTCCGTATGTGCATGTATGAGTACGCGTGTGCGTGTGTGCATGTATGGATATGTGTGTGCATGTATGGATATGTGTGTGCCCGTGTACGTGAATGTGTGCATGTATGAATGTGTGTGTGTGAATGTGTGAGAGAATACATGTGTGTAGTGTGCGAATGTGTGTGAGAATGCATGTGTGTAGTGTGAGTGCATGTGCGTGTAGTGTGTGAACATGTCCGTGTGTGAGTGCATGTGCGTGTAGTGTGAACGTGTACGTGTGTGAGTGCATGTGCGTGTAGTGTGTGAATGTGTGCGTGTAGTGTGTGAGCGTGTGCTTGTGTGAGTGCATGTGCGTGTAATGTGTGAACATGTGCGTGTGAGTGCATGTGCGTGTAGTGTGTGAACGTGCGCGTGTGTGAGTGCATGTGCGTGTCGTGTGTGAACGTGTGTGAGTAAGTGCGTGTAGTGTGAGTGCGTGTGAGTACCTGCGTGTGCATGAGTACGTGCGTGTGCGCATGTATAAGTACATGCGCGCCTGTATGAATATGTGTGCGTGCATGTATGAATATGTGTGTATGAATGTGTGCGTGTGTGCATGTATGAGTGTGTGTGTGAATGTGTGCATGTATGAATGTGTGTGAATGTGTGCATGTATGAATGTGTGTGAATGTGTACATGTATGAATGTGTGTGAATGTGTGCATGTATGAATATGTGTGTGTGAGACTGAGTGCATGTATGAATATGTGTGTGAGAATGTGTGCATGTATGAATATGTTTGTGTGCATGTATGTGTGTGCGTGTATGTGTGTGTGCATGTATGTGTGTGTGCATGTATGTGTGTGCATGTATTAGTGTGTGTGTGCATGTATTAGTGTGTGTGCATGTATGAATGTGTGTGTGCATGTATGAGTGTTAATGTGTGCATGTCTGCATGTGTGTGTGTGAATGTGTGCATGTATGAATGTGTGTGTAAGTGTGTGCATGTATGAATATGTGTGTGTGAATGTGTGCATGTATGAATGTGTGTGTGAATGTGTGCATGTATGAATGTGTGTGTGCATGTATGAGTGTGTGTGTGCATGTATGAATATGTGTGCGTGAATGTGTGCATGTATGAATATGTGTGCGTGAATGTGTGCATGTATGCATGTGTGTGTGAATGTGTGCATGTATGAATGTGTGTGTGAATGTGTGCATGTATGAATGTGTGTGTGTGCGCATGTATGAATGTGTGTGCGCATGTATGAACATGTGTGTACATGTATGAATGTGTGTGCATGTATGAGTGTGTGTGAATCTGTGCATGTACGAAATAGGTGTGCGTGTGTACATGTATGAATGTGCGTGTGAATCTGTGCATGTATGAATGTGTGTGTACATGTATGAATATGTGTGTGTACATGTATGAATATGTGTGCGTGTGTACATGTATGAATATGTGTGCGTGTGTACATGTATGAATATGTGTGCGTGTGTACATGTATGAATGTGTGTGTGAGTGTGTGCATGTATGAATGTGTTTCTGAATGTGTGCATGTATGAATGTGTTTCTGAATGTGTGCATGTATGAATGTGTGTGTGAATGTGTGCATGTATGAATGTATGCGTGTGTGCATGTATGAATATGTGTGTGCATGTATGAATGTGTGTGTGCATGTATGAATATGTCTGTGTGCATGTATGAATATGTCTGTGTGCATGTATGAATATGTCTGTGTGCATGTATGAATGTGTGTGTGCATGTATGAGTGTGTGTGTGTGTGCATGTATGAGAATGTGTGTGAATCTGTGCATGTGAGTGTGTGTGTGAATCTGTGCATGTATGAATATGTGTGCCTGTGTACATGTATGAATGTGTGCGTGAATGTGTGCATGTATGAATATGTGTGCATGTGTACATGTATGAATGTGCGTGTGTGCATGTATGAATGTGTGTGAATGTGTGTGTGTGAATATTTGTGTGTGTGAATATGTGTGTGTGTATGTGTGAATGTGTGTGTGTGAATGTGTGTGCGTGTATGAGTGTGTGAATGTATGTACATGTGTGAATGTGTGTGTATGAATGAGTGTGTGTATGAATGTGTGTACGTGCATGAATGTGTGCGTATACGAATATGTGTGTGCATGTATGAATATTTGTGTGCATACATGTGTGTGTGAATGTATGAATGTGCGTGTGTGAATATGTGTGTGCATGTATGAATATGTGTGTGCCTGTATGAATATGTGTGTGCATATGTGTGTGCGTGTATGAATAGGTGTGTGTATGAATGGATACATGTGTGCATGTGTGCATGTATGGATACGTGTGTGTATGTGTGTGCGTGTGTGAATGTGCACGTGTGTGCATGTATGAATACGTGTGTGCATGTATGAATACGTGTGTGCATGTATGAATACATGTGTGCATGTATGAATACGTGTGTGTGTGCATGTATGGATACGTGTGTGTGCATGTATGGATATGTGTGTGCGTGTGCATGTATGGATGTGTGTGAACGTGTGCGTGTGTGCATGTATGGATGTGTATACACGTGTGCATGTATGGATGTGTGTGCACATGTGCGTGTGTGCATTTATGGCTACGTGTGCACGTGTGCGTGTGTGCATGTATGGATACGTGTGTGCACGTGTGCGTGTGTGCATGTATGATATGTGTGTACACGTGTGCGTGTGTGCATGTATGGATATGTGTGTGCACGTGTGCGTGTGTGCATGTATGAATACTTGTGTGCACGTGTGCGTGTGTGCATGTATGGATACAAATGTGCACGTGTGCGTGTGCATGTATCGATACATGTGTGCACGTGTGCATCTTTGCATGAATGGATACATGTGTGCACGTGTGCATGTGTGCATGTATGGATACGTGTGTGTGTATGTGTGTGCGTGTGTGAATGTGCGTGTGTGTGCATGTATGAATACGTGTGTGCATGTATGAATACATGTGTACATGTATGAATACGTGTGTGTGTGCATGTATGGATACGAGTGATGGGGGAATGTATGGATACGTGTGTGCGTGTGCATGTATGGATGTGTGTGAACATGTACGTGTGTGCATGTATGGATGTGTATGCATGTGTGCATGTATGGATGTGTGTGCACATGTGCGTGTGTGCATTTATGGATACGTGTGCACGTGTGCGTGTGTGCATGTATGATGTGTGTACACGTGTGCGTGTGTGCATGTATGGATATGTGTGTGCACGTGTGCGTGTGTGCATGTATGGATAGGTGTGTGCACGTGTGCGTGTGTGCATGTATGGATACAAATGTGCACGTGTGCCTGTGCATGTATCGATACATGTGTGCACGTGTGCATCTTTGCATGAATGGATACATGTGTGCATGTGTGCATGTATGGATACGTGTGTGTGTATGTGTGTGCGTGTGTGAATGTGCGCGTGTGTGCATGTATGAATACGTGTGTGCATGTATGAATACATGTGTACATGTATGAATACGTGTGTGTGTGCATGTATGGATACGAGTGATGGGGGAATGTATGGATACGTGTGTGCGTGTGCATGTATGGATGTGTGTGAACATGTACGTGTGTGCATGTATGGATGTGTATGCATGTGTGCATGTATGGATGTGTGTGCACATGTGCGTGTGTGCATTTATGGATACGTGTGCACGTGTGCGTGTGCAT
Source organism: Hemiscyllium ocellatum (assembly GCF_020745735.1). Lineage (NCBI taxonomy): Eukaryota > Metazoa > Chordata > Chondrichthyes > Orectolobiformes > Hemiscylliidae > Hemiscyllium > Hemiscyllium ocellatum. Next base: position 35,571,565 of record NC_083408.1, read on the forward strand.
GTATGGATACGTGTGTGCACGTGTGCATGTGCATGTATGGATACGTGTGTGCACGTGTGCGTGTGTGCATGTATGGATACGTGTGTGCACGTGTGCGTGTGTGCATGTATGGATAGGTGTGTGCACGTGTGCGTGTGTGCACGTATAGAAACGTGTGTGCACGTGTGCGTGTGTGCACGTATAGAAACGTGTGTGCACGTGTGCATGTGTGCATGTACGGATACGTGTGTGTACGTGTGCGTGTGTGCATGTACGGATACATGTGTGCATGTGTGCGTGTGTGCATGCATGGATACATGTGTGCACGTGTGCATGTGTGCATGTATGGATACGTGTGTGTGTATGTGTGTGCGTGTATGAATGCGTGTGTGTGTGAATGTGTGTGCGTGCATGAATACGTGTGTGAATGTGTGCACGTGTATGAATGTGTGTGTGTATGTGAGAATGTGTGCGTGTATGAATGTGTGTATGTGAATGTGTGTGCGAATGTGTCCGTGTGTGCATGTATGAGTACGCGTGTGCGTGTGTGCATGTATGGATATGTGTGCATGTATGAATATGTGTGTGCCCGTGTGCGTGAATGTGTGCATGTATGAATGTGTGTGTGTGAATGTGTTTGAGAATGCATGTGTGTAGTGTATGAATGTGTGAGAGAATACATGTGTGTAGTGTGCGAATGTGTGTGAGAATGCATGTGTGTAGTGTGTGAGTGCATGTGCGTGAGTGCATGTGCGTGTAGTGTGTGAACGTGTGCGTGTGTGAGTGCATGTGCGTGTAGTGTGAACGTGTGCGTGTGTGAGTGCATGTGCGTGTAATGTGTGAACGTGTGTGTGTGTGAGTGCATGTGCGTGTAGTGTGTGAACATGCGCGTGTGTGAGTGCATGTGCGTGTCGTGTGTGAACACGTGCGTGTAGTGTGAGTGCGTGTGTGAGTACCTGCGTGTGCATGAGTACGTGCGGGTGCGCACGTATGAGTACATGCGCGCCTGTATGAATATGTGCACGTGCATGTATGAATGTGTGTGTATGAATGTGTGCGTGTGTGCATGTATGAATGTGTGCGTGTGTGCATGTATGAATGTGTGTGTGAATGTGTGCATGTATGAATGTGTGAATTTGTGCATGTATGAATGTGTGTGAATGTGTGCATGTATAAATATGTGTGTGCATGTAAGAGTGTGTGTGCATGTATGAGAGTGTGTGCATGTATGAGAGTGTGTGCATGTATGAGAGTGTGAGCATGTATGAGTATGTGTGAGTGTGTACATGTATGAATATGTGTGTGTACATGTATGAATGTGTGTGTACATGTATGAATATGTGTGTGTGCATGTATGAATATGTGTGCATGTGTGAATGTGTGTGAGAGAATACATGTGTGCGTGTGTGAGTGCATGTGCGTGTAGTGTGTGAACATGTGCGTGGGTGCATGTGCGTGTGTGAGTGCATGTGCATGTAGTGTGTGAACGTGTGCGTGTAGTGTGTGAACGTGTGCGTGTGTGAGTGCATGTGCGTGTAGTGTGTGAGCGTGTGCATGTGTGAGTGCGTGTGTGTAGTGTGAACGTGCACGTATGTGAGTGCATATGCGTGTAGTGTGTGAGCGTGTAGTGTGAGTACGTGCGTGTGCGCGTGAGTACGTGCGTGTGCTCGTGTATGAGTACATGTGCGCATGTATGAATATGTGCGAGTTTATGAACGTGTGCGTGCATGTATGAGTGTGAATGTGTGCATGTATGAATGTGTGTGTGAATGTGTGCATGTATGAATGTGTGTGTATGAATGTGTGTGAATGTGTGCATGTATGAATGTGTGTGTATGAATATGTGTGCATGTGTGCATGTATGAATGTGTGTGTACGAATATGTGTGCGTGTGTGCATGTATGAATGTGTGTGTGTGATTGTGTGCATGTATGAATATGTGTGTGTGATTGTGTGCATGTATGAATATGTGTGTGAATGTGTGCATGTATGAATATGTGTGTGAATGTGTGCATGTATGAATGTGTGTGAGAATGTGTGCATGTATGAATATGTGTGTGAGAATGTGTGCATGTATGAATGTGTGTGTGCATGTATGAATATGTTTGTGTGCATGTATGAGTGTGTGTGTGCATGTATGTGTGTGCATGTATGAGTGTGTGTGTGCATGTATTAGTGTGAGTGTGCATGTATGAGTGTGTGTGCATGTATGAATGTGTGTGTAAATGTGTGCATGTATGAATATGTGTGTGTGAATGTGTGAATGTGTGCATGTATGAATATGTGTGTGTGAATGTGTGAATGTGTGCATGTATGAATATGTGTGTGTGAATGTGTGCATGTATGAATGTGTGTGTGCATGTATGAATGTGTGTGTGCATGTATGAGTGTGTGTGTGCATGTATGAATATGTGTGTGTGCATGTATGAGTGTGTTTGTGCATGTATGTGTGTGCATGTATGAGTATGTGTGTGTGAATGTGTGCATGTATGAATATGTGTGCGTGAATGTGTGCATGTATGAATATTTATCCGTGAATGTATGCATGTATGCATGTGTGTGTGAATGTGTGCATTTATGAATGTGTGTTTGTGTGCGCATGTATGAATGTGTGTGTGCATGTATGAATATGTGTGTAAATGTGTGCATGTATGAATATGTGTGTGTGAATGTGTGAATGTGTGCATGTATGAATATGTGTGTGTGAATGTGTGCATGTATGAATGTGTGTGTGAATGTGTGCATGTATGAATGTGTGTGTGCATGTATGAGTGTGTGTGTGCATGTATGAATATGTGTGCGTGAATGTGTGCATGTATGAATATGTGTGCGTGAATGTGTGCATGTATGCATGTGTGTGTGAATGTGTGCATGTATGAATGTGTGTGTGAATGTGTGCATGTATGAATGTGTGTGTGTGCGCATGTATGAATGTGTGTGCGCATGTATGAACATGTGTGTACATGTATGAATGTGTGTGCATGTATGAGTGTGTGTGAATCTGTGCATGTATGAATGTGTGTGTACATGTATGAATATGTGTGTGTGTGTACATGTATGAATATGTGTGCGTGTGTACATGTATGAATGTGCGTGTGAATCTGTGCATGTATGAATGTGTGTGTACATGTATGAATATGTGTGCGTGTGTACATGTATGAATATGTGTGCGTGTGTACATGTATGAATATGTGTGCGTGTGTACATGTATGAATATGTGTGCGTGTGTACATGTATGAATGTGTGTGTGAGTGTGTGCATGTATGAATGTGTTTCTGAATGTGTGCATGTATGAATGTGTTTCTGAATGTGTGCATGTATGAATGTGTGTGTGAATGTGTGCATGTATGAATGTATGCGTGTGTGCATGTATGAATATGTGTGTGCATGTATGAATGTGTGTGTGCATGTATGAATATGTCTGTGTGCATGTATGAATATGTCTGTGTGCATGTATGAATATGTCTGTGTGCATGTATGAATGTGTGTGTGTGCATGTATGAGTGTGTGTGTGTGTGCATGTATGAGAGTGTGTGTGTGTGCATGTATGAGAATGTGTGTGAATCTGTGCATGTGAGTGTGTGTGTGAATCTGTGCATGTATGAATATGTGTGCCTGTGTACATGTATGAATGTGTGCGTGAATGTGTGCATGTATGAATATGTGTGCATGTGTACATGTATGAATGTGCGTGTGTGCATGTATGAATGTGTGTGAATGTGTGTGTGAATATTTGTGTGTGTGAATATGTGTGTGTGTATGTGTGAATGTGTGTGTGAATGTGTGTGCGTGTATGAGTGTGTGAATGTATGTACATGTGTGAATGTGTGTGTATGAATGAGTGTGTGTATGAATGTGTGTACGTGCATGAATGTGTGCGTATACGAATATGTGTGTGCATGTATGAATATTTGTGTGCATACATGTGTGTGTGAATGTATGAATGTGCGTGTGTGAATATGTGTGTGCATGTATGAATATGTGTGTGCCTGTATGAATATGTGTGTGCATATGTGTGTGCGTGTATGAATAGGTGTGTGTATGAATGGATACATGTGTGCATGTGTGCATGTATGGATACGTGTGTGTATGTGTGTGCGTGTGTGAATGTGCACGTGTGCATGTATGAATACGTGTGTGCATGTATGAATACATGTGTGCATGTATGAATACGTGTGTGTGTGCATGTATGGATACGTGTGTGTGCATGTATGGATATGTGTGTGCGTGTGCATGTATGGATGTGTGTGAACGTGTGCGTGTGTGCATGTATGGATGTGTATACACGTGTGCATGTATGGATGTGTGTGCACATGTGCGTGTGTGCATTTATGGCTACGTGTGCACGTGTGCGTGTGTGCATGTATGGATACGTGTGTGCACGTGTGCGTGTGTGCATGTATGATATGTGTGTACACGTGTGCGTGTGTGCATGTATGGATATGTGTGTGCACGTGTGCGTGTGTGCATGTATGAATACTTGTGTGCACGTGTGCGTGTGTGCATGTATGGATACAAATGTGCACGTGTGCGTGTGCATGTATCGATACATGTGTGCACGTGTGCATCTTTGCATGAATGGATACATGTGTGCACGTGTGCATGTGTGCATGTATGGATACGTGTGTGTGTATGTGTGTGCGTGTGTGAATGTGCGCGTGTGTGCATGTATGAATACGTGTGTGCATGTATGAATACATGTGTACATGTATGAATACGTGTGTGTGTGCATGTATGGATACGAGTGATGGGGGAATGTATGGATACGTGTGTGCGTGTGCATGTATGGATGTGTGTGAACATGTACGTGTGTGCATGTATGGATGTGTATGCATGTGTGCATGTATGGATGTGTGTGCACATGTGCGTGTGTGCATTTATGGATACGTGTGCACGTGTGCGTGTGCATGTATGGATACGTGTGTGCGTGTGTGCATGTATGGATACGTGTGTGCACGTGTGCGTGTGTGCATGTATGGATACGTGTGTGCACGTGTGCGTGTGTGCATGTATGGATAGGTGTGTGCACGTGTGCGTGTGTGCACGTATAGAAACGTGTGTGCACGTGTGCGTGTGTGCATGTATGGATACGTGTGTGTACGTGTGCGTGTGTGCATGTACGGATACATGTGTGCATGTGTGCGTGTGTGCCTGCATGGATACATGTGTGCACGTGTGTATGTGTGCATGTATGGATACGTGTGTGTGTATGTGTGTGCGTGTATGAATGCGTGTGTGTGGGCGTGTATGAATACGTGTGTGTGTGAATGTGTGTGCGTGCATGAATACGTGTGTGAATGTGTGCACGTGTATGAATGTGTGTGTGTATGTGAGAATGTGTGCGTGTATGAATGTGTGTATGTGAATGTGTGTGCGAATGTGTCCGTGTGTGCATGTATGAGTACGCGTGTGCGTGTGTGCATGTATGGATATGTGTGCATGTATGAATATGTGTGTGCCCGTGTGCGTGAATGTGTGCATGTATGAATGTGTGTGTGTGAATGTGTTTGAGAATGCATGTGTGTAGTGTATGAATGTGTGAGAGAATACATGTGTGTAGTGTGCGAATGTGTGTGAGAATGCATGTGTGTAGTGTGTGAGTGCATGTGCGTGAGTGCATGTGCGTGTAGTGTGTGAACGTGTGCGTGTGTGAGTGCATGTGCGTGTAGTGTGAACGTGTGCGTGTGTGAGTGCATGTGCGTGTAGTGTGTGACCGTGTGCGTGTGTGAGTGCATGTGCGTGTAATGTGTGAACGTGTGTGTGTGTGAGTGCATGTGCGTGTAGTGTGTGAACATGCGCGTGTGTGAGTGCATGTGCGTGTCGTGTGTGAACACGTGCGTGTAGTGTGAGTGCGTGTGTGAGTACCTGCGTGTGCATGAGTACGTGCGGGTGCGCACGTATGAGTACATGCGCGCCTGTATGAATATGTGCGCGTGCATGTATGAATGTGTGTGTATGAATGTGTGCGTGTGTGCATGTATGAATGTGTGCGTGTGTGCATGTATGAATGTGTGTGTGAATGTGTGCATGTATGAATGTGTGTGAATTTGTGCATGTATGAATGTGTGTGAATGTGTGCATGTATAAATATGTGTGTGCATGTAAGAGTGTGTGTGCATGTATGAGAGTGTGTGCATGTATGAGAGTGTGAGCATGTATGAGTATGTGTGAATGTGTACATGTATGAATATGTGTGTGTACATGTATGAATATGTGTGTGTACATGTATGAATGTGTGTGTACATGTATGAATGTGTGTGTATGTATGAATATGTGTGTGTGCATGTATGAATATGTGTGCGTGTGTGAATGTGTGTGAGAGAATACATGTGTGTAGTGTGTGAGAATGCATGTGTGCGTGTATGTGTGCGTGTGTGAGTGCATGTGCGTGTAGTGTGTGAACATGTGCGTGGGTGCATGTGCGTGTGTGAGTGCATGTGCATGTAGTGTGTGAACGTGTGCGTGTAGTGTGTGAACATGTGCGTGTGTGAGTGCATGTGCGTGTAGTGTGTGAGCGTGTGCATGTGTGAGTGCGTGTGTGTAGTGTGAACGTGCACGTATGTGAGTGCATATGCGTGTAGTGTGTGAGCGTGTAGTGTGAGTACGTGCGTGTGCGCGTGAGTACGTGCGTGTGCTCGTGTATGAGTACATGTGCGCATGTATGAATATGTGCGAGTTTATGAACGTGTGCGTGCATGTATGAGTGTGAATGTGTGCATGTATGAATGTGTGTGTGAATGTGTGCATGTATGAATGTGTGTGTATGAATGTGTGTGAATGTGTGCATGTATGAATGTGTGTGTATGAATATGTGTGCATGTGTGCATGTATGAATGTGTGTGTACGAATATGTGTGCGTGTGTGCATGTATGAATGTGTGTGTGTGATTGTGTGCATGTATGAATATGTGTGTGTGATTGTGTGCATGTATGAATATGTGCGTGTGATTGTGTGCATGTATGAATATGTGTGTGAATGTGTGCATGTATGAATATGTGTGTGAATGTGTGCATGTATGAATGTGTGTGAGAATGTGTGCATGTATGAATATGTGTGTGAGAATGTGTGCATGTATGAATGTGTGTGTGCATGTATGAATATGTTTGTGTGCATGTATGAGTGTGTGTGTGCATGTATGTGTGTGCATGTATGAGTGTGTGTGTGCATGTATTAGTGTGAGTGTGCATGTATGAGTGTGTGTGCATGTATGAATGTGTGTGTAAATGTATGCATGTATGAATATGTGTGTGTGAATGTGTGCATGTATGAATATGTGTGTGTGAATGTGTGCATGTATGAATGTGTGTGTGCATGTATGAATGTGTGTGTGCATGTATGAGTGTGTGTGTGCATGTATGAATATGTGTGTGCATGTATGAGTGTGTTTGTGCATGTATGTGTGTGCATGTATGAGTATGTGTGTGTGTGAATGTGTGCATGTATGAATATGTGTGCGTGAATGTGTGCATGTATGAATATTTATCCGTGAATGTATGCATGTATGCATGTGTGTGTGAATGTGTGCATTTATGAATGTGTGTTTGTGTGCGCATGTATGAATGTGTGTGTGCATGTATGAATATGTGTGTAAATGTGTGCATGTATGAATATGTGTGTGTGAATGTGTGAATGTGTGCATGTATGAATATGTGTGTGTGAATGTGTGCATGTATGAATGTGTGTGTGCATGTATGAATGTGTGTGCATGTATGAGTGTGTGTGTGCATGTATGAATATGTGTGTGTGCATGTATGAGTGTGTTTGTGCATGTATGTGTGTGCATGTATGAGTATGTGTGTGTGAATGTGTGCATGTATGAATATGTGTGCGTGAATGTGTGCATGTATGAATATTTATCCGTGAATGTATGCATGTATGCATGTGTGTATTTATGAATGTGTGTTTGTGTGCGCATTATGAATGTGTGTGTGCATGTATGAACATGTGTGTACATGTATGAATGTGTGTGCATGTATGAGTGTGTGTGAATCTGTGCATGTACGAATAGGTGTGCGTGTGTACATGTATGAATGTGCGTGTGAATCTGTGCATGTATGTATGCGTGTGTGCATGTATGAATATGTCTGTGTGCATGTATGAATATGTGTGCATGTATGAATATGTGTGCATGTATGAATATGTCTGTGTGCATGTATGAATGTGTGTGCATGTATGAGTGTGTGTGTGAATCTGTGCATGTATGAGTGTGTGTGATTCTGTGCATGTATGAATATGTGTGCGTGTGTGCATGTATAAATGTGTGTGCGTGAATATGTGTGTGCGTGAGAATGTGTGTGTGTGAATATGTGTGTGTGTGAATGTGTGTGTATGAATGGGTGTGCGTGCGTGAATGTGTGTGTGTGTGTGAATGTGTGCGTGTATGAATATGTGTGCGTATATGAATATGTGTGTGCATGTATGAATATTTGTGTGCATACATGTGTGTGTGAATGTATGAATGTGCGTGTGTGAATGTGTGCATGTATGAATGTGTGTGTGTGAATGTGCATGTATGAATGTGTGTGTGTACATGTAAGAATGTGTGTGTGCATGCATGAATGTGTGTGTGTGCATGTATGAATGTGTGTGCGTGTGTGTGCATGTATGAATGTGTGTGTGCACGTGTGTGCATGTATGAATGTGTGTGTGCACGTGTGTGCATGTATGAATGTGTGTGTGCACGTGTGTGCATGTATGGATACGTGTGTGCACGTGTGCGTGTGTGCATGTATGGATGTGTGTGCATGTATGAATACGTTTGTGTATATGTGTGTGCGTGTATGAATATGTGTGTGCGTGTGTGAATATGTGTGTGCGTATGTGAATATGTGTGTGCCTGTATGAATATGTGTGTGCGTGTATGAATAGGTGTGTGTGTGTGTGCATATGTGTGTGCGTGTATGAATAGGTGTGTATGTGTGAATGTGTTTGCGTGTATGAATACGTGTGTGTGTGAATGTGTGTGCATGTGTGAATGTGTGTGCGTGTATGAATATGTGTGCGTGTACGAATGTGTGTGAGAATGTGTGCATGTATGAATGTGTGTACGTGAATGTGTGTGTGAATACGTGTGTGTATGCATGTATGGATACGTGTGTGCATGTGTGCATGTATGGATGTGTGTATGCACATGTGCGTGTGTGCATGTATGGATGTGTATGCACGTGTGCGTGTGCATTTATGGATGTGCGTGTGTGCACATGTGCGTGTGTGCACGTGTGCGTGTGTGCATGTATGAATATGTGTGTGCATGTATGAATATTTGTGTGCATATATGAATGTGTGTGTGAATGTGTGCATTTATGAATGTGTGTGTGAATGTGCATGTATGAATGTGTGTGTGTACGTGTGTGCATGTATGAATGTGTGTGTGAATGTGTGCGTGTGTGCATGTATGAATACGTGTGTGTATGCATGTATGGATACATGTGTGCATGTATGGATGTGTGTATGCACATGTGCGTGTGTGCATGTATGGATGTGTATGCACGTGTGCGTGTGCATTTATGGATATGCGTGTGTGCACATGTGCATGTGTGCACGTGTGCGTGTGTACATGTATGAATATGTGTGTGCATGTATGAATATTTGTGTGCATATATGAATGTGTGTGTGAATGTGTGCATTTATGAGTGTGTGTGTGAATGTGCATGTATGAATGTGTGTGTGTACGTGTGTGCATGTATGAATGTGTGTGTGTACGTCTGCGTGTGTGCATGTATGGATATGTGTGTGTGTGTATGTATGAATACGTTTGTGTATATGTTTGCGTGTATGAATATGTGTGTGCATGTATGAATGTGTGTGCCTGTATGAATATGTGTGTGCGTGTATGATTATGTGTGCGTGTATGAATGTATGAGCATGCGTGTATGACTATGTGTGCGTGTATGAATTTGTATGTGTGAGAATGTGTGCGTATGTGAATGTGTGTGTGAATGTGCGCGTGTGTGCATGTATGAATACATGTGTGCATGTGTGCATGTATGAATACGTGTGCCTGTGTGCATGTATGAATACGTGTGTGCATGTATGAATACGTGTGTGTGTGCATGTATGAATGCGTGTGTGTGTGCATGTATGGATACGTGTGTGCGTGTGTGCATGTATGGATGTGTATGCATGTGTGCATGTGTGCATGTATGGATGTGTGTGCACATGTGCGTGTGTGCATGTATGGATACGTGTGTGCACGTGTGCGTGTGTGCATGTATGGATACGTGTGTGCACGTGTGCGTGTGTGCATGTATGGATACGTGTGTGCACGTGTGCATGTGTGCATGTATGGATACGTGTGTGCATGTGTGGATACGTGTGTGCACATGTGCGTGTGTGCATGTATGGATACGTGTGTGCACGTGTGCGTGTGTGCATGTATGGATACATGTGTGCACGTGTGCGTGTGTGCATGTATGGATACATGTGTGCATGTGTGCATCTTTGCATGTATGGATACATGTGTGCATGTATGGATACGTGTGTGTATGTGTGTGCGTGTATGAATACGTGTGTGTGCGTGTATGAATACGTGTGTGTGAATGTGTGCGCGTGTATGAATGTGTGTGAGAATGTGTGCGTGTATGAATGTGTGTGTGCATGTATGAGTACGCGTGTGCGTGTGTGCATGTATGAATATGTTTGTGCCCGTGTGCGTGAATGTGTGCATGTATGTTTGTGTGTGTGAATGTGTGTGAGAATGTATGTGTGTAGTGTATCAATGTGTCTGTGCGTGAGAATACATGTGTGTAGTGTGTGAATGTGTGTGCGAGAATACATGTGTGTAGTGTGTGAATGTGTGTGAGAATGCATGTGTGTAGTGTGAGTGCGTGTGCATGTGTGAGTGCATGTGCGTGTGAGTGCATGTGCATGTGAATGTGTGCGTGTAGTGTGTGAACGTGTGCGTGTGTGAGTGCATTTGCGTGTAGTGTGTGAACGTGTGCGTGTGTGAGTGCATGTGCGTGTAGTGTGTGAACGTGTGTGAGTACGTGCGTGTAGTGTGAGTGCGTGTGTGAGTACGTGCGTATGCGCATGTATGAGTACATGCGCGCGTGTATGAATATGTGTGCGCGTGTATGAATGTGGGCATGTATGAACGTGTGTGTGTGAATGTGTGCATGTATGATATGTGTGTGTGAATGTGTGCATGTATGAATGTGTGTGTGTAAAAAATGAGGTCCGCAGATGCTGGAGATCACAGCTGAAAATGTGTTGCTGGTTAAAGTACAGCAGGTTAGGCAGCATCTCAGGAATAGGGAATTCGACGTTTCGAGCATAAGCCCTTCATCAGGAATATGTGTGTGTGTATGAGTGTGTGAGCATGTATGAGTGTGTGTGTGTATGTATGAATGTGTGTGTCTGAAGGTGTGCATGTATGAATATGTGTGCGTGAATGTGTGCATGTATGAATATGTGTGTGCATGTATGAGTGTGTGTGTGCATATATGCGTGTGTGCATGCATGTATGAGTGTGTGTGTGACTCTGTGCATATATGAATATGTGTGCGTGTATACATGTATGAATGTGTGCGTGAATGTGTGCATGTATGAATATGTGTGAGTGTGTACATGTATGAATTTGTGTGTGCATGTATGAATTTGTGTGCGTGTGTACATGTATGAATATGTGTGTGTACATGTATGAATGTGTGTGTACTTGTATGAATGTGTGTGTGCATGTATGAATATGTGTGAGTGTGTACATGTATGAATTTGTGTGTGCATGTATGAATTTGTGTGCGTGTGTACATGTATGAATATGTGTGTGTACATGTATGAATGTGTGTGTACTTGTATGAATGTGTGTGTGCATGTATGAATGTGTGTGTGTGTGTGAGTGAATGTGTGTGTGAATGTGTGTGTGTGAGTGAATGTGTGTGTGAATGTGTGTATGTGTGAGTGAATGTATGTGTGACTGAATGTGTGCGTGTGTGAATGTGTGTGCGTGTATGAGTGTGTGAGTGTGTGTGTGTGAATGTGCGTGTATGAATGTGTGTGTGAATGTATGTACATGTGTGAATGTGTGTGTGTGAATGTGTGTACGTGCATGAATGTGTGTGTGTGTGAATGTGTGCATGTATTAATATGTGTGTGCATGTATGAATATGTGTGTGCATGTATGAATGTGTGTGTGTGTTAATGTGTGCATGTATGAATGTGTGTGAATGTGCATGTATGAATGTGTGTGTACGTGTGTGCATGTATGAATATGTGTGTGCATGTATGAATATGTTTGTGTGCATGTATGAATACATGTGTGCCTGTATGAATATGTGTGTATATGTGTGTGCGTGTATGAATACGTGTGTGTGAATGTGTGTGAATACGTGTGTGTGAATGTGTGTGAATACGTGTGTGTGTATGTGTGTGCGTGTAGGAATACGTGTGTATATGTGTGTGCGTGTATGAATACGCGTGTATGTGTGCGTGTATGAATACGTGTGTATGTGTGTGCGTGTATGAACATGTTTGTGTGTATGTGTGTGTTTATATGTGTGTGCGTGTATGAATACGTGTGTGTGTATATGTGTGTGCGTGTATGAATGTGTGTATGAATGTGTGTGAATGTGTGCATATATGAATGTGTGTGCGTGAATGTGTACATGTATGAATGTGTGTGCATGTATGAATATGTGTGTGCATATATGAATATGTGTGTGCACGTGTGTGCATGTATGAATATGTGTGTGCACGTGTGCGTGTGTGCATTTATGGATGCGTGTGTGCACATGTGCATTTATGGATGCGTGTGTGCGCATGTGCATGTATGGATGCGTGTGTGCACGTGTGCATGTATGGATGTGTGTGTGCACGTGTGCATGTATGGATACGTGTGTGCACGTGTGCATGTATGGATACATGTGTGCACGTGTGTGTGTGCAAGTATGGATACGTATGTGCACGTGTGTGCGTGTGTGTATGTATGGCTACGTGTGTGCACATGTGCGTGTGTGCATGCATGGACACGAGTGTGCATGTGTGCATGTATGATACATGTGTGCACATGTGCGTGTGTGCATATATGATGTGTGTGCGTATGTGCATGTATGATACGTTTGTGCACGTGTGCATGTGTGCATGTATGGATATGTGTGTGTGCATGTATGAATACGTTTGCATATATGTGTGTGTGAATGAATATGTGTGCACGTGTGTGAATATGTGTGCGCCTGTGTGAATATGTGTGTGTCTGTATGAATGTTTGGGTGCATATGTGTGTGCATGTATGAATATGTGTGTGCATATGTGTGTGCATATATGTGTGCGTGTATGAATACGTGTGTGTGAATGTGTATGCGTGTATGAATACGTGTGCATGTGTGAATGTGTGTGCGTGTATGAATGTACGTGCATGCGTGTATGAATGTCTGTGCGTGTATGAATGTGTGTATGTGAATGTGTTTGTGCATGTGTGTGTGCATGTATGGATACGTGTGTGCACGTGTGTGTGTGTGCATGTATGGATACGTATGTGCATGTATGGATACATGTGTGCACGTGTGCGTGTGTGCATGTATGGATACGTGTGTGGGTATGTGTGTGCGTGTATGGATACGTGTGTGTATGTGTGTGCGTGTATGGATACGTGTGTGTATGTGTGTGCTTGTATGAATACGTGTGTGTATGTGTGTGCATGTATGCATACGTATGTGTGTGCGTGTGTATGAATACGTGTGTGTGTGAATGTGTGAGTGTATGAATACATGTGTGAATGTGTGCGCGTGTATAAATACGTGTGTGTGAATGTGTGTGCGTGTATGAATGTGTGTGTGTGTGTGAATGTGAATGTGTGTGTATCTGTGTGTGAATGTGTGTGCGTGTATGAATACGTGCGTGTGTGAATGTGTGTGCGTGTGTGAATGTGTATGCGTGTATGAATACGTGTGTGTATGAATGTGTGTGCGTGTATGAATGTGTGTGTGAATGTGTGTACGAATGTGTGTGCCTGTGTGAATGTGTGTGCGTGTATGCACACGTGTGTGTGTGTGAGAATGTGTGTGCGTGTATGAATGTGTGTATGCATGAATACGTGTGTGTGTGAGAATTTGTATGCGTGTATGAATACGTGTGTGTGTGTGAGAATGTGTGTGTGGGTGTAGGAATGTGTGTGTGTGTGTGTATGAGTGTGAGTGTGTGTGTGTGTGTATGAATGTGTGTGTGTGTCTGCATGGGTGTGGATGTGTGTGTGTGCATGTATGGATACGTGTGTACATGTATGGATACGTGTGTGCATGTATGGATACGTGTGTGCACGTGTGTGTGTGTGCCTGTATGGGTGCATGTGTGCACATGTGTGTGTGCGTGCATGGATATATGTGCATGCATGGATACGTGTGTGTGTTTGTGCATGTATGATGTGTGTGTGCACATGTGCGTGTGTGCATGTATGATACGTGTGTGCACATGTGCGTGTGTGCATGTATGGATACGTGTGTGCACGTGTGCATGTGTGCATGAATGGATATGTGTGTGCGCATGTATGAATACGTTTGTGCATATGTGCATGCGTGTATGAATATGTGTGTGTGTGTGTGAATATGTGTGCGCCTCTATGAATGTTTGGGTGCATATGTGTGTGCATGTATGAATATGTGTGTGCCTGTATGAATGTGTGTGTGCGTGTATGAATACGTGTGTGTGAATGTGTGTGCGTGTATGAATATGTGTGCGTGTATGAATGTGTGAATATGCGTGCGTGTATGAATATGTGTGCGTGTATGAATGTGTGTATGTGCATGCGTGTATGAATATGTGTGCGTGTGAGAATGTGTGTGTGTATGAATATGTGTTTAGGTGAATGTGTGTGTGCATGTATGAATACGTGTGTGCGTGTGTGCATGTATGGATACGTGTGTGCATGTATGAATACGTGTGTGCCTGTATGGATACATGTGTGCATGTGTGCATGTATGGATGTGTGTGCACATGTGCGTGTGTGCATTTATGGATATGTGTGTGCACATGTGCGTGTGTGCATGTATGGATACGTGTGTGCACGTGTGCGTGTGTGCATGTATGGATACGTGTGTGCACGTGTGTGTGTGTGCATGTATGAATGCGTGTGTGTGTGCATGTATGGATACGTGTGTGCGTGTGTGCATGTATGGATGTGTATGCATGTGTGCATGTGTGCATGTATGGATGTGTGTGCACATGTGCGTGTGTGCATTTATGGATATGTGTGTGCACATGTGCGTGTGTGCATGTATGGATACGTGTGTGCACGTGTGCGTGTGTGCATGTATGGATACGTGTGTGCACGTGTGCGTGTGTGCATGTATGGATACGTGTGTGCACGTGTGCATGTGTGCATGTATGGATACGTGTGTGCATGTGTGGATACGTGTGTGCACATGTGCGTGTGTGCATGTATGGATACGTGTGTGCACGTGTGCGTGTGTGCATGTATGGATACATGTGTGCATGTGTGCGTGTGTGCATGTATGGATACATGTGTGCATGTGTGCATCTTTGCATGTATGGATACATGTGTGCATGTATGGATACGTGTGTGTATGTGTGTGCGTGTATGAATACGTGTGTGTGCGTGTATGAATACGTGTGTGTGAATGTGTGCGCGTGTATGAATGTGTGTGAGAATGTGTGCGTGTATGAATGTGTGTGTGCATGTATGAGTACGCGTGTGCGTGTGTGCATGTATGAATATGTTTGTGCCCGTGTGCGTGAATGTGTGCATGTATGTTTGTGTGTGTGAATGTGTGTGAGAATGTATGTGTGTAGTGTATCAATGTGTCTGTGCGTGAGAATACATGTGTGTAGTGTGTGAATGTGTGTGCGAGAATACATGTGTGTAGTGTGTGAATGTGTGTGAGAATGCATGTGTGTAGTGTGAGTGCGTGTGCATGTGTGAGTGCATGTGCGTGTGAGTGCATGTGCATGTGAATGTGTGCGTGTAGTGTGTGAACGTGTGCGTGTGTGAGTGCATTTGCGTGTAGTGTGTGAACGTGTGCGTGTGTGAGTGCATGTGCGTGTAGTGTGTGAACGTGTGTGAGTACGTGCGTGTAGTGTGAGTGCGTGTGTGAGTACGTGCGTATGCGCATGTATGAGTACATGCGCGCGTGTATGAATATGTGTGCGCGTGTATGAATGTGGGCATGTATGAACGTGTGTGTGTGAATGTGTGCATGTATGATATGTGTGTGTGAATGTGTGCATGTATGAATGTGTGTGTGTAAAAAATGAGGTCCGCAGATGCTGGAGATCACAGCTGAAAATGTGTTGCTGGTTAAAGTACAGCAGGTTAGGCAGCATCTCAGGAATAGGGAATTCGACGTTTCGAGCATAAGCCCTTCATCAGGAATATGTGTGTGTGTATGAGTGTGTGAGCATGTATGAGTGTGTGTGTGTATGTATGAATGTGTGTGTCTGAAGGTGTGCATGTATGAATATGTGTGCGTGAATGTGTGCATGTATGAATATGTGTGCGTGTGTACATGTATGAATGTGTGTGTGAATGTGTGCATGTATGAATATGTGTGTGTATGAATGTGTGTGTGAGTATGTACATGTATGAATGTGTGAATGTGTGCATGTATGAATATGTGTGTGCATGTATGAGTGTGTGTGTGCATGTATGAATGTGTGCATGTATGAATATGTGTGTGCATGTATGAGTGTGTGTGTGCATGTATGAGTGTGTGTGTGCATGTATGAGTGTGTGTGAATCTGTATGTATGAATGTGTGTGTACATGTATGAATATGTGTGTGCATGTATGAGTATGTGTGCGTGTGTACATGTATGAGTATGTGTGCGTGTGTACATGTATGAATATGTGTCCGTGTGTGCATGTATGAATATGCGTGCGTGTGTACATGTATGAATATGTGTGTGTGCATGTATCAATGTGTGTGTGCATGTGTGCATGTATGAATGTGTGTGTGAATGTATGAATGTATGAATATGTGTGTGTACATGTATGAATATGTGTGCGTGTGTACATGTATGAATGTGTGTATGTGTGAATGTGTGTGTGAATGTGTGCATGTATGAATGTATGCGTGCGTGCATGTATGAATGCGTGCGTGTGTGCATGTATGAATATGTCTGTGTGCATGTATGAATATGTGTGCGTGTGTACATGTATGAATGTGTGAATGTGTGTATGTATGAATGTGTGTGTGAATGTGTGCATGTATGAATGTTTGCGTGTGTGCATGTATGAATATGTCTGTGTGCATGTATGAAAATGTCTGTGTGCATGTATGAATATGTGTATGCATGTATGAATATGTCTGTGTGCATGTATGAATATGTGTGCATGTATGAATGTGTGTGTGCATGTATGAGTGTGTGTGAATGTGTGAATGTATGAATGTGTGTGTGTGTACATGAATGAATGTGAGTATGTGTGCATGTATGAATGTGTGTGTGAATGTGTGCATGTATGAATGTGTGCGTGCATGTATGAATGCGTGCGTGTGTGCATGTATGAATATGTCTGTGGGCATGTATGAATATGTGTGCGTGTGTACATGTATGAATGTGTGCGTGTGTACATGTATGAATGTGTGTGAATGTGTGCATGTATGAATGTATGCATGTGTGCATGTATGAATATGTCTGTGTGCATGTATGAATATGTCTGTGCATGCATGAATATGTATGCGCATGTATGAATATGTGTGTGCATGTATGAATATGTCTTTGTGCATGTATGAATATGTGTGCGTGTATGAATATGGGTGTGCATGTATGAATATGTGTGTGCATGTATGAGTGTGTGTGTGCATATATGCGTGTGTGCATGCATGTATGAGTGTGTGTGTGACTCTGTGCATGTATGAATATGTGTGCGTGTATACATGTATGAATGTGTGCGTGAATGTGTGCATGTATGAATATGTGTGAGTGTGTACATGTATGAATTTGTGTGTGCATGTATGAATTTGTGTGCGTGTGTACATGTATGAATATGTGTGTGTACATGTATGAATGTGTGTGTACTTGTATGAATGTGTGTGTGCATGTATGAATATGTGTGAGTGTGTACATGTATGAATTTGTGTGTGCATGTATGAATTTGTGTGCGTGTGTACATGTATGAATATGTGTGTGTACATGTATGAATGTGTGTGTACTTGTATGAATGTGTGTGTGCATGTATGAATGTGTGAGTGAATGTGTGTGTGAATGTGTGTGTGTGAGTGAATGTGTGTGTGAATGTGTGTATGTGTGAGTGAATGTATGTGTGACTGAATGTGTGCGTGTGTGAATGTGTGTGCGTGTATGAGTGTGTGAGTGTGTGTGTGTGAATGTGCGTGTATGAATGTGTGTGTGAATGTATGTACATGTGTGAATGTGTGTGTGTGAATGTGTGTACGTGCATGAATGTGTGTGTGTGTGAATGTGTGCATGTATTAATATGTGTGTGCATGTATGAATATGTGTGTGCATGTATGAATGTGTGTGTGTGTTAATGTGTGCATGTATGAATGTGTGTGAATGTGCATGTATGAATGTGTGTGTACGTGTGTGCATGTATGAATATGTGTGTGCATGTATGAATATGTGTGTGTGCATGTATGAATACATGTGTGCCTGTATGAATATGTGTGTATATGTGTGTGCGTGTATGAATACGTGTGTGTGAATGTGTGTGAATACGTGTGTGTGTATGTGTGTGCGTGTAGGAATACGTGTGTATATGTGTGTGCGTGTATGAATACGCGTGTATGTGTGCGTGTATGAATACGTGTGTATGTGTGTGCGTGTATGAACATGTTTGTGTGTATGTGTGTGTTTATATGTGTGTGCGTGTATGAATACGTGTGTGTGTATATGTGTGTGCGTGTATGAATGTGTGTATGAATGTGTGTGAATGTGTGCATATATGAATGTGTGTGCGTGAATGTGTACATGTATGAATGTGTGTGCATGTATGAATATGTGTGCATATATGAATATGTGTGTGCACGTGTGTGCATGTATGAATATGTGTGTGCACGTGTGCGTGTGTGCATTTATGGATGCGTGTGTGCACATGTGCATTTATGGATGCGTGTGTGCGCATGTGCATGTATGGATGCGTGTGTGCACGTGTGCATGTATGGATGTGTGTGTGCACGTGTGCATGTATGGATGTGTGTGTGCACGTGTGCATGTATGGATACGTGTGTGCACGTGTGCATGTATGGATACATGTGTGCACGTGTGTGTGTGCAAGTATGGATACGTATGTGCACGTGTGTGCGTGTGTGTATGTATGGCTACGTGTGTGCACATGTGCGTGTGTGCATGCATGGACACGAGTGTGCATGTGTGCATGTATGATACGTGTGTGCACATGTGCGTGTGTGCATATATGATGTGTGTGCGTATGTGCATGTATGATACGTTTGTGCACGTGTGCGTGTGTGCATGTATGGATATGTGTGTGTGCATGTATGAATACGTTTGCATATATGTGTGTGAATGAATATGTGTGCACGTGTGTGAATATGTGTGCGCCTGTGTGAATATGTGTGTGTCTGTATGAATGTTTGGGTGCATATGTGTGTGCATGTATGAATATGTGTGTGCATATGTGTGTGCATATATGTGTGCGTGTATGAATACGTGTGTGTGAATGTGTATGCGTGTATGAATACGTGTGCATGTGTGAATGTGTGCGTGTATGAATGTACGTGCATGCGTGTATGAATGTCTGTGCGTGTATGAATGTGTGTATGTGAATGTGTTTGTGCATGTGTGTGTGCATGTATGGATACGTGTGTGCACGTGTGTGTGTGTGCATGTATGGATACGTATGTGCATGTATGGATACATGTGTGCACGTGTGCGTGTGTGCATGTATGGATACGTGTGTGGGTATGTGTGTGCGTGTATGGATACGTGTGTGTATGTGTGTGCGTGTATGGATACGTGTGTGTATGTGTGTGCATGTATGCATACGTATGTGTGTGCGTGTGTATGAATACGTGTGTGTGTGAATGTGTGTGAGTGTATGAATACATGTGTGAATGTGTGCGCGTGTATAAATACGTGTGTGTGAATGTGTGTGCGTGTATGAATGTGTGTGTGTGTGTGAATGTGAATGTGTGTGTATCTGTGTGTGAATGTGTGTGCGTGTATGAATACGTGCGTGTGTGAATGTGTGTGCGTGTGTGAATGTGTATGCGTGTATGAATACGTGTGTGTATGAATGTGTGTGCGTGTATGAATGTGTGTGTGAATGTGTGTACGAATGTGTGTGCCTGTGTGAATGTGTGTGCGTGTATGCACACGTGTGTGTGTGTGAGAATGTGTGTGCGTGTATGAATGTGTGTATGCATGAATACGTGTGTGTGTGAGAATTTGTATGCGTGTATGAATACGTGTGTGTGTGAGAGAATGTGTGTGTGGGTGTAGGAATGTGTGTGTGGGTGTAGGAATGTGTGTGTGTGGGTGTATGAGTGTGAGTGTGTGTGTGTGTATGAGTGTGAGTGTGTGTGTGTGTGTGTATGAATGTGTGTGTGTGTCTGCATGGGTGTGGATGTGTGTGTGCATGTATGGATACGTGTGTACATGTATGGATACGTGTGTGCATGTATGGATACGTGTGTGCACGTGTGTGTGTGTGCCTGTATGGGTGCATGTGTGCACATGTGTGTGTGCGTTCATGGATATGTGTGCATGCATGGATACGTGTGTGTGTTTGTGCATGTATGATGTGTGTGTGCACATGTGCGTGTGTGCATGTATGATACGTGTGTGCACATGTGCGTGTGTGCATGTATGGATACGTGTGTGCACGTGTGCATGTGTGCATGAATGGATATGTGTGTGCGCATGTATGAATACGTTTGTGCATATGTGCATGCGTGTATGAATATGTGTGTGTGTGTGTGAATATGTGTGCGCCTCTATGAATGTTTGGGTGCATATGTGTGTGCATGTATGAATATGTGTGTGCCTGTATGAATGTGTGTGTGCGTGTATGAATACGTGTGTGTGAATGTGTGTGCGTGTATGAATATGTGTGCGTGTATGAATGTGTGAATGTGCGTGCGTGTATGAATATGTGTGCGTGTATGAATGTGTGTATGTGCATGCGTGTATGAATATGTGTGCGTGTGAGAATGTGTGTGTGTATGAATATGTGTTTATGTGAATGTGTGTGTGCATGTATGAATACGTGTGTGCGTGTGTGCATGTATGGATACGTGTGTGCATGTATGAATACGTGTGTGCCTGTATGGATACATGTGTGCATGTGTGCATGTATGGATATGTGTGTGCGTGTGAGCATGTATGGATACATGTGTGCAAGTATGGATGTGTGGGCACGTGTGCATGTGCATGTATGGATGTGTATGTGCACGTGTGCGTGTGTGCACGTATGGATACGTGTGTGCGTGTGTGCGTGTGTGCATGTATGGATACGTATGTGCACGTGTGCATGTATGGATGCATGTGTGCACATGTGCGTGTGTGCATGTATGGATACGTGTGTGTGTATGTGTGTGCATGTATGGATACATGTGTGTATGTGTGTGCGTGTATGAATATGTGTGCGTGTATGAATGAGTGGGTGTGAGAATGTGTGTGTATGAATGTGTGTATGTGAATGTGTGTGTGCATGTATGAATGTGTGTATGTGAATGTGTGTGTGCATGTATGAATACGTGTGTGCGTGTGTGCATGTATGGATACGTGTGTGCGTGTGTGCATGTATGGATACGTGTGTGCGTACGTGCATGTATGAATACGTGTGTGCATGTATGGATACATGTGTGCATGTATGGATATGTGTGTGCACGTGTGTGTGTGTGCCTGTATGGATACATGTGTGCGTGTGTGCATGTATGGATGTGTGTGCACGTATGGATGTGTGTGTGCACGTGTACATGTGCATGTATGGATGTGTGTACACGTGCATGTGTGCATGTATGGATGTGTGTGCACATGTGCATGTGTGCATGTATGGATGTGTGTGCACATGTGCATGTGTGCATGTATGGATGTGTGTGCACATGTGCGTGTGCATGTATAGATGAGTGTGCACATGTGTGTGTGCATGTATGGATACGTGTGTGCACGTGTGTGCATGTATGGATATGTGTGTGCACGTGTGCGTGTGTGCATGTATGGATACGTATGTGCACGTGTGCATGTATAGATACGTGTGTGCACGTGTGCGTTTGTGCATGTATGGATACGTGTGTGTATGTGTGCGTGTATGAATACGTGTGTGTGAATGTGTGTGCGTGTATGAATACGTGTGTGTGAATGTGTGAGTGTGTGTATAAGTGTGTGAATGTGTGTGTGTGTATGTATACGTGTATATGTGCATGCATGAATACGTGTGTGTGAATGTGTGCGCGTGTATGAATACGTGTGTGTGTGAATGTGTGTGCGTGTGTGTGAGTGAATGTGTGTGAATGTGTGCACGTGTATGAATACGTGCGTGTGTGAATGTGTGCGCGTGTATGAATACATGTGTATGAATGTGTGTATGTGAATGTGTGTGTGTGAATGTGTGCGCGTGTATGAATACGTGCGTGTGTGAATGTGTGTGCGTGTATGAATACATGTGTATGAATGTGTGTATGTGAATGTGTGTGTGCGTGTATGAATGTTTGTATGTGAATGTGTGTGTGCATGTATGAATACGTGTGTGCGTGAGTGCATGTATGAATACGTGTGTGCGTGAGTGCATGTATGGATACGTGTGTGCGTGCATGTATGAATACGTGTGTGCATGTATGGATACATGTGTGTATGTATGGATACATGTGTGCGTGTGTGCATGTATGGATGTGTGTGCACGTGTGCACGTATGGATGTGTGTGTGCACGTGTACATGTGCATGTATGGATGTGTGTGTACATGTGCATGTGTGCATGTATGGATGTGTGTGCACATGTGCGTGTGTGCATGTATAGATGTGTGTGCACATGTGTGTGCAAACTCCATGCCCTTCCTCCACCTTCTACATCTCTTTCCGCCCCCATACTCACTTTTCCCTCTCACTTCTGTAGTAAAACTGCGAAAATGAATAAAACAGACATTTTATTTTCAAGTGGGTGGGGAGGGGGAAATGAATGTTCTGTCTGGCGGGACTGGAGTTTACGATCTGTACCGAGGAGCTGTACTGCGGGTTAAGTTGAGCAATTTCCGAGGGAGGAGTGCAGGACAGGTTCAATAACATTTCCGGCTGTTTTTCGAGCTCCATTTTCATGAGCACACACCAGTCCAACTCCAGCCCTCCACTGCTCCACCTGGACATGGGGGGGGTGGGGGTGGGAAACCATTTGAGGTGGAACAGTTTTGACAACGCAAGGCAAAATTTCAACTGATGTCTGGGCTACCCAGCAACCCCACTGGGCCTCCGACCTGTGTCTTGGCGATCCAGCAACTCTGAAGAGGTGGTGACACAGCAAAGGGTTGTGACTTTTTTGACTATCATTGGCGCCGAATCACCAAACCTGCAGCTTTCCAACCCTCCCTGGCCCACAGAAGGAGTGAGGCCTTGTTTCCAAACGTCGGGAAGTCTAAGCCGGAGCAAGCTCACTGCTTTCACCCACGGGGGGTCCGAGAAAGGGTCTCGGTGCCTGAAAAATGTTCCTAGTTGGACCCCACCACAATGAACCGCGGGTTCCCAGTGAAGTGTGTCACCACAGCAGCACCATGGACAGCAGGAAGCTTAGTGAAAGAGCCGGCAGCTCAAACCCAATCATCAGAAGAGGCTGCAAAAGCTCCCTTCCTGACAGCAGTTCACCAAGCAACCCGACATCACTTCCTGATGGCAATCAGAGCTACGTTGACAGTTACTGTCCTCACCAGCAATGCCCACATCCCACTGATGAACAGAACAAACCTCCTCTAGAGATGCCGGTGGAAAATGTTCCACCTCTGACATTTCTGGGAGCTCCATTCCTCCCAGTTTATTCGGATTTGATTGACTTGCATCTCGTGGGAGCTTGGCCTTTTTCCTGGATGGAGCAGAAAGCTTGCCTCAGGCTAATGATCCCCTCAGGGCAGCACGGTGGCTCAGTGGTTAGCACTGCTGCATCCCAGCACCCAGGATCTGGGTTCAGTTCCAGCCTCGGGCGACTGTCTGTGTGGAGTTTGCACATTCTCCCCGTGTCTGTGTGGGTTTCCTCGGGGTGCCCTGGTTTCCTCCCAAAACCCAGTGATGTGCAGGTTGGGTGAATTGACCATGCTAAATTGCCCACAGTATTCAGGGATGTGTAGTTAGGTGGATTAGCCATGGGAAATATAGGATAGGGGGTGGGTCTGGGTGAGATCCCTTTCTTCAGAGGCTTGGTGTGCAATGGCTGAATGGCCTGCTTCCACACTTTAGGGATCCTGTGTCTATGTGCTATAGCTTTGTAACATCTACTAGGGCCCGTTCAACCACTCTCCCTCTCTCCCGCATCTGCCTTCCTTGTTTTCAAAGATGTACAAATGTACGCGCACAAAGCTTTGAAGGTGGCAAGGCAGTTTGAGGTATTGATGAAAAGATGTGGTGGGATCTTAGAGGAGCAGAGAAATAATGATGGGCCTTTATAAAACACAAGTTCAGCCTCAGCTCCATTCAGGGCCCCAGACAGGCCCTCCAGGTGAGACAGAGGTTCGCCTGCCTCTCTTCCATCCTGGTTTACGGCATCAGATGCTCCCGATGTGGTCTTCTCTACATCGGGGAGACCAAAGGTAAGCTTAGGGAGCGGTTCGCCGAGCATCGCAGCTGGGCCCACAGGGGCCGACCAGACCCCCCCAGTCACTGCCCATTTCAATTCCCCCCATCACTCCCTTTCCAACAAGACCATCCTTGGCCTCCTCCATTGCCAAAATGAACCACAGCGCAAATTGGAGGAACAACAATTGGAGGGGTGGCACGGTGGCTCAGCAGTTAGCACCGCTGCCTCACAGCACCAGGGTTCCTGGTTTGATTCCACCTTCAGGTGACTGTCTGTGTGGAGTTTGCACATTCTCCCTGTGTCTGCGTGGGTTTCCTCCGGGTGCTCCGGTTTCCTCCCACAGTCCAAAGATGTGCAGGTCGGGTGAATTGGCCATGTTATATTGCCCCATAGTGTTAGATGCATCGGTCAGAGGGAAATGAGTCTGGGTGGGTTTCTCTTCAGAGGGTTGGTGTGGACTTGTTGGGCCGAAGGGCCTGTTTCCAAACTGTAGGGAATCCAATCTAAAAATTAAAAGAAAAACACCTCATCTCCACCTGGGCAGCCCGGAGATCTCAACATTGTCTTCTCCGATTTCAAATAACCTCCCTTCCCATCCCCGACTCTCTTTCCAGCACCTCCCCCTCCCTTCCACTCCTCCCTGCCACCTACCAGATTCTTTCCTCCCATTGGCCAACCAGTTGTACCTTCAACCTGTTTTCCCCCACCCCCACTTCAGCATCCTGCCCCACCACTCCCTTTGTCTGCAGCTCCCCCAACATCCACCCACCCCCAGACCTGAAGAAGGGTTACACCCGAAACATCGACTTCTCCACCTCCTGATGCTGTATGCTTCCAGCTTCCTGCCTCCCTGCCTACTTTGGATTTCAGCATCTGCAGTCCTTTTGTCTTGAGCATAGCATCCAATAGGCATCTTGTTTTAAGAAGGAAATGAAGGCTTTATATCGAGTGCAGAAAAGATTACTGAGAACAATTCCAGCCTCAGCTACAAGGATAGACTGGAGGGGTTGGGGCTGTTCTTGTTAGAGGAGAGAAGGTTGAGAAGCAGCCATTCAAAACCCACAGGGGTCCGGACAGAGTAGAAGACCCAGATATCCTCTGAATGACCAAGGAACCAAAGGCAATGTGGGTGGGTATTCCAGAGACCCAGTTTGCATTTTGGGGACATGGGTTCAAATCCCACTCGGTTAGGTGATGGAATTTAGTAAGTATGGAATGTGAAAATAATCTCATTGATGGTAACCATGTATCTCCCTTTGATTGTTGCAGAACCCCCATCTGGTTTGCTTGTGTCCTTTAGAGAAGGAAATCTGCTGTCCTTAGCTGGTCTGGTCGAGTGCGACTCCATGTCCACAGCAACATGTGGTTGACTTTAAAATGCCCCTTGAAATGGCCACTTAGTTTAAGGGGAGTTATGGAGAGAGAGAGGAAATGCCGGCCTGGCGTGCAATGCCCACATCCCATGAAAGAGAAAAGCCCCCCCTTTTTTTTGGGTAGTGAATGGTTAGGATGGAAATACAATGTTCAGGAGGGTGGTCAAGGCCCATTCAACTGTGGCTTTCTGTAGGGAAGGGGGTAAGCACTTGAAGAAAAATGATACGTAAGATGTGCCATTGGGACTAGCTAAATTGCAATTGCAGAGATCTGAGTAAGCTCCTTTTGTCCTGTAATTATTTTATGATTCTAAGCACATTGCCCATCAGATTTCAGAAGCCAGAAAAAACGGTGCGCTTTCCTTGTGGAGATTTAGTGGCCATTTACATTATGGTACAGAACAGTACTGTGGTGAAAAGGGTTATATTGTGGGGACATGTTTCAATGGACTTCACATTGCCCAGTGTCAAGAAGATTTGGAACTGGTCTGATTGAGTTCTTTGAGTTCTTTGGTGAAGTTGACACGGATGAGAAGCAAGTACGGTCCCTTCAAGCCGTGCAGCCCAGAGTGCGGGAGCATAATATGGAAATTGAGCCAAGCTATTCAGGAGTATCAAGAAACATTTCTTCAGTATCATAGTTGTGGAAATTTGGAACTCTGATGTCCCCAGACATTGAAAGTTTCAGAATTGAGGTTGATGTGGTTTTTGTTCAGTTAGATTCTCAAGGAACTTGGAACAAAGCTGAGTAAATGGAGTTTACATATAGATTAGAGATGATCTAACCGAACACTGGGAGAGCTAAGTGTCCCGCACCAGTTGCTGTAAAACCAACCAAATAATTTTTACTTGGGGTGGGGGGGTAGTGGCAGTGGTAAGTGGGATTGGAGAAGTTAAAAGGAGAGGCCGCGATCTGTAATATTGCAAACAAACATATGTATATGTTGGATGGGAAGGAGCCACAGATTTAGCCAGTGTGCCTCATATTGTTATGGTACCTTTGCATTGTGATCCAGATGCCGCCTACCAACTGTGTTAATAAGAGGTGATTAGACATGTAGACTGACCCCAATCTAGATGGGAGATCACGTCTCCTGACCCAGTTTCTACCTGCGCACTCCCATTCCTCCCTATTTGCCATTTACAGCTGAGCGTGTTATACCTGTAAAACAGGTTGGGTAAGGAAGCACGTTTGCAAAAAAACATAAGAGGTGTTGGAATATAAGTCAGACTTTGAAGCCTTGACAGCCCCTTCTAAAATGCCGACCCAGATGTCAAATATACCATTTGTTCGCTGGAGTGTGTGGGTGGCCACAGTTTTCAAAAATCATCCGCACGTAACACAAACAGTGGCCGCGTCTTAACCTCTTGTGCATTTTCACCACACAGCCCACATTACCGAACTGATCCCACGCACCCAGTGATAAGGCACTGGAAAATAATACATCCATTCATGGGGTGAAAAATCGGAGCCGATTCCTCATGTGAGTAGAGTGTGCTGTGGCTGGGTTAGGAAGTGGAATTCAACACCAATACTATGCAAAGACATGATTGTTTGGGCATCCTAACTGTGCTGTGGTAATGAATGCTCCTTCTCTGCTCCTGAAGTTACCCCTGAATTTTTAGCTAGATTTATTAATGTCCACCCTCCATCCATCCATCCTAGTTTTGGACTCCCGACAATTGGAAATAATCTCTCCTTCCGCACTGTCAAAAGCTTCCTTCGTTTGAAAGGCCTCAATTAGGTTACTTCATTCTTCTCTGTTCTGGAGAAAAGTGCCCAAACTTGCTTAGTCTTCACTAATAGTTGCATCCTCTAAATTCAGGTGAGATCTATGTCAAATCTTTTGTTTCTGTATTTACTGCAATGCCCCCACATTGTTGTTGTAATAGACACAGACATATAGTGTTGTAGAACAATTGTGCTTTAGATACAGCACTTAAAGTGTTGGTGATGGCATCGCGTTACTGCCAGCACACGTTTTAAAAGTTCACGCTTTAGAAACAATGCCCCCAGTTTGTCAATTGCGTTATAGTGAATTTATAATGACGAAACATGTATTATAATGAAAGACAAATAGTGATGGAAAAGAATAGACCAGATCTAAAAGTTGAAGTTCGAAATTGGAGAAAGGCCAATTTGGACGGTATTAGGCAAAAACTTTTGAAAGCTGATTGGAGGCAGATGTTCGCAGGTAAAGGGACGGCTGGAAAATGGGAAGCCTTCAGAAATGAGATAACGAGAATCCAGAGAAAGTATATTCCTGTCAGGGTGAAAGGGAAGGCTGGTAGGTATAGGGAATGCTGGATGACTAGAGAAATTGAGGGTTTGGTTAAGAAAAAGAAGGAAGCATATGGCAGGTATAGACAGGATAGATCGAGTGAATCCCTGGAAGAGTATAAAGGCAGTAGGAGTATACTTAAGAGGGAAATCAGGAGGGCAAAAAGGGGTCATGAGATAGCTTTGGCTAATAGAATTAAGGAGAATCCAAAGGGTGTTTACAAATACTATTAAGGACAAAAAGGTAACTAGCGAGAGAAAAGGGCCCCCTCATAGATCAGCAAAACGGCCTTTGTGTGGAGCCTTAGAAAAGGGGAGATACTAAACGAGTATTTTGCATCAGTGTACTGTGGAAAAGGATATGGAAGATATAGAATGCAGGGAAATAGATAGTGACACCTTACAAAATGCCCAGATTACAGAGGAGGAAGTGCTGGATGTCTCGAAACACATAAAGGTGAATACATCCCCAGGACCTGATCAGGTGCACCCTAGAACTCTGTGGGAAGCTAGAGAAGCCTGTTGCTAAGATATTTGTATCATCGATATTCACAAGTGAGGTGTCGGAAGACTGGAGGTTGGCTAACGTGGTGTCACTGTTTAAGGAAGGTGGTAAGGACAAGCCAGGGAACTATAGGCCAGTGGGCCTAACGTCAGTGGTGGGCAAGTTCTTGGAGGGAATCCTGAGGGACAGGATGTACATGTATTTGGAAAGGCAAGGACTGATTCGGGATAGTCAACATGGCTTTGTGCGTGGGAAATCATGTCTCGCAAACTTGATTGAGTTTTTTGAAGAGGTAACAAAGAAGATTGATGAGGGCAGAGCAGTAGATGTGATCTATATGGACTTCAGTAAGGCTTTTGACAAGGTACCCCATGGGAGACTGGTTAGCAAGGTTAGATCTCACGGAATACAGGGAGAACTGGCCATTTGGATACAGAACTGGCTCAAGGGTAGAAGACAGAGGGTGGTGGTGGAGGGTTGTTTTTCATACTGGAGGCCTGTGACCAATTGAGTGCCACAAGGATCGGTGCTGGGTCCACTACTTTTCATAATTTATATAAATGATTTGGATATGAGCATAAGAGGTACAGTTAGTAAGTTTGCAGATGACACCAAAATTGGAGGTGTAGTGGACAGTGAAGAGGGTTACCTCAGATTACAACAGGATCTGGACCAGATGGGCCAATGAGCTGAGAAGTGGCAGATGGAGCTTAATTCAGATAAATGCGAGGTGCTGCATTTTGGGAAAGCAAATCTTAGCAGGACTTATTCACTTAATCGTAAGGTCCTAGGGAGTGTTGCTGAACAAGGGGACCTTGGAGTGCAGGTTCATAGCTCCTTGAAAGTGGAGTCACAGGTAGATAGGATAGTGAAGAAGGCATTTGGTATGCTTTCCTTTATTGGTCAGAGTATTGAGTACAGGAGTTGGGAGGTCATGTTGTGGCTGTACAGGACATTGGTTAGGCCACTGTTGGAATATTGCGTGCAATTCTGGTCTCCTTCCTATCGGAAAGATGTTGTGCAACTTGAAAGAGTTCAGAAAAGATTTACAAGGATGTTGCCAGGGCTGGAGGATTTGAGCTATAGGGAGAGGCTGAACAGGCTGGGGCTGTTTTCCCTGGAGCGTCAGGAGAGGAGCTGTTGTCCATCATGGGCGCTGTGAAGCGTTTCAATCCCCCTTGAGTAGCCTCCCTCAAACCCATGCAATCTCCCGCCAAAAAGGGGAAAGCTCCCCAGTGAAAACAAAGGTTCCCCCTGCCTCTCTCTCCCCCCCCACCTCCCCAATACCCACACCAAGGAGATCACATGAGCTGAGTGCCAGAGTGCTCCAGGAAAGAATGAATGTAGCTGTCTTCTGAAAGCAGGTATACCAGCCAGCAAAGTGTTACAGTGGCTCTGAACAGACTATTCAGCCTCCAGTCTATTCTTCTCTCCTCATATTTACACAATACAAACCTGTGGTTAATGATCTCCTCCCTAATTGCCAGAGTCATGCTGACCTTGGCATGGGATTTATGCTTACTAACTGGATGCGGTGTCCCAGAGCAGTCTGTTGGCAGAGTGGTGTATTTCCACTCATATTTGCCTTCCAAATCCAGTCATTAATCTCAAAGTTCATACTGTTCCAGGCTGCTTGTGATGGTCTCTCCACACTCGATATCATTTCATTATTTTGAGATTGTGCAGGAAATCTTTCTTTTCAAAAAATTAATAGCACGGGAAAATGGTCTTGCGCCATTTAAAAAGAAATGGAATTTGTCACTCAGGAGATACTGAAATAGGTGATCATAGAGATGTACAGCATAGGAACAGACCCCCTCAGCCCAACTCGTTCATGCCGACCAGATCAGATCACTTACAGTGTGGAAACAGGCCCTTCGGCCCAACAAGTCCACACCAACCCGCCAAAGCGCAACCCACCCATATGTTTGTCCCTTCACCTAACACTATGGGTAATTTAGCATAGCCAATTCACCTAACCTGCACAACTTTGGACTGTTGGAGGAAACCGGAGCACCCGGAGGAAACCTACGCAGACAATGTGCAAACTCCACACAGTCAGTCGCCTGAGGCAGGAATTGAACCCGGGTCTAACCACTGTGCCACTGTGCCGCCCACCAGATTTCCTGAACTAATCTAGTCCCATTTGTCAGCACTTGGCCCATATCCCTCTAAACCTTTCCTATTCAGATATCCAACCAGATGCCTCTTAAATGTTGCAATTGTACCAGCCTCCACCACATCCTCTGGCAGCTCATTCCATACACGCACCATCATCTGTGTGAAAAAGTTGCCACTCGGGTCACTTTTAAATCTTTCCCCTCTCACCTTAAACTATGCCCTCTAGTTTTGGACTCCTTGGGAAAAAGATCTTGACTATTCACCCTATCCACGCCTCTCATAAACCTCTATAAGATCCTCCCTCAGCCTCCAACACTCTGGGAAAAATAGCCCCAGCCTGTTCAGCATCTCCCTACAGCTCAAACCCCCCAACCCTGGCAACATCCTTGTAAATCTTTCCTGAACCTTTCCCTGGTGCAGAATTGCACACAATATTCCAAAAGTGTTCTGTATAGCTGCAACATGACTCCCAACTCATATACTCAATGCACTGACCATAAAGGCAAGTGTGCCAATCACCTTCTGCACAAATTGGTTAGGAATTCATGTTGTCAGGAGCATCTTAAAGGAGAGGAGAAGGGTAGTGAAGCAGAGAGGTTCAGAAAGGGAATTGTAAAAATTAGGTTATGAACAAAAGGATGTGGATTTTGTGGCTGGAATTTTGTAGGGCCGTGAACGATGTGTGATGAGGTGAGAAATAGAGCAAGAAGTGCATTGAAGCCTACTGGGAACAATTCACTACATCTTTTAACTACGCTAGGAAGCGGCAAGCACAGTGGGGTGGCACAGTTTGCGGCCGCAAGGTGACTCAGTGGTTAGCTCTGCTGCCTCACAGCGTCAGGGACCCGGGTTCGATTCCAGCCTCGGGCGACTGTCTGTGTAGAGTTTGCACGTTCTCCCTGTGTCTGTGTGGGTTTCCTCCCACAATCTAAAGATGTGCAAATTTGGTGGATTGACCACGCTAAATTGCCCATAGTGTTCAGGGGATGTGTAGGTGAGCTACATTAGTCAGGGGTGGACAATAGGGTTGGGGAATGGGTCTGGGTGGGTTACTCTTCGGAGGGTCGGTGTGGCCTTGTTGGGCTGAAGGGTCTGTTTCCACACTGTAGGGATTCTATGACTCTATGAAAAGTTTGTTAAGGAAGATTATTGCCTGTTCATGAGCTTGTTAGCTCAGTTTACTAATACACAGCTTCCCATCTTTCACTGAGCAAACTGAAGGGCAAGAATCTCAGCCTGATGACTGAGGCTGGTACCTGGGGATTTCAACTTGCCGCTCACTCCAAATGATTTCCATGTTGGACACTGAGCACCAACATCTCAAGGAATGCTCAGTGGGCTCCAGCAACATGCATCCCACTTCCGTGGAAATTAGCATCCAACATGGCACACCTCCGATCCACTCAAAGGACATTGATAGAATCCCTACAGTGTGGAAATGGCCCTTCGGCCCAACAAGTCCGAAGAGTAACCCGTTCCGCTACCATATTACTCACCATTTACCCCTGGCTAATTCACACATCCCTGAACATTCTGGGCAATTTGGCATGACCAACGCACCTAACCTTCACATGTGTGCATTGTGGGAGGAAACTAGAGCACCCAGAGGGGACCCACGCAGACATGGGAGAATGAGCAAACTCCACACAGACTGTTGCCCAAGGCTAGAATCGAACCGGGTCCCTGGTGCTGTGAGGCAGCGGTGCTAACCACTGAGCCACCGTGCTGCCATATCTGCACTTCAGTACCTGCCCTAGTAATCTCATTGTTATATTGCAGCAAGGAGCTCAGGGAGACATTCAACCAGCTGATGGACTGGACCAGGCAACCATCCTGGGCTGTTTGCTTGCTCTCTTCACACTCACTCACTCTGAGCTGGCTCGGATGCTCACAGCATCCCTCCCTCACCTTGCCTGTTTTTTGCTCCTCACCCCTCTGCCAGAGATATCTGGCTCACAAGGGCTGCTGTGCGGCACAGAAACAGAGCCAGGAACGCTTGTCTCAGATGTCAACACTCCTCAGCAAGAGACATAGCAGAAATCCTGGCACAGTAAGTCAGGGGCAGTCCCCAACACCAATCCTGGGGCTTAGATTCAGTCAGCCAGCTGGTCCGGATAGTCAGTCAGTCAAGCAGACAACCACGCACTCATCTTGTGTGTTTATCCCCTTTTGGGGGCTGTTTTGCTGCTGGAATGAGAAAGAGTCAGGTTTGATGGGAAATGCAAGTGAGTGGCGCAGCGCTTGCTGGTACGGGTGTCCTGAGTGAGTGAAC